>NC_090664.1:28343215-28656215 GCF_013368605.1 Nyctibius grandis
AGAAAAACCTGGGGTTCTGGCTCGTTTCTTCGGGTTACCAGCGGTTAAAGGCATGTCGGCAAACATAAAGCCATCCGTGGCTGAGGTTCGTACGGCGGTAGAAGCAGCGAACTCCCGGGAGAAATGGCGCAGCAAGAATTTAGAGGAGGAGGTTGCGAACAAAGAACCACGTGGCGCTCCTAGGACCGCGTGGCAAAGGGAGCGGAAACAGGAGGGGGAGGCGTGGTCAGCCCCTCACCCTGCTCAGCTAGCGTCCGGAGAGGGGGGGCCGGCCCCTCCCCTCCGTGCCGCCGGAGTACCCGCCCCTGCCGCCTTCACCCTGTCAATCAAGATCGCCAAGCGCCGTTGCGAAAGTGGTCTAACCGCTAGGTGTCTCGGTTTTCACCCCGGCGGCGCGGGTTCGATTCCCGGCATGGGAATCACGTGATTGGAAAATTCTTTAACAAACAAAAACTGCAGCTACACAGTATGGAGTAAAATCAGACGTTGTAGCAATACCAAATATACAGGTTTAGTACTTTTTTTTGCCTGTTAGTGAATGTTTTACATGTGTAAGGTTTTGGTTGAGATGTTAAATGGTGGAGGAGTACTGTGGATGTGAATGTGGGAAGTAATTTTAGTCATGTGTAATTGGTTATAGGGCCTAAGTTGCAGTAATTAACTTGTTGCTGATTTATTCAACAATGCCTTGTTGCTTTGTATGCATTAATGTTTGGGTGTAAAGATTGTGTGTATATCCAACAGGGAGACACAGTATTTAAATTGACCAACCTAATGTTACAACTGCTTTGAGGTGGCCTATGACTGAAGAGCGACTGCAGATTACTAAGGGACTGGTGGAGGAACAGTTAAAAGCAGGACATATCAAACCCTCAGTTAGTCCTTGGAATACACCCATTTTTGTCATCCCTAAGAAAAGTGGAAAGTGGAGATTATTACATGATTTACGGAAAATTAATGAGCAAATGCAAGCAATGGGAGCATTGCAACCAGGTATTCCATCACCTAACATGTTACCAGCAGGATGGCATATATTGATTGTAGACCTGAAGGACTGTTTTTTCACCATACCTTTACATCCTCAGGACACCATGAGGTTTGCCTTTTCTGTTCCTGTTATCAACAAAGCGGAACCAGCTCAAAGGTATGAATGGGTAGTTCTGCCGCAGGGCATGAAAAATTCACCTACGTTATGTCAGCTTTATGTGGCATGGGCACTGAAACCATTGCGCCAGCTATGGCCACAGACTATTATCTATCATTATATGGATGATATTTTGTTATGTCAGGCCGATCCTTTTTCAGAAGAAAGTCTCCACAAACTAACAACAACGTTGGCGGAGAAAGGTCTCGTGATTGCACCAGAAAAGATTCAACGAACTGATCCCTGGAAATACTTAGGATGGACAATTTCGGATGCTCAAATCCGGCCTCAAAAGGTGGAGCTACATACAGATTTGAAGAACCTGAAGGATGTACAAACACTTCTCGGAGATATTCAGTGGGTCCGTAACTGTGTCGGTATCTCGAACACCGAGATTGCCCCCCTCACCGAACTGCTGCGACGATCACACCCTGCTGACACCATACAGCTGTCTGAGACTCAACAAAGCGTGTTGCGGTCAATCATCGCCAAATTACAAACTGCATGGTCGTCGCGACGCATTCGTGAACTACCTGTGTCTCTGCTTGTAATTAACAGTGAAAATATGGTTTGTGGTGTCATTTGTCAGTGGCAAAACAAAAAGGGGGAACTCCCCCAGGGCTACAACCAATGCCACTACAAATGCCACAATAAAGATGAAGCTTTTTGGGTGTTGGAATAGCAGAAAATGAGGTAAAATCTGTTGTTCAGGCATGTCCAAGGTGTGGGGCTCAGGGACCAGGCATTGGTATTGGTGTAAACCCGAAGGGTTTGGCAGCACTTGAGCTATGGCAGATGGATGTAACACATATTCCAGAGTTTGGGAGACAAAAATATGTACATGTCACAAAAATATGTACATGTCACAGTAGATACCTTCTCGAGGTTAATCTGGGCATCTGCAATGTCCGGAGAAAAGGCGCAACAGGTTTGTAAACATTTGTTGGCGTGTTTTGCCGTTATGGGGGTGCCAGAACAGATCAAAACAGATAATGGGCCAGCATATACCAGCCAAAAGTTTCGTGTATTTTTAACACGCTGGGGAGTGAAACATGTTACTGGTATACCACACTCCCCAACAGGTCAAGGGATCATCGAACGCACCCATAGAACCATAAAGGAATATTTAAGGAGACAGAAGGAGGTAGATACTGATCCAACATCGCGGTTGCATAAAGTGTTGTTTACTTTGAATTTTCTGTGTTTAACAGGGGACCAAGAAGAACCACCGGTTGTTGTACATCACCAGCAGTTGAAATTTAATAACAACACCATTATACCTCAGTTACAGGTGATTTATCGGGAACCTGCTACAGGGGAGTGGAAAGGACCGGTGCCAGTGATCCTTAGTGGCTGGGGATATATGTGCGTGGCCACCGACCAGGGACCACTTTGGGTGCCGAGCCGATCAGTAAAACCACACCTCCCCGAGAGATCGGATGGGTGATGGAACTGGTAAAAATGGTTCTTACAGGAGTTCTTGTGATTGCAGTTATATTGTTAATGTTACCATGTTTATTTTCTTGTTTGCAGAAAGTGTTAATGAAACTTGTGAATCAGGCCTGGCTTGCTCACAAACAAGAAGGGGGAATTGTAGAGGTTTGGTTGAGTGAGAAGGGGCACGATCCTGTGTCAGTCACTGAGCAGTCTGAGCAACCCAGGCTTTGAGCAAGGGTTAAGCCCAGAGCTAGCGACCTTGCACTCCCCTTGCATGGAGCAGAACAAAGAACCTCGTGGTGCCTGCTTCGCGGGAAGCAAAACTACGTCCGGGAGGGGGGGGGCGGTCACGGCTCTGAATATGTAAACCTATGGACCAATCACAAGTGCGATCGGGGCGTGCGATTAACATATGCATAGTCTATATAACTACTGCTTTCTTTGTTAATAAATGAGAAGCTTCCATACTCACATTGAGATCGTGAAGTTTACTCCAGACCGTTCCCCAGCACCTGCGAGCGCGCCTCCCCCGGTTTTCCCCGTACTACAGAGGTATGCTGTGGTTTGCCCTGCGTGGTTATGGGGAGGACATGAGCAGATGGCATGGACAACCTACCAGTACCCTACAGGCATGAGTACGTGAGTTGCAAGCTAAAAGAAATACCAGAGAGAATTTTTCTAGGAGGATGGCTGCTCCAGTTACCAGTGAGTAGGACCCCAGTCAGGGGAGATGGGCCTCAAAGTCCTTTTTCCCAAGTGTGAATAGGAGAAATGAAGGTCCAGTCCCTGTGAGCAGCACGAATCCATTTCTTGATTAGGGGGGCCCTGCCTCCAGCCAGGTGGAGGAGAGGGACAACCGAGTTTATTGGACTGTGTGGATTCGATGGCCTGGCACACTAAAACCACAAAGGTATCGAGCCTTGGTCGACACTGGTGCACAGTGCACCCTAATGCCATCGGATCATAAAGGGACAGAATCTATCAGTATTTCAGGAGTAACAGGAGGATCTCAAGTGTTATCTGTATTGGAGGCCGAAGTGAGCCTAACTAAAAATGAATGGAAAAAGCACCCCATTGTGACTGGCCCAGATGCTCCGTGCATCCTTGGCATAGACTACCTCAAGAGAGGGTATTTTAAGGACCCAAAAGGGTATAGATGGGCCTTTGGTGTAGCAGCTGTAGAGACTGAGGACATTAAACAGCTGTCTACCTTGCCTGGCCTCTCAGAAGATCCTTCTGTTGCGGGGTTGCTGAAGGTTGAAGAACAACAGGTGCCAATTGCTACTACCACAGTGCACCGACGACAATATCGCACCAATCGAGACTCCCTGATCCCCATTCATAAACTGATTAGACAATTAGAAAATCAAGGAGTGATTGGCAAGACTCGCTCACCCTTTAATAGTCCTATATGGCCAGTGCAAAAGTCTAATGGAGAATGGAGATTAACTGTGGACTATCGTGGCCTAAATGAAGTTACGCCACCTCTGAGTGCTGCTGTGCCAGACATGCTAGAACTTCAATACGAACTGGAGTCAAAGGCAGCCAAGTGGTATGCCACCATAGACATTGCTAATGCATTTTTCTCTATTCCCTTGGCACCAAAGTGCAGGCCACAGTTTGCTTTTACCTGGAGAGGTATCCAGTATACCTGGAATCGACTCCCCCAGGGGTGGAAACACAGTCCTGCTATTTGCCATGGACTGATCCAGACTGCACTAGAAAAGGGTGGAGCTCCAGAACATTTGCAATACATTGATGACATCATTGTGTGGGGTGATACAGCAGCAGAAGTTTTTGACAAAGGCGAGAAAATAATCCAAATTCTTCTGAAAGCTGGTTTTGCCATAAAAAGAGGCAAGGTCAAGGGACCTGCCCGGGAGATCCAGTTTTTAGGGATTAAATGGCAAGATGGGCGTCGCCAGATCCCGATAGAGGTGATCAACAAAATAACAGCTATGTCCCCACCAACTAACAAAAAGGAAACACAAGCCTTCTTAGGCGTTGTGGGTTTCTGGAGAATGCATATTCCAGATTACAGCCAGATTGTACGCCCTCTTTATCAAGTGACCAGAAAGAAGGATGATTTTCAGTGGGGCCCTGAACAACAACAGGCTTTTGAACAGATTAAACAAGAGATTGTGCATGCAGTAGCCCTTGGACCAGTCCGTATGGGACAAGATGTTAAAAATGTGCTCTACACCGCAGCTGGGGAAAATGGTCCTACCTGGAGCCTCTGGCAGAAAGTGCCAGGGGAGACCTGAGGTCGACCCCTAGGATTTTGGAGTCGAGGATACAAGGGCTCCAAGGCCAATTACACCCCAACTGAAAAAGAGATACTGGCAGCATATGAAGGAGTTAGAGCTGCTTCAGAGGTAATTGGTACTGAAGCACAACTTCTCCTGGCACCTCGATTACCAGTACTAGGCTGGATGTTCAAGGGTAAGGTTCCCACTACCCATCATGCAACTGATGCTACATGGAGTAAATGGATTGCATTAATTACACAGAGGGCTCGAATAGGAAACCCTAATCGCCCAGGAATCTTAGAAGTGATCATGGACTGGCCAGAAGGCAAAGACTTCGGAATGCCACCAGAAAAGGAGGTGACACGTGCTGAAGAAGCCCCACCATATAATGAACTACCAGAGGATGAGAAGCAGTATGCCCTGTTCACCGATGGATCCTGCCGTCTTGTAGGAAAGCATCGGAAGTGGAAAGCTGCTGTATGGAGTCCCATACGACGAGTCACAGAAGCCACAGCAGGACAAGGTGAATCAAGTCAATTTGCAGAAGTAAAAGCCATCCAGCTGGCTTTAGACATTGCTAAATGAGAAAAGTGGCCAAGGCTGTATCTTTATACTGACTCATGGATGGTGGCAAATGCCTTGTGGGGGTGGTTAAAGCAGTGGAAGCGAAGCAACTGGCAGCGCAAAGGTAAACCTATTTGGGCTGTTGGAACTGTGGCAAGATATTGCTACTCGGCTAGAGAAACTAGTCGTGAAGGTACGTCATGTAGATGCTCACGTACCTAAAAGTCGGGCAACTGAGGAACATCGAAACAACCAACAAGCGGATCAAGCTGCTAAAGTGTTCCAAATAGATTTGGACTGGGAACATAAAGGTGAACTATTTTTAGCTCGGTGGGCTCATGACACTTCAGGTCATCAAGGGAGAGATGCAACATATAGATGGGCTCGTGACCGAGGGGTGGACTTAACCATGGACTCTATTGCACAGGTTATCCATGATTGTGAAACGTGCGCCGCAATTAAGCAAGACAAACGGTTAAAACCTTTGTGGTATGGGGGGCGGTGGTTGAAATATAAATATGGGGAGGCCTGGCAAATTGACTATATCACACTCCCTCAAACCCGCCAGGGTAAACGCTATGTGCTTACCATGGTGGAGGCGACCACCGGATGGTTGGAAACATACTCTGTACCCCATGCCACTGCCCGGAACACTATTCTGGGCCTTGAAAAGCAAATCTTGTGGCGACACGGCACACCAGAGAGAACTGAGTCGGACAATGGGACTCATTTCAAAAACAGTCTCATAGACAACTGGGCCAAAGAGCATGGCATCGAATGGGTATATCACATCCCCTATCATGCACCAGCCTCTGGGAAAATTGAACGGTATAATGGGCTGTTAAAAACTACCCTGAAAGCAATGGGGGTTGGAACCTTTAAAAAATGGGATAAGCATCTGGCACAAGCTACCTGGTTAGTTAACACCAGGGGATCTATCAATAGAGCTGGCCCTGCTCAGTCAGACCTTCTACATACAGTAGAAGGAGATAAAGTCCCGGTGGTGCATGAAAGGAATCTATTGGGAAAAACTGTCTGGATTCTTCCTGCAATGGGCAAAGGTAAACCCATTCATGGGATTGCTTTTGCTCAGGGACCTGGATGTACTTGGTGGGTGATGTTGCAAGATGGTGAAGTCCGATGTGTCCCTGACGGTGATCTGATTATGGGTGAGACTACTTAAGTCTGAACTGTATGTTGTTGCTGCATAAGTGTCTTTCAGGTTAAGACAGTGGTGATGAGACCGGAGCTAGCTTCATCAAGTGGCGTCCAGTAACCTCCTCGAGTCTGACATCTTTAACCTGCAACCCGTGGGCACGAACAGTGCTAGCCAGAGAGACTGCTGAGAGCAGTAATGCAGCTGAAATGCAGATAATGTAATTTAATGTAAACTTAAAAATTATATCCACTGATAAGAGTCATTTTTTTAATTCCTTCTCACATTACACTTCCAATTTAAAAAACTATAAATCCTTTCAAAAAAATTCCAATCCATCACTGTTCTCATACAAAATATGTTTTTATAATACCAACTAAAAAAAAAAAATCAACACTATGTTCTGCTATTAATTAGCATTAACAGGGATACACATTAAAATTATCTAAATGAAGGAGCAAATTTACTTTGGAAGGAGACAAACAAAAAACATGTATTCAATTATTTGAAGATAAATGTTAATACACACTTGTGACAAGAAGGCATACTCATTTTACAGTAACATTTGGACATGGGAATCCAGTCTCTTGGATCTACCACCCTGCACCTATGATTTAAATCATTCCTGTTCTTTAGCTCTGCACTGTTAAAAGGGAAAGACACTGTTTTCCTGCTACATAAGCTCAGACACTTGTACAGAAACTATGCAGATCAGTGAAGTACTTTAGTTTCATTAGGGTCCTATTTAAATATAAATAAATGAAGTATTTTAACTTTGATGTTAGTGAGGAAGACAAACATCTTCATCACCAGATGAGGCACTGCATGCAAGTTCCTGAAATTCCATTTTTATGATCGAGCTTGCCCTGAAACAGGTGGTGCAAGTGTCACAGCAATCAAAATTAGAAAAAAAGTAGACCTACAAAACGAAAGCTGCAAAACCATAGTATGATGGGGGGGAGGGTGTGAATCACATCTTCTCAACCCTATTATAAAGTAGTCAAGCTTCAACTATAAAGCAGTTTGGTTGTTAGCTCCCAGAGGGCCCACAGAAAAGCTATTACAGACACACACTCCTCTGACTTGGAAACAATCTCCTAACTTTCAGCTCCTATTATGGTTTATTTCAACATGGTTCTTGAATTTAAACAACTCTTTTCTTGGTTTGGCCTAAGACAGACTAATTTTCCTTTCAGTGATTTCTCCTTTCAGCTAAGTCTCTTCTAAGTAACTGCACTTTCTGAAACTAACTGCGTGTTTTGCAGACAGTGTCTGCTTCTAGGACTGATAATGCTCAAAGTTTATAGTTATCACTGAGGCACTGGTAGGGATGATATGCAGAAAGGCTCTTGCTGTACTTATTCTTAGAGAAACCAAGGTCACTGTTAAATTCCTCACTGCTTACAAGTGAAGAGCCACAGAAGGGTTGCAGCTGCAGGGAGGAGTGGACAGGGCAGGTGACCCAAAATTGACCAACGAAGGTATTCCATCCCATACACATCATTCTCGGTATAAAGCGGGAAGATCATGAGGGTCTTGCACCCTTCTTCTATGCCTAGTGTCTGAAGAGGATTCTGTCCCTTTTCCTGCTGCCCCTGACCCCGATCCGTGCATCCCTGAATCCAGTTTCCGTCCATTGCTGGGCCCAGCCTGGGCCTTCCCGAAGCCTGCCCTGCAGTGCTGGTGGTGACGTGACCGACATCGGGGGAGCCCGATCTTGGTTTTGTATATAGTTGTATATATTTAATTATTTCCATTATTATTATTATACTCTTTTTCATTATTATAGTTTATTAAAACCGTTTTAACTTTCCAACCCATAAGTCTCTCTCCCTTTTCTCTTTTCCTTCCCCTTCTGGGGGCGCAGGAGAGTTAACAGAGAGCATCTGCCACTGGTTTAATAGCCAGCCCAGCCTTAAACCGTGACACTTGGAAACAATCTCCTAACTTTCAGCTCCTATTATAGTTTATTTCAACATGGTTCTTGAATTTAAACAACTCTTTTCCTATTCCGCTGTTTAATCCCAGTATATTCATAGAAAGCAGCCCTATGACTCCTCTTCCTTTTGGCTACGCTGAAGTCATGCTCATTTAATTTCACCTCTTCAAGGCCCATCAGTGAATAGAGAACCTAACACAACAGGTCACCTTTCTAACTGTTCCAATGATCTTCACCTACCTCTAAATTAGCAAGCATTGCCATGCAGCATAAGCAAATTAACAGGAGAAATAGTGCCAAAGATTCAACTCCTGTACACAGGTTTTGTTTTGCGTTTAGTCTGGACTTGCCTCATCTAGAGTCACAATCAGTAGTAGGCAAAAACATGCCTACTACTAAAAATTACTGAAATGTTTGATTCATCTAGAAATCTCAGCGATGATTTGAAACTTTTTAATCACACAGAAAGTCTTCGATTAAGCGCCAACAACCTACAGAAGAAAAAATGTTGCATGGCTTTGTTGTGTTTTCAATGTGTGCAAGAACCCACGGCACCAGAGATATGTTCTCATCTCACAAAACAAATGTATCTTCTCAACTCACTAGGAAAAAACAAGGACAGCAAATGAAAAGGAACACATTATTAATTTTCAAAAATCATTAATGGTCCAGGCTAATACTGAAACACAGTTTTTGTCTAACTGCATGATGCAAATGTTTCTGCATTGACTGATGGCAAATAGACTTTCGAGCACAGGCAACTTCAAGAAACGTACGAACCTGTAACGGGGTTTTACTTCAGAGCTTTCGTAAGCACTCAAAGACCAAAACGCTTTCTGTTTATGAAGTTTTAGAAACTGATAGCATAAGGCCTTTAATCTAGAAATTTACAAGTTGAAAAACTGAACTTCTACATCACTGAGAAAACAAGGAGAGGAAGGATAGTTTGGAGATGGGTTGTTTTTTTGGTGAAGTGGCAATGAAAGCCGTAGAGAGAAAACCCCGTTACTTCCCAAAAAATTTAGTACAAACAATGACATTATGATGCTTCCTTATGCTGCAACTTTACACATCAAAAAAATCTAAATACAATTTAACTGATGGGCCTGGCACATGGAAATTTGTGAAACGATGATGAGAAAAGCTGAAGAAACACTGAACACAATTCCTTTATAAATGAAAGGTCATGAAGTTGAAGATCTCACAAACAAGGCTCAAAGCCAACATACTGGTAAATGTAACACGAATCTGTTTTCATGTTTTAAATTTTAATAACAAAACAAACATCTTTGCTATATGAGACAGAAAACCAGATAAAAACATATGAAAATATTTTTTTGCAAAGGTAACACTACAAAAATTAGAAAAAAAATTGAGGTTTTGTTCAATTATCACATTATAGATGAATTAGACTGTCTTAACTGTGTTGTGGTACGTAGTTTCAGAGTGGCTTATGTGATGAAAATACAAAGGACTCAGACTGAACAAGCCACTCTTATAATCAAAACTGGGCATTATGCCAGAAGAGGATTTGGAAGAAACCAGCATCCTCTGCACACAGTGCTTACTGTGAAAGGAGTAAATTTACATCTTCTGTGCTAAGTGAACACGACAGTGCTTCCAGAAAACAGTTCTGCCCTCAGTGTTTAAAAAGGAAGACTGTGCAGTTATTAGTTAGAGTTTGACCTGTTTTTAATCAGGAGGAAACAGGTCTCGTAGACATACCCTGTGATAAATCACTTCTTGCAATGTTAGCAAAGAATTAAACCACTTTGAACTTGAGAAACGTGGACCATAGCTTTAAGATGACACCTATGCTCTGGTAATTTGAACAAAACACACGTCTTGAATGATGTTCTGGAAGTGGAAAAAAGGAGGACTGCTCTTATTCTGGAGATAAAAGATAGTATATATGAACTAAAAAATAGTTTGTCAAGGAGCTTCAAAGAGCATCTTTCAGACACTAAAGGTACTGAAAATTTGCCATTTGCAATGACCCAAACATCCTTCAATTAGGACAAGTAACAAATACATAAAAATGTGTATGGTGTATGCAATATTACATTGCACTCACACTTATAGAAGTTAATAATTTTATATCATTATGCAACGACTCAAGATTAAAAAAAAAATCAAGATGTGCTGGATCAGTACTGAATGAGTGGAGTCAGGAATATGAACAAATGTCCAGATACTGAATGAGTGTTCATGGGACTGCTGGTCAGGAGCTCCAGAGCTCATTCCATCCTATGGCCAATACTCTCCCACAGCAGAGTTATTACTAAAATAACTTGGCCTTCCAGAAAAAAATAAAAACCACCAAACCTAATATGATCATTAGTCCTTGTTTGGTTCATCTCAGTCCCCAGCATTTCATATGCTACCAGAAGTTATCACTGTTTTTCAGCAATCTCATTTCAATATAAAGAGCTAGTCCCTGTTGGTAGCTAACAAGTATTTTCTTAATGAAAATGTCAATATTTTACAATCAGATTTGGATTCATTGTATTCTTGTCAACACTTGTGCATTGCTTTTGTATCAGTTCAGATCATTCTCTACCAGGAAAATAAACAGTTCCCAGTCCATCCAGAACAGTCAGGAGCATAAAAGCACACAAGTCGTCAGACAGAATTACAAGACTTAATTTTATGATAACAGGTGAATCAAAACAATATTCCAGTGTTTAATCAACAGGATTTCTAAGCAACTGAAAATTTCCAGATTTTTAAATACAAGTATGCCACAGCATTTTACTCTATGATGAGAACTGCTGGTCTACTTTGAAAGCAGCACATCAAAACAGATAGAAATTAATGCTTTCATGTTTTATTACGTAAAACAGTTGTTATGCTCTTCCTCTCAAAATAAATCCCTTTGAAATGAGGACAGGCTTTGAACTTATGATGTTACAAGCAATTTCTTTCTAAAATATTAAAGATGTATAAATGTTACCTTGGAGAAAACCATCAGGTCTCTGAACAGGGGAAATTCTTAGTGTTCAGTGCTTGAAACCAGTTTCTAATAAGCTGTGAGACATTGGTGCTCATCAGGTTTAAACTGTTACTATGATTTCACTAAGACTACTATCATTACCTCCTTTTAACGTTTAGAAACATTGAGATAATGTCACAGCTTAAAGCTGGAACAGCTATTAAACCGATGACAGATGCTCTCTATTAACCCTCCTCCCCCAGAAGGGGAAGGAAAAGAGAAAAGGGAGAGAGACTTATGGGTTGGACAGTTAAGAGAGTTTTAATAAACTATAACAATGAAAAAGAGTATAATAATAATAATGGAAATAATTAAATATATACAAATATACATAAAACCATGATCAAGCTCTCCCGATAACGGTCATATCACCACCAGCACTGCAGGGCAGGCTTCGGGAAGGCCCAGGCTGGGCCCAGCGATGGACGGAAACTGGATTCAGGGATGCACGGATCGGGGTCAGGGGCAGCAGGAAAAGGGACAGAATCCTCTTCAGACACTAGGCATAGAAGAAGGGTGCGAGACCCTCATGATCTTCCCGCTTTATACCGAGAATGATGTGTATGGGATGGAATACCTTCGTTGGTCAATTTTGGGTCACCTGCCCTGTCCACTCCTCCCTGCAGCTGCGACCCTCCTGTGGCTCTTCACTCGTAAGCAGTGAGGAATTTAGCTGTGACCTTGGTTTCTCTAAGAATAAGTACAGCAAGAGCCTTTCTGCATAACATCCCTACCGGTGCCTCGGTGATAGCTATAAACTTTGAGCGTTATCAGTCCTAGAAGCAGACACTGTCTGCAAAACATGCAGTTAGTTTCAGAAAGTGCAGTTACTTAGAAGAGACTTAGCTGAAAGGAGAAATCACTGAAAGGAAAATTGGTCTGGTTTAGGCCAAACCAGGAGAGATAACTAATTATAATTTGTGCTTTCTTTAATGAATTAGCTTCTAAATATAAAAAAGATATTTTTTTCTTACCATTACATGTAACAGTGGATTTAGTTAAACACTTTCAAAATCATTTTTTGTATACTGTAATTTAAATGTCTATTAAATGTTGAGCATGAAATGGATAAAATGTATTGATAAAGTATATGACTCTAATCATCAAACCTTTTGCAAAGGCTCAGGTTAATAATTATGAGTAAATTATTAGCAGTGATAGTGGAATAGAAAGTAAAAATTAAGAAACAATTATTTTTAACTGTCTCCTGCTTACTATTTCAAAATGA
This sequence comes from Nyctibius grandis, assembly GCF_013368605.1. Classification (NCBI taxonomy): domain Eukaryota; kingdom Metazoa; phylum Chordata; class Aves; order Nyctibiiformes; family Nyctibiidae; genus Nyctibius; species Nyctibius grandis. Next base: position 28,355,925 of record NC_090664.1, read on the forward strand.
ACTAAGATCAACGTTTTTAACCACTTTATTTAAAGTATTTCAACCTGCCAAACGTTTCAAGGAATTTCCCACTATACCTATTTTCTTACTTTATCTTTTTGCATAAGTTCCCATTATTTTCTATACAAATATCTGAAAAGCACATGGCCCTCATATGAAAAAAAAAAAAAAGCACTTTTCTTCATAGTTTAATCAAAAGATTAAAATTGTATTCAAAACAGCAGCAGGGGGAAACCTGCTGAACTCAAACTTAGATTAAGGGTCCTTTCTACATGCTCTCTACTGATCCTGGAAAGAATACATAAAGGCATGTCCAATGATGAAAAGAATGCAATCAATACAGCTCAATTTGTCTGCTAGAATCTCACACTCCAGAATGTGCCTTAGCTAATTAGAAATAAAAGCTAAGTTTGTGATCTGAGATATAACTGAAGCATGAAATTCACAACAAAGATAAGTTATAGCTTTGAAATAAAACCGTTTTACTACCTAACCTGACCTATTCTGCCTTTAACACCTGCTGAGAATTGTAGTCTTACATCTTTTGGACTGATGGCTTCTAGTGAGCCTTTTCAACCTGGTTAAAAAGCAGAACAAAACCCAAAGAAACTCCTGTGCAAATGCAGAAGCTACCAAAAAAATAATTTAAAAAACCCTGCTTCTATATAACATAACCTCTTGGTAAATTTGAGCAAAGAGCTCAGAATGCCCTTGAAGTAATGAAAAGTCCAAAATCACAGACTACATTAAGTAATTAAGGAAAATTAAGTTCAGAAGAATATTAGTGATGGTGAAAAGCTTTCTGAGATTTTCAGCTTTTAAAGGAAATATCTATTAATTTACTAACTCGGCTTACCAGGGTAAATCCAGGTTTTGTCATGTTAAGATATAAAGAAAGAGAGACCTCCCATTTCATGTACCAGTCATCTTGCTCTGCACACAATCATCAAAACTACCCAAAAAGATGACTTAAGTAAATGTTTTATGGAGGTTTTTAAAAAAAAAAAAACAAGAAACATATGAAGGAAAACAGAAACCAAGTTTTCTCGATTAAAATACTTTACTGTATTTTTAGAAGGAATACTTACACTATTCTGATTTGATACCTTAACGTTCAGACAAGGCGATGATCATTCCTGGAGATGCTGTACACTAACTTCTTGCCAGATAAAAACTGCTTCTGAGTAACTGCTTCTAACACATTTCAGAGCAGTTTAGAAACATGCAGAATGCTGACACAACACAGCAGCACACTAACTTTATGACAGTTTGGAAATCAGCACCTTTACCACGTTATCAGTTATCCATTGTACCACTTAGCTTTTGTTCCGTTCCACTGTCACAAAAATAATTTTAATTCTTGGAAATGTAACTGCAGTACGTACGGTTATGCATAAGCTTCTGCCATTGCAGATTTAAGTCATAAGACAGAAATAAACTCAACTGATTTCCCATATTGCAATAAACTGATCTACTACTTACAAGTTTATTTTTAAGTGCTTACAAATATTTTCCTAAAGACTGGGACTGAGAGTTGAGTATCTGGGTCCTAACATACACAAAAGACCAAGTCTTTCATTTCCTGAAGGCAGTCTATAGTTTCCTACCATTATCATACTGCAGCATTAATAATCACAAATGAACTCAAAAGCTAAGAAAATTAAAGCTATAATCTATTTCTACACAGTGGCTAACAATGAAAATCTTTACAACTTTTTTTTTTACCTTGAAATATCACTGCTAAAAACCTCGAAATAAAATAACTCAGTTCAGACTGTATTACAGCAATGTCTAAATCACTTAGAATCTGCAAGCCTATTCACACTTACATCCTACTTTAAGTACAGAGATAGCACAAGACAACACATCAACTACATTCTTACCAGTAACTGTTCTTGGTCTTCCTTGGCATCCTTGTAAGAGGTGGATCCAGGCAACCCAGATGATAATGGAGTTTACAAGTATCACACAGTAGCAGCAGGTGTTGATCATGGTTCTTCTTGCAAATTCCACAACTTTTAATGTAGGTGGCAGAAAAGCATTATAATTACATTTGAAATCATAAAGAATAAATGATACATCCCAGCACATTCCCCAGCTTCAATACAAACATGTGGCAACTTCAATTCGAATGCATCATTTAAGTGCATAATTACTTTTTAAGGAGCTTCTACCTACACACAGTAAAGCATAAAAGGCACCTAATACAGTTAACTTAAGAATAAAATGTCTTTCAATCTAATTTTTGAGGACTTCTAACCAGTAAGTAATCACTTGATACTTCAACAAAATGTACCAGTGGCAAATGGAAAAAATGCTACTTCTGCCATCCAAACACTTAAACAGAAAATGATTCTGCTATTATAAGTCTTGACAATCATATGCTTATTTTAATAACACAAGCACCCTGAAATAGGTCTGTGCTGCTATTATGCTGGGCAATGTATCGACTCATAAGAAATTACATTTCCTTTTTATTATTTTACTGGAATTGAAATTTTAGTTATTTCAAAAAAATCAGGTGTTCATTGATTCCATTATCAAATGGGAGGAACTAAATGACTGGATTTGAACAAAACAGAACTAGTAAAGCATGACTCCTATTATTTGTTTGTGCATACGACTAAATTGCCAAATCCTCATCCGACTGCCATGTTCTTAAGATTTCCACCTCTCACAGCACTAGAATTAACTTTTGCTTATGTAACTCATCCTCTTCATTTAGCCTGCTAGCTGGGCAAGATACTGCCCACTTGCTGTGGCTGGAGGCCTGGCTGCTGCTCTCTACATAAGCAACAGACCGTGCCTCTTCTCAGCTAGTAGCAAGAGAAGATGATCCAAGACGGTATGTATATTTTGCAGTCATGCTCTGGGATCCTAGTATATGTTCCACTGTTAGCCTTAGTTAAAACCCAGTCAGTAGCTTCACAACTTTTAGGACAGAGGAAAAGGTGGAACAATGACAAAGTAAGCGAACACATTTTATTTTCTTGGGAATTAATAGAAGCAGGGAAATTTAAAACACAAGATATTCCAAAGGATTTGACAACCCATGAGCAAAAAGTAAAAATTCTTATGTGACAAGTATTTTATGCACCCAGCCACTGTGACTAAACAGCAGCAGCACTGTTCACAAAACCATCACCACAGACGACTGCATTCAAAAGACAAGATGACCAGTTAAAAATTTTCACATCACCGAGACAAAAGACCCTTATATTTCAGCTGTAAAGAGTTACCTTTGTCCTTAAAGCACTAGTGTCAAATTAGCAAAAAAAACCCCAAACCTTACTGATGTGTGCTAAGGTAAAGAATTGACTGCTATTCAACTTAGCTTTCAGAAGTAAGTAAAACGTATAGACAACTCTGAAGCATTTTGTTAATCAAAACCGAAACAAACCATTTTCTCTTAACACTTTTGTGAAACTATAGCTTACTAGATGTTGTATCTATTCTGTCAAGACTTCATTACTTGCCTATAAAGTACAGCCGGAAGTGCAGATGTCTTTTGCGTTCCTCCTTCCTTTTTACTTGGTTTCCTTTCCTTAGGAGCACGTAAAATTGCTGGTATGTTCAATTTCTATTGGATTTGAACAAATGCAGTAAACATGAGTCTTGAGACTTTTAGAGAACACCATTCCAATCTCAATGTATGAAGAACAAGACTCAAATTATGAGTGAGAAATTGCTTAGATAGCTATTTTGCAGACAAGGGCAATTACAGGTGTTTATATTACAAAAGCATACTGGGATAAAGTAATATTACACTCATTTTTTTATATTCAATAAATGACACATTGAAATACTAGCTTTTAAATTTTTCTTCAAGCTTCAAATAGAGGGATGGACATAGATGCCTTTGTCTAGGCAGCTGAAACAAGCAAAGGCAGATTCACAAAACTGACAGAAGAATACTGAAGCAGTTTATTTTCCCCAACATCCCTGCTATGCTGGTGCTCGATAGGTTAATTAGAAAAATTATCTTATTGGACCAAGCCCTCCACAAAGCAGATGAGATTCTCTTTGGGTTTCTACTAATCTGCAGTATGCTAGCTTCTCAGACAGCAACCATCTATCAAAGTCATTTCTCAGCAGTCCCCTGGGTCTGCATCTGTTCAACCAACTGGAAAAAAATGCCATGCAAGCTGTGCACATGAATTCTACTTAACTTTTCTTCCTCTTTTTTTTTAATTTAGTAATATTTGCACCAGGAAATATATTTGCGAATACTCACTCAAAGCCATCTTAAAAAGGAAGGAAAAAAATAATCTTGATTCAAGAGATAAGTTATGTAAGAATCTGTCTTCACAAGTAGAAAAAATAGGCGGACAAATAGAACCAGAAAAAGCTAGCATACCTTAAGAACTACTACTGCATAAAGAAAGCTGCATTTTCTGAACAGCAGCACAAAATCAGCAGTACCAAAGGGCACAACAAAATTATGACCTAATTGTATGTCTGCATTTTCACAATGAACAGTTTCTTCAATCTTCCTTAAATTCATAATTGGAAATAATGTCAATCTCTCTCTGACATCTAAAATGTCCACTGCCATTTAATATCTTTGACATAAAACATACATCAAAACACGGCAAGAATCTATACTTCTCTCTTTTCTCTGTGCGTATCAATGAGAACAAAGATAATTGCTGGCAACAGGAAGTAATCCATATCTTCTTTTCTCCTAGATATTTATATTCATTTGACCAAAATATTCTGCTCTCTACAGTTAAAAACCATGCATACCGTAGTTTTAAACATTTATATCTTACAAAAGCCACAAAGAGTTACGCATCATTTGAAGCCTACAGTAACTAAAGACAATGTGGACACAAAAATGGTAGGATTAACTCATGCTTCACATTAAGGTTCATCACAAACAACAGGTCAATAAGTTATACCAAATGAAAGAATTCTGCAAACAAGATCGCTACTACAACAACAAAATTAAGCTACAGGTTCCCAGTGGGTGGTTTGCAGAAGTCTAGATATTTCAATCAGGAAACATTATCCCCAGAGTAAAGCCTGGGTCTGATCAAATCAATTTATTCGGCCATAGAAGTGACAGACAGAAACAAAAAGGCCTATTCTTGGAAAACCAGGTCTGCCTACGAACTATAAAGAGGAGGGGGGAAAAAAACAACCAACCTGTCCAATGATTCTACCCAGCAGAGCCCAAATGCCTTGCCCTTCATTTCGCAGCTTTCCATTCATATTTTGTAGCTCTTCCAAGGACTCACACAGCTGAAAAGTTAAAGAAAAAAAATCAACAGGAATGAAAATCCATTAAGAGTTATTTAATAAAATTTATTCAACCTCTTACCTATCTAGGATGCATTACTTTATTGTGGTATTAAAAAACAACGGAACTCATGTCAATCTAGCTGAGACCAGTGCAATGATTCAGCAATTTAATGGAACTAAGATGAAAACCTGGGCAGCCACCTGTTTTGTAAAGAAGATCTGAAGCATTTCAGCATGAAAATAAGGTTTCATAAAGTCAATTAGAAAGAGAAACTAAAATACAGCAACATCTTGTATGTGTTGTCAATACTACTTAAGGAGCAAGATTATAACAAGTAACCACGTAAATGAATTAAAGCTCTATATGGCATTAACAAAGAACATTCACTCATTCTCACAGAAAGAGATATAGTTTATTAAAGGATGCAAGCAGAAAAAAAAAAGGTTTTTTTCTTCTGGAAGTAAATGTTCGTTACCACACAGCATACACAACCTATTAATTTGGCTAAAAGCCCCAAGCATGATCTCCTTCCTCTATCATCTTTGGGCAGTTCACAAGGACCTGCTGCTTCATTTCCATATGTTCTCACACACCCAAGAGCTTAAGAATTAATAGCAACACTATATTTGTCATCACTAACCATCACTTGATAGGTTGCTGAGTTCAGCAAGAATTGTAGCATACCACCTGTCACAAAAGATACAGTATTTCTATGTTCCATTTCAAAATATTTAAAGATTAAAATAAAGAAATTATTATTTAGTAAAAATGCAATTGACACACAAAATGCTTTCTTAACCACGATGATGAGTTAATAAAAAACTTACATTAGCAACATTTTGGGAGAGCAATGCCATCATTTATGGGCCCCAAATTTCCTATACTCAAACGAAACACTTAGAGGACACGATGAATGTGTGAATACTGATTATTTCAGCCTGAAAAACTCACCAAGTCATCAAATCTAGGATGAACACAACTGGAGTTGGAGTTGACATAAATTAATTAATTAATTAATAACACTCCAACAATCTTAGATTCCCAATTATCAAGTAGGGTTCCAAGTAGAGAACCAAGCAGGTTCAAAAAGAACCTAGAACTGCGCACAAGAAAAACAACCAAAGAAAAAAAAAAAAAAATAAAAAAAAACACAGAGAGAAGAGTCAAACTCTGTTGTCTCAAAGTCTCAAATGAAATGCATATAGAGAATGAAAAAAGAAGGGCTTTAAGACACAGTTCATTCATGAGAGGGACCTGTCTGTCCATGTGCAATTTGTTAATGGAGCTCTCAGTGAGATCAGTTAAAAGAACTCGTGCCCAGCCAACAAATGACATTTTAGAAGTTGATTCTGCTTGCATGGGGGGGATGGACCACAGAATATTTTCAAAACAAGAAATACATTTTTAAATATTAGTTTTGAAGTAAGAATGGTTTGTATCTTTCTTTCTAGGTCATTTTGTTTGGAAAGCAAAATGCTGTCAAAGTTAACAGCAGCAATACTAAAACAGTACAACAGTTAATTATCTCTTTTTCTTCACCTTATTATACTCCACATGAAGCTTTTCTTGCTCATTTTCTAATTTATCCTTGATATTCTTCTGTTCAGCCATATTCTCCTGGATTTGAATCATGCGCATATTTCTCTCTATTTAAAAGAAAATTGCATTATTTCCTATCCTTGGCTATATTTTCAGGTTTTATGCACTGAAAAAAGTGAAGCAATGAAAAGCATAAAACCATAACAACACAAAACCACAAAACTATAGCCCATAGGCTTATTAACAGACCGAGTAAAATGAACAGTCATAACATTTACTTTCTGCTGCATAACTAGCACAGTTATTTAAATAGTGAGCTTTGATCAGTCATCTAGTTAACAGTCTCAAAGATAAAATCATGCCATTCCACATTCTCTATATGGAAGGAAAACATAAGAAAAAAAATGACACCAAAGGTACCTAAGCTTCCACTCCCTTCTTAGCAAAGACACTGCCTCCTGTTTATATTTGAAAGATATTCTTCTTTTCTGCAATGTCTTTTTAAAAAACAACCTTTCTGTGTAAATACAGATATCAAGCACTAATATATCCAAAATGAAGTAATAATTTATATTTATCTATTAATAACAAAGAAATACAAGTAAAATAAAAAAGCCAATGAATCAGCACAGTACAGATATAGCAAAGCGATAATTTTTCATTGAGAAAAATATGCAGTTTTCATTCTTACCAAGGTAATAATTCACAAAATCAGCAGTGAGAGCTGGTTGTTTGTGTTTTCTTCTTCCATCAACACTGGAACTAGTATCTGAAGTATCCACTGGAAAAATGTCTGTACTAATTCCCATTAACTCAGCTTTGCGCATAAGCTTACGTATGGCTGAAGCGCTACTAGTAAGTGGTCGTGGTAGCTTCTCCCTGGGAACCCAGGCCTGAGGCCTGGTGGTGCGGGCCAGCTCCGCCTTGGCACGATACTGCTGCAGCCTGGCATTGATTCGAGCCTGCAATAAAGAATTCCATAAATTAAAAATATAAAGGAACAATTCAAAATTGGTTTTGAGTTATATCCTTTTGGAACACATCCGCAATTTATTTGCGCTTTAAAAGCCGCACTATCTAATCAATGTTATATTCATTCTAGAACTCTGCGACTCAAGAAAAAGCCACTGAATCAAACATTTGATTTTACTTCAAAACACATACACAAATAACACTATCCTTTCACTAGGTTTTGGAGGTATTCACAGGTTTCTTGATGAGATCTCCCCACCAATGAAAGTAACACAAATGATTGCAGGCTTTCAGACAATCCCTTCTAATAATGATAACTTGATGGGACTGTGAAAACTCACTACTGGGAAAAGCCTTGCCTGACCTATCAAAAATACACTTAGATACACTCTAAATCGGTATCTACATGAGTAATAAAAGTTGACGAATAGCATTTTTGCCATATCTGACATCCTTTCATAGGAACTCCTTTCTCAGTGCCATATCTCCTTGTAAATGTTAAACTAGCTTATTATAACATGCCAAAACCACAACCCAAACAGAACTGAAGTAGCAATAGAAGCTCACAATATATATTGTTGATGACATCTGTATATTTGTGACCATCTGGGAGATCAACGCCAGAAGATCAAGTTCTTACTGACAGTTGGAAAACACTGTCTTGCGGGACTCTACGTAGCGGCAATTTTAGCAGAAAATGACATCAACATACAAACCTTCAGAGGCAAAACTCCAGCTGACTATCAGTTAGAAGCTGTTTACTTGCCTGCAGAAAGAAGAAACTAAACTAATCCAACTGCCCCACCATACGGTATGAGATACTCCTGAGACAAAAGCAAAAAAGTGTATATATATACACACGCTATGGTTAAGGAACATCTCTGATTACAAACAGCATCACTGAAGGTAATATTACAGACAGTTTAACACACCTTACTTTACTAGGTCTTGAACATTAATGACCAAGAAACATGGCAAATGTGGCTCGCAGGCCAGCTCTGACCCCAAAGGCTTTTTTCTTGGACCCACATCAGCAAGCAACAGATCCACCTACAGCCACCACCTCACTTTATTCTCCACTGGAAGGAAAAAGGATGGTTTATAGCTTCCTCAGCTAAGATGCTTCTTCACTTATTACATGCTCAGTTTTGAAACCCTTGGGGTCCTTTAAGATGTCATACAACTGTATACCCAGAGCTTTATTCCAGAAATAGATGAGAGACTAAAATGACTAATGTCTAAATGGAATCCTGAATTCAACTACATAGTTTACTCAAGAAATGCACATTTCCTTTATTGAGATAAAAAAAAAGTATTTCAACGTAGAACATCTTCCAACAATCCATAACAGTCCTAGACAGCTTTATATACTATATTCTTTAGAGGGATTTACTTTCTTGGGCCACAGGACTTGCCAAGACCATTGGCTCAGTTTTTTTCTGCCTGGGCTACAAAATACCAAAAATCCATTTTTTCTCCTTCAAAAGTGTGCCTCAAAAATCCACTTTGACAATACCAGATAAACTACTTGTACAATTGCATACTTATTTATCTCAGTTCAATGTTTATAAACCTTACTTAAGCCTACAAACTCCCCTGGAAGTAAGCTTTTTTATGTACATACATATATATACATACTATATACATATATATTTACCTCAATCTTTTTTTCAGACTAAGCTGTCTCAAGATTCTTATTTCTCAGACAAAATCCTAACAAAGATGGTTGAATTCACTGGGGGGATTTTAACTTCCTCATGCAAACAACATATGGTAAGGTAAGGGGTGAATTTATACATACTTTCTGTCAACTCCCCAGTCAGACATTTCCAGTATGTATTAAGTATCCCCTCACAGTTCTGCATTTCTAAAAAGGCACAGAAACCACTCAAACAATTACTTCATCAAATCCCAATTCATACAACTGGACATGGAAATGTATTTTTCAAGAATTCAATCTGTTTCCACCCACGTAAACTCAAGCACACACACAAGACTAATGCAAACTCATACAACACCAGAGCCATCAACAGTGAAATCAAGTGGTTTTACAGAATATATGCAAGTTATCAGATTTGTATCAAGAAGCTTATGATATCATGTCAAGTAACTCCACCTGCAGTTTTCAGCATTCATTCTTTTAGTTTCTAAACATTTAATCCAAATAATTTTAAAAGTCTGCAGGGTCTTGGTTTGGAGGAAAGAGGAGGAAGAGAGGGAAATGCTGGGAACTTACCAGCATCATCAACACCGTATAACAAACGCCTGAAAACAGAGCTAGTAAGTCCTGCTGGACCCAAACTGATTTTGCACAACCAGCACTTACCATTATGTTGGGTAGTATTCATATTATTGTGATTTCTCCACTGAGTGTATTCAGCAAGAATTATGTAACCAGTTTTAAACAAAACTACACAAAGCTCAATACATACCCCATAGAAATATTTTATTCAAAATTCTTTTATGATAGTTTGCTCATATTCATTCTCAAATGAACAGGTCATTTTAAATTTAAATTCTCTTCTCCTATTCGAAGATCTTTGAAGAGCTAGAAAGGTATGATTTTTTTTATTTAAAAAGTTTGATGATACAAAGATTTATCTTCTGATCTTTACATGACAGTACTCTCTTCAGAAAAAAAAAGCAGCTATTTCTCTCCCATAACTGCCTTCCATTACTCACAGCATCTGCTACTTTCTGCAACAAATTAGGCAGGATTCATTCAGATAAGCTGCTTTTCTACACAGGTATGATTTTTCTACAGAATGTAGTTAAGCCTAAGCAGTGAAAGCAAAGTGTGCTATAAATTCCTCAGATCAGAAAAAATAATAAAGTACACACATTAAAACATACCAAAGTACACTGATCCCCTCAGAAGGACTGAAACCTTTATATTAACAGGACATTTATCGGTTGAGCTTATGCAGTAACATCCAGTTTTACATGGATCTGTCACTAGACAGGGATACAGACTTTAATATTTTCAGACAACTCCCGCTCAGCAGCACAGACTCAGTTTCTGTACCTACACAATTTTTTTTCAAGGAAATCTTCACTATGAAAAAAGCACACACCAGCACACAGAATTCTACTTAGGTCTCCAAACGTGAAAAAGGATCTAACAAGAAAAAACTTTAGGCAGGCTAAACTCTTCTGCCAAGTTCAAGGTATTACTAAAGGAAAAAAGTGGATTTTTAATGAACTTGGATGTAGAAATATGCCTAATTTCTTGTCTGGCTGGCTTTTTTTGTTAAGAATCTTGAAGAAAATGTTAAACAAAATCTATGACTACAATGAAAATGTAATTACCAACTTTTTGCCACAAAACCAAACAAAGTAAGATTTCTCAAATCAGACAAGCATACATATCTCTATTTGATAACTAGTTTATTGAGAATTGTTCTTAGAGACCAAAACCTACAAACAATTCACTGCTTCGTAAATGACCATGCACTATCAATATATTTCATGTTTCATTTCCTACTATATAACAATTTCCCATCCTCTTCATTTCTTTCTTGTTTAACATGGATGATTAATACAGACACATTTGTGCCATGAATACAATACCTGAGCTTCTGGTGAGAGCTGTTTTTCTCTTTCTTGCAAGGACATTTTACAGTAAGATTGTAATGCCAAGTAGTTCTTCCGCTTCCATTTTCTGTCTAACCTGTCCGCATGCTGTTTACAATAAGCAAAAAAAGGGTCAGCTATATCCTGTTGCAGAGAAAACAAAGGGGAAGGAATGAAAATAAAGTAAGATATACAAGGCCAAAAGGCTCAGAACAGCAAAAACATTCTGGCAATCAGTTCACATGTTCAAATAGACATGTTTTTAAAAACAACTAATATGTATGTTTCTAAATCAATTTTGACATGTTGACGTAATTTACCACATAAAGTGTTTTTCCATTGTTTTCATTGCATGACCCTAAACATTTTTAAACACATTAACTATTTAACTCTCTACTGCTCAATCTCTATTTTCTCATTCACAGAAGAAATAGCAGAAGAAATACCTATGTACAAATCCATTTAGCATATAACATTTATTGTTAACTTTCCGTTGCTTCACTGTGTCATCTTTTGCATTATATCCTACAAGGGATTAACAATTCTGAATAATACAAAAGGCAATATTTGGTTTTCTCAAATTATTTTCCAAATGTTTTTGGTGGCTATACCCCCACATGATTTATCATATCTCAGTTTATTTTTTTTTCCATTTTTCATTCTTCGCTCCATCAGATCTGCACATTTTCATGGCTATAAGTTTATAGCAACTTTTAGCACTTACAAACCTTGCAAGGAGACTACAAATATCTGAGCCACAAGGAGATACGGTTTGAGAAGTATATTTCATTGTCAGTATATTTTCAGAAGTGTAGAAACATTTTGAAAGTGTGTAACAACTTCCAAAAATTAGCAGCACCTTAAAATTAAATTGTGAGGCCTTGATTAAAAATATTTTGGTTACAAAAAACATGTAAGAAAATTTTAACGTAGAAAGGCAAGTAAATGCATATGCCTACAAGAAATTCACACAGAGCGTTTGAAGAATCAACATTACACATAATTTATCAGGGACAACAACAATGAGATAATTGTACTATTTTCCTATTTATCAATCTCACAGAAGAAAGTATTTTGTGATTCCTTTAAGAATCACTTACTGGCCCACTGTTTTCAGAAACAAGCGTGTCAATGTCAATAGTGCAAGTAATGCTTGTTTGTGTGTTACCTGTGGTACTTCCTAAAGCAGTAAGTTGTTAAATTGTGCAGCTATGAACATGACAGGCTTAATCCAAATGATATGTATCAGGATGAAATTTGGCAACCTAAAAGGACTTATAGCGTAAAAATGAATTCAGAAGTAGAAGCGTCAAATCTAAATTGCTTTAATCATATTACAGGAAGAAAACTGGTAAGAACAGATATTAAAAAGTTATCAGTAGGTAATAAATGTTTTCATTCTGATTCCTAAGATTGATGTTACTACAAAGGAAGTCATATACCTGTACTGCAATTTGAAGAAAATACTGGAAAACATGCATGAAAAATGGCATTAGAAATGTAGTTAATTTCTCAAGACAGTCCTATTTGGTACGAAACAGAGATTACTACAGTACATGAACAGCTAGGTAAGTATGCCAGCCTAGGTGATGTTCAAGAATTAGAGTTAGAACTCACATCTGTATTGACTGATAGTCATACAATTAAGCTAACTTCTGTGTTAACCTTCTCTATCTCTTTTTCCAGGCCATTTCAAAAGGTGCTCAGAGTTGGACAATTTCGTGAACATAGAGCCCTCCCTGGACAGTCCCTTTACTCGGCATATCACTTCCTACCGATTTACAAAAGCTTTGCTCAGGGTTAGTGAGCAAAAAAGGCACTATTTCAGGTCGTCTTCACAAGCTTTTGATACAACTCTTCTATTCTATCCTTTCCATAGCTACCTCTTCTGCTGCTGCTTCTGAGAGGAGGCCTTCCTTCTGAGCGCAGGTCACATGGAAATAAGCTCTGCACATCCCAGCATCACAACTAATGCATACACCAGTTCTGGCAAAACGAGGATCTTCGCAAAAACTGCATTCCTTTACAAAGAAGGGTGGAAAATGCCACAGTAAATATTTCAGGTGTGTTTTTCCCGATATTTGATAATTTACATCTTACATATAAAAACCAAACAGGTATGTTTACTCCTGTGTGGTACAGAAACCAAGAATGCTGCTGACAGTTGACACTACCTTATCCCTTCCCAACCCCCACTATTGTTTTCATTTTCAATAAGCAATGGAACAGGGCTTAAACAAACTAAACAGCATGTTGGATGAATTTTTATATGAACTTCCATGTCTTGTATTCCCCTTCAGAGCAACAACTAAATACCACCCAAGCAATTCATGCATAATTAATTATATAAGTATGGTATCATAAAACATTACTGCTCAGCAAATGTTCAATTGTTCAACAAGTTCAGAGGATAAACAGCAAAAAAAGAGCAGTGCTCTTGGATGACTGAAAACCATAAATAAGTACATAGATGTCCTTTGATAAGCAACGACTAAGGAGCAAATGTGTGACAATGCAGAAAGAAATACCCAAGAATCATAAATATCAGTAAAGGAGGTTGTGATTCATGTAAACACTGCACTATGGCTTCAGCTACATGCATGCTAGGCACAGCCGTTTGCAACAGAGCAAACAGACATCCACTCGTGTGATCTCGAAAAAAAAAAAAAAAACACAACTTATTTTTCAGCCAGATCAATTCCTTAGTCTGTTTCAACACAAATCACACCAAACAGCTGTGCCAGCAAACTACAGTGATGAGCACACAAGCACAAACAAGCAAATGGGAACATGGGCTGCTTAAGCAATGCTACTACCCAGTGCATAAAGATGATCTAAAATTATATAGATGTGCAATTCTTAATCTCTCACACACTGAACACAGAGCAAAGCTGTGTATCACCTACAGAAAATATCTCCATGCAGAAAGTTAACCAACAACAGAAAGGAATGGCAAATAAAACTCAGTGAGTGAAGAATCTCACAACACCGCATACACTACCCTAAAAGGGCACCCTTTAGCTGTGCAACAGCAACACATAGATAAGAAATGAAGTGGAAAAGAATACAATATTAAGCTGGTTTTGCAGGGGGAAATTTAGCTAAGTAAGCTGTAACTTTCACACTTGATACAGCAAAAAGCGTTTGTTTACAGCTCTGCAAAGTAATAAAATACGCCCAAATTCTTAGCCCCGCTCCTATACATCACTCTTGTTAATAAAAAAAAAAAAGTAGAATGCACGATTCATTGCAACAACAGTTTATAGGGCTTTGGGAGCTTGCTCTGACTTTTTTTTTATACAAACATTTCTAAACAATGCTAAATGCCTCAGCAGGCCCATGCTGAACACGCTCCTGACACAGGTAGGTCACATACAGGCAATCCAGAGTGTTTTAATTTATTTTATATATGTATTTTTAAAAATGTACTATATATTTTCATTTAGTATTCAACTTGACAAATTGACATTCCAGGAAATGAAACTGACTATGCACAAATGAAGCATTAGAGCAGGAGTACAACCACCTTCCCTCACATTAGCCTGATAGGTATGGCTTCTTCACACTGTCCCCATTAGCTACAGAAACAGTACTTAGCAAATTACTGAGTGCTGTCCTCTGCCCATTGCAATGGTTTGCAATGTATGGTTTGTGCATGATCACTTTTGATCTGGATTGAAAACATCCACATGTAAAACCATTTTCATTTTAGAGCCATTTTTCCGTTCAAGTTGAAGGCCCCATGTTGTTGTGGATTTTTTTAAATACTTCTTTGCAACAACCTTTTTACATGTATTTTAGTTCATAATTATGTAGACCCTACAGTAATTCTTACTGAATGTACATCTGTCACTTTCTTAATCAACCTAACCTTCCATTTTTCCACTTCGCATCCCAGAAATCCTCTTCACTTTCCATCCTTATTTTGGCAATTTGACACTAACTGACTTCAAAAGAAAGTAACTAGCACGTGTGTAAAAAATAAGGGAAATTAGGGGGGAAACAGTGACAGAAATCATGGAGAACAGTGGTAAATGAAACAGAAAGAAAGATGGAGGGAAGAGCAATGGTATAACAACCATGAACAAACTTCATCTCATTTTTAGTCCTGAACCTCACTGCAATTGCTATAAACAAGAAAAACAAAGTCGGGAAGATGTATGTTATTCTATAATATGTAAAAATGTAAAATAAAGCTACTTGTTGGCAGTACGTCTCTTCTAAGCTTACCTTGGCACCATATTTTGAATAATTCATTTCTGTAAGTGTTACTGGCCGCAGTTTGTCAATATCTCCAAATGCCACTCCTGGAACATACAGGGCACAAACAATATGGACCCACCTAAAACAGCAGATAAAATTAGGTTACTGTCATCAACATTTTGTTTGTATATTATACTCACCATTTTCAGATTTCAAAGTGCTTTGTAAATGCTACAGATGCTAGAAAAAATGTGTTTGAAGGAAAGCACATCAGAAGCAGGGAGAGAATGCACATTTCGAATTCAGCAGTTCACACAATGAACCATAGAGTAAGGCTTTACAAAGCCGCTGGGATTGCTCCGTCTGTCTGGATCAAGGGTTGGGCTACCCATCACCTTTCTGTTCTGATGGCTCACACGTGGGGCTCCACACCACTTTTTAGGCAACATGAAATGTATATGAAGATTTTGATATTACTTATAAAGCTAAGGCAGACAGATACTTTCATGACGGGGCAGGGGGTGGGAAGGGGAGGAACAAAATTATACAGGTAGTCACAGCAACACTAAGCTCTAGGCATATAGCTATGAAGTACCTACAACACAGCATCAGTCAGACTTTGCACTGTTACAGTGACACCTGTTAGTATGACCAAAACTAACTAGTTTTAAGCAACACAGATAGGAGGTGCATTCAGTTACAAACATACCTATGTCATATTACAGAAATGCCTATCTGAAAGTCAGATGGACAGACTGCTACTTTGTGGAGGCTTGGTTAAGTGAGAGGGGGCATGATTTCATGCCACTGAGCAGTCTGAGCAATCCAGGCTTTGAGCAAGAGTTAGGCCCAGAGCGAGTCACCTTGGACTCTCCTTGAACACTGCAAAAATGCAACAAAACAAGAACTTGGCAGCTGTAACAAACAGATAAAAGAAACAGGAAAAGGGGAGGGGGTGCTCATCGCTCTGTGTATCTAAATATATAGACCAATCGTATATGCTACTAGTACGCGTGGACAGCAAGGCTTTACCAATGGAAACGCGGGCTTTGGTGCGTGATCAGCGTGCTCTCTGCTTAGAGTCTATATATATCCTGTACGTATAATCATTAAACGGAGAACTTCCATACTCATATTGGGATTGTGTCGTTACTCTGGGACCGTCGCCCAGCACCCGTGAGCCGCGCCCTCGACTTCCCCTTTTCTTCACTACTTAGCTGTACTCTTCTTCACTGGCCATGAACAAACTGGAGGGTAATAGGTCTAAATCTTCAGCCCCGAGAGGCATGAAATGAGACAGCATGAATCTGGACCTCAGTGTCTAGTAATTAAATACAACACAATGGCAAAGGCTTCAGCCTCAAGTCTGCTTTTGACAGATATCGTGATTATCTCCTGAAACTCTGTTACCAAGAGACAGCCTTGCAGCAGAAGACATATTTTCTTCTTCTTACATAATGAACATTTTCTAAAAGATCCAACTCTCATTGTCACAAACCATCAGTTCATCAAAATTTGTTCTACGCAGATGCATGACTCAAATCAACTGAGACAAACTACTCCAAAAACCAGTGTTCCTCCCAAAAATAATCTTTGTTTTATCAAAATTCCAGAAACTATTTGCTACCCCTTGCTAAGTCACTAGGTGGGAGCAAACTGTCATAGACAGAAGGTCAAGATTGCTACTTTCTGTGATCTTAAAATATTCAAGAAAACTGCCTTACCATTGCAGAGGTGTGTAGCTACCACTTTCAATCTACAAGCTCCCAGACGACATGGGATACAACTAGAGACTGCGGATGTAACTGAGCTGAAATATCCTGTGTTTGACCCTGAGCATGTATGTTAATTCAGCACTTTGCAATCTTCCCAGTCATTAACATTTAATAATAAATATATCACTAGTGAAGACTAAAACTTCTGTTCTCTTCTAATAGGTCCTCTTCTGCTCCCTGTATTCAAGAAGACTCATGATGATGCCAGAAACACTTCTTCCCTTGGCTTTCTCATTACCCACATACTGCAATTTTCCAACCTCCCTAAATACCAGGGGTTCAGCACAAACCTGTTACCACCTACTTAAATCTGCATCCATGCTGCTGTGCTCTTTTTCTCCAGTCTTCTACCACTGTTTAGCCTATGTCTTCTCCCTCCTCTTTGTTTCGTGTGTCAATAAAAAAAATTCAGTTGGCACCAGAGCAGTAAGATCCTGGTTTTAGCCACACTTAAACAGCATGTTTATTAACCTGTTATTAACTGGCTGTCTACTGACCAGAGAAACACTGAAGCTGATGGTTACACCAATCAGGAGCTACATGTAACCCTGATTTCCCATGTTTGCCAAATCAGCACGTTTCTCACCAGTGGCCCTTAGTCCTACAATGCTGGAATTTATCATATTCAGAATTATTAAGAAATTATTCTTAAGAAAATTATTATTAAGAAAATAATGATCTTGCAATGTACAAAACTGGCAGACAGACTGTTTATTTAGCATTTTCCCAAAAATAGTCCATGATAATAACTGGATAACAGAAAAATCCCAGTAACAGTAAGAAACTACTTACAAGTCATTAACTCACTTCACTCTATAAGAAATTTCTCAGTAAACCTAACAGGTCACAACACTGACTGATCCATAGTGTCATATCTGACAAGACTCTTCACCTGCATATTTGAAAACAAGTTTTTACCCTATTGTAAATCACGCAGGTTTGAGATGAGAAGTGGTAAAGTCCCTTTAAAACATAAAAACTTAAAACAGTAAGAAGAATGTATATCCGAAATACACATTTACATGCAACAACTGCACTGCTTTGTCTTTACAGATTTTACTAGGGTTATCCCCATCCACAAAACTGTTTGATCATAGCACTGTAACTACTGGAAAACTCAAAGAAAATTTAAAGATGAGTTACAACCTTGTCTTTAAACAACATGGTACAAATATGACAGCATGCTAGCTGCCAGAGAACAAGCTGAGACACTCAAGTGTTCTGCCAAACTTCTTGCTGCTCAGATAGGGAGTGAAGCTCATCATTTTTTTTTACACTATGAACACTCCAGCATGCCAGCACAACCCCCTAACTTAATACAATGTTATACGCAAAAAATAAGATTCTTCTTATTACTATGAGGGCGACATCGGGCTTAACCGGGCGGTTTTCGTACTCTGGGCCCCCCCTGAGCCCCCCGCGAGGATCAGCCCCGAGCTGCTTTCCCCCCCCCCCCCCCCGCCCCGGACCCGGAGGTTCCCGGCAACGAATCAGGAGAGGAGGGGGCGTAGCCGGAGGCACCACGGGCGATTTAAGCGATGTAAACGCACCACCCCCTGTGGTCGGGTGATAAAAAGCCTCCTGGAGGGCAGGGACTAGTCCCTGGCCAGAGGGGAGAGGGAGACTCAGCTGTGACTGGGTGTGTCCCAGGGCAGGAGAGGCTGCAGTTGTTTGCAGCTCGTTGGGGAGGGCGCTGACTCCCTCCCAGTGCACAAGGTGAGGAAGGTGCCAAGGAGCTGTGAACCAGGGGTGGCACCAACAGGTATTTCCCAGTTCAGTGGAAGAACAATGGTATCTACCCGGTGGAAGAAGACCAAAATGGATGTGGGAACCCAGACAGAGCTCCCACGGAAGGAGGCAATGGTGCAGGTCGCAGGCTGCAGGGAATGCTACACCGTCTCTGTGGTGTCAGGGGGCTGTGTGCGCTGTGAGCAAGTAGATGATCTGCTTGGCCGAGCGGCACAGCTGCAAAGCCAGGTAGAAAGGCTTAGGAGCATTAGGGAGGCTGAAATGGAGATAGACTGGTGGAGCCAGGCTCTGCCTTCCCTGCAACAAAAATGGGAGCACCTGCCGGAGAGCTCCCAGGATTGAGGGACCCCTGTACTCTGCCCCTCTCAGGTGGAAAACAATAACCTAGAGGAGAGGAGTGAGTGGAGGCAAGTCTATGGCCGTGGCAAAAGGCAAGTGCCCTCCTTGCCTACCTTGCCTCCACAGGTGCCTCTGAGCAATAGATATGAAGCCCTAGTGGAATACAGCCGGTCCAATGGGGATGTGGTGGAGAGGCAACCTATATCAGAGGTCCCACCACAGTCAGAAAAACCTGACAGGCGTATAGCTACCTCCTCCACAAGGAAGAAGAGAAGAGTTTTAGTGGTTGGAGACTCCTTCCTAAAGGGATCTGAGGGCCCAATATGCAGAGCTGACCCCCATCACAGGGAGGTCTGCAGCCTGCCTGGAGCCCGAATCAGGGATATCACCAGGAAACTCCCCAACCTGGTGAAGGCCACAGACTACTACCCCCTGCTGATCTTCCAGACAGGTGGGGAAGAAGCTGCATCCCGTAGTCTGAGGGGGATGAAGAAAGACTACAAGGCCCTAGGATGGTTGGTGAAAGAGTCTGGGGCACAAGTTGTTTTCTCCTCCCTCCTTCCATTTTCAGGTGATGACGTGGGATGGAATAGTAGGATTCTCTCTATTAATGCCTGACTGCGAGACTGGTGCTACAGGCAGGGCTTTGGGTTCTTTGATAATGCCTGGTTTTATAAGACACCAGGCGTGACTGTAATACATGGGAAAGGTTTATGTCGTAGGGGCAAAAGGGTTCTGGGACAGGAATTAGCAGGGCTCATTCGGAGAGCTTTAAACTAGATTCGAAGGGGGATGGGGTAGTAGCTGGGCTTGTACCACTGGGGCAACGCTCTAGTGTTGAGGTAGACCAGGAGGCCTCCCATCCCCCTGGGGTGAAATCGGTGTGCTCAGCTTGCTCCCTGAAATGCCTGTACACCAATGCACGCAGCATGGGGAATAAACAAGAGGAGCTGGAAATCCGTGTTCGGTCGGGGGGCTATGGTCTAGTGGCAATTACAGAGACTTGGTGGGACGCCTCGCATGACTGGAATGTGGTCATGGATGGCTATGTCCTGTTCAGGAAAGACAGGCCGCTAAGGAGAGGTGGTGGAGCTGCTCTTTATGTGAGTGAGCAGCTAGAATGTATTGAGTTCTGTCCAGGGGCGGATCAGGAGCGAATTGAGAGTTTGTGGGTGCGAATTAAGGGGCAGGCTGGCAGGGGTGATACTGTTGTGGGTGTCTATTACAGGCCACCGGATCAGGATGAGGAGGGTGATGAGGCCTTCTACAGGCAGCTGAGAGCAGTCTTGCAATTACAGGGCCTGGTTGTCATAGGGGATTTCAACTACCCTGATATTTGCTGAGAGGCCTATTCAGCCAGCCATCCTCAGTCCAGGAGGTTCCTCCAGTGCATTGATGATAACTTTCTGATGCAAATGGTGGATGAGCCAACTAGGAGAGGAGCGCTGCTGGATCTTATCCTCACTAACAAGGAGGGTTTGGTTGAAGAGGTGAAGGTTGAGGGCAGCCTTGGTTGTAGTGACCATGAGATGGTAGAGTTCAGGATCTCATGTGGCAGGAACAGAATAGCTAGCAGAATCGCAACCCTGGACTTCAGGAGGACCAACTTTGGCCTTTTCAAGCAATTGCTAGGGGAAATCCCATGGGACAGGGTACTAGAAGGTAAGGGGGCCCAAGATAGTTGGTTAGCATTCAAGGACTGCTTCTTCCGAGCTCAAGATCAGAGCATCCCAACAGGTAGGAAGTCAAGGAAGGGTAGCAGGAGACCTGCATGGTTAAACAGGGAACTGCTGGGCAAACTCAAGTGGAAGAAGAGGGTGTACAGATCATGGAAGGAGGGGCTGGCCACTTGGGAGGAATATAAGTCTGTTGTCAGAGGATGTAGGGAGGCAACTAGGAAAGCTAAGGCCTCCTTGGAATTAAACCTTGCAAGAGAGGTCAAGGACAACAGAAAGGGCTTCTTCAAATACATTGCAGGTAAAGCCAACACTAGAGGCAATGTAGGCCCACTGATGAATGAGGTGGGGGCCCTGGAGACAGAGGATAAAAAGAAGGCGGAGTTACTGAATGCCTTCTTTGCCTCTGTCTATACTGCTGGAGGCTGTCCTGAGGAGCCCCGGACCCCTGAGGCCCCAGAAGAAGTCAGGATAGAGGAGGAATCTGTCTTGGTAGATGAGGGCTGGGTCAGGGACCAATTAAACAATCTGGACATCCATAAATCCATGGGCCCTGATGGGATGCACCCGCGGGTGCTGAGGGAGCTGGCGGAAGTCATTGCTAGGCCACTCTCCATCATCTTTGCTAAGTCGTGGGCAACGGGAGAGGTGCCTGAGGACTGGAGGAAAGCGAATGTCACTCCAGTCTTCAAAAAGGGCAAGTAGGAGGACCCGGGTAACCATAGACCGGTCAGCCTCACCTCCATCCCCGGAAAGGTGATGGAACAACTTGTCCTTGGTGCTGTCTCTAGGCACATCAAGGATAGAGGGATCATTAGGGGCACTCAGCATGGATTCACCAAGGTGAAGTCATGCTCAACCAACTTGATAGCCTTTTATGAGGATGTAACCCGGTGGATAGATGATGGTAAAGCTGTGGATGTGGTCTATCTCGATTTCAGTAAAGCGTTTGACGCAGTCTCCCACAGCATCCTCGCATCTAAACTGAGGAAGTGTGGTCTGGATGATCGGGTAGTGAGGTGGATTGTGAACTGGCTGAAGGAAAGAAGCCAGAGAGTGGTGGTCAATGGGACAGAGTCCAGTTGGAGGCCTGTGTCTAGCGGAGTCCCTCAAGGGTCGGTACTGAGACCAGTACTATTCAATATATTCATTAATGACTTGGATGAGGGATTAGAGTGCGCTGTCAGCAAGTTCGCTGATGACACAAAACTGGGAGGAGCGGCTGACGCGCCGGAAGGCTGCACAGCCATTCAGAGAGACCTGGACAGGCTGGAGAGTTGGGCGGGGAGAAATTTAATGAAATATAACAAGGGCAAGTGTAGAGTCCTGCATCTGGGCAAGAATAACCCCATGTACCAGTACAAGTTGGGGGCAGACCTGTTGGAGAGCAGCGTAGGGGAAAGGGACCTGGGGGTCCTAGTGGACAGCAGGATGACCATGAGCCAGCAGTGTGCCCTTGTGGCCAAGAAGGCCAATGGCATCCTGGGCTGTATTAGAAGGGGTGTGGTCAGCAGGTCGAGAGAGGTTCTCCTCCCCCTCTACTCTGCCCTGGTCAGGCCGCATCTGGAATATTGTGTCCAGTTCTGGGCCCCTCAGTTCAAGAAGGACAGGGAACTGCTAGAGAGAGTCCAGTGCAGAGCCACGAAGATGATTAAGGGAGTGGAACATCTCCCTTATGAGGAGAGGCTGAGGGAGCTGGGTCTCTTTAGCTTGGAGAAGAGGAGACTGAGGGGTGACCTCATTAATGTTTATAAATATGTAAAGGGCAAGTGTCATGAGGATGGAGCCAGGCTCTTCTCAGTGACATCCCTTGACAGGACAAGGGGCAATGGGTGCAAGCTGGAACACAGTAGGTTCCACTTAAATATGAGGAAAAACTTCTTTAAGGTGAGGGTGACCGAACACTGGAACAGGCTGCCCAGAGAGGTTGTGGAGTCTCCTTCTCTGGAGACATTCAAAACCCGCCTGGACGCGTTCCTGTGTGATATGGTCTAGGCAATCCTGCTCCGGCAGGGGGATTGGACTAGATGATCTTTCGAGGTCCCTTCCAATCCCTAACATTCTGTGATTCTGTGATTCTGTGACTATACGAAAAATACATCTTCTGTCTGCATCCCCACAAAAGCAAGGGAGGCACAAGATATTCCTGCAGGGGAGCAATGGAGCACCTGGTACCATCTCTGCCCTTCCACGCTGCATCCAGAACTGGCAACAGTTTGGCCTAAATCACTACCATACCTTTATGAAATATTCTTCTACAAAAAAAAAAAAGCATACATGTGTACATAAATGTGTATTTTGGTAAATATTATGCATTTACTAAAATAAATACCTCATTTAAATGAGCATATTCTATTTCAAAAGGAATCAAAATACTTCTTTTTTTAAAAGCAATACACAACACGCAGAATGAGACCTGTAACGTTGAGATAAAGAGACTCTTGTTTATAAATAAAAAGCATCTGAATTCTGTAGGGCTTCTTTTCTATACTCTTCCATTGATTTAAGACATGTTATATAGAACATATTTGTATAAACAGAAGTTACATATCTCCACAATTACTATTATTAACAAAAATCCAAGGTTCTGGTTGGAGATTTTTGACAGTAAGTTTTAATACAGCCTCCTAAATGTACCCTCCAAAGTTCAACATAAAGATACACATCTTCTACAAGCAGCTGCTTCTCAATTTAATTTGCACAGTTTTTTCATGCTCCACTGATGTATTAAATGCTGCTGCACTCTGTAGGAGTTTATCTATGATAAACCCCACAGCTGGCTGCTTGCTTCATACTGACCTTCTCAAAATGTTCTAGTACATGTCACCCAAGTATTACAGATTTAAACTGCCATTTCAGTGTGATTGGCACACAAATGCCTCATTTCTTTAACCACCTATATGCGAACTCAGACCTGAATCTTTATTAAAAAACATACAAAAGTCAGTCAAGTTCACAGCTGAAGCAATTTCAGCTGCTTTTAATACCAGTTCTAAATATTTTCCTGCTCATTTGTTTAGCTGCACATGTTTTAGAAGCTTGTAATTAAGACAAATTGGGTAATCAAAGAAGAATAATCTTCCTTGTTACTTTACCATCCATTTAGCTTGGAGCAATGATGACAGATGTTTATTAGGGAAGAAAAACTCCATACTGAAACAAGGACAGAATTCATATTCTTGGATAGCAACATTTTGAGAAATAAAATTTCATAAATTCACATTTATGCATGTGAAACCGAGAAGTTAATGTGAAAAGGTTTCTGCTGAGAAATTAAGCACCTCATTATCCTAGTGATTCACCTTTCATGTAGGAACAGAGAAATTATTCCAACTTGATTATGAAGAGAAATAGAATAGGTTTGGTTTGTGTAGTTCCCAGCACTGATGCATACAAAGAATTTATTTTTAAAAGGTGGTAAGGGGATGGAGAGCAACAGTGAGTTAAAGGATCCTGTCATTTAGTAGTCTCTTTCTGTTAGTATTTCAAGAAAAGAACTGAACTGGGCTGCAGTTTACTGAGTACAATAAAAACATAATGGATATTGTCTGCCCCAAGACTCCACCCTTAGCCTGTAGTGCCCCATTACTCTTGAGAATTACAACTTGTAAATAAATGACAGAAAGAAAGAGAGTAGAGGAATTTTCATATGATAGTTAGTATCTGTTTTTTCTAGTACGCAAGCTCTATTCATCTGGGAGAATAAACTTACAGTTATTCACATTAGCCATATCACATTATCTAGCAGGTAAAAATACAATAACAACGATAATAAATTAATGTGTTAATACCCACAATCACCAAAGCAGGCATGTGCTCCTGCACAGAGAACCAGCGTCACACAGAAAACACTTCCACATTAACCAAAAGCATACTACCATTTTACAAAAGAAATTTAAGCAGTTTTTAAAATGTTGACTGCAGTTTCTATTATGGTTATATGAGAAATTACATATATAGTGCTTAAACTGCCTTACAGAACACAGGAATAAAAAGGTTGAAATAAAATTTGCCAGGTTATATTGATTCTCCCATTTCCTAACTGTTAGACAACTGATTTTAGTCTGTAAAACCATTTTTTGCATATAGCAGTATTATTATTAAAATAGAAAACACAATTGAAAAGTACTGTTTGTTTAATTGTCTAACAGCTTTATAAGGGAGATGCACAGACACTGCTGAACCTAAGACAAACCAGAAACTGAGGACTGAACCCCAAAAGCTTCTAGAGGGTCAAAATTATTCACTACAAATCCTGACCCCCTTGTGTAACTTTTTTTTTTTAACTAGCACAGTATTTTCTCCTACTTTCATTGTTTCCCCTTTATAAGATGAATGTGGAAGACATAAAGGGAAAAAAAGTTTTCCCCTTTATAAGATGAATGTGGAAGACAAAGGGAAAAAAAGGTTTCTTTTACATGCTGTATGCGTATCTTTAAAATGCATCTCAGCTACAAATTGAGAATCTGAGCTCAATGTATATTCAACAGAGAAAGGCAGATGCCTCCAAAGGTTATGGCTAGCATCTGCATCCAATGGTTAAAGTTCAGTGTTATAAATACCCACATTCTCTCTTTATTTGCAACACAAACTCAAATTGTTTTTGCTATCAGGAAAAAATACAAACTAAGGGAGAAATGCAAGGGCATGTAATCTACAAAACCTCAATCAACTTATGACATTTTAATACCGTATTTACTTTTCTGAAGACTGACACTACAGTATGTCAAAAAAAACTTTCCAAAACATCATCCTGAGCTCTACTGAGATTTTAATGATGGCAGGACCAGATCATTACAGTATTAGCAACAGTAAAGTCTGTGTAAGACCAGAAAGAAAAAAAAATAAAGTACAGCAAACACCAAAGAACTGGGGAAAAAAGTGCAAAAAAAGACAGATATGGATAAGCTTATACTTAAGTAATAACATATACAAAAGCTTACTAACACAGATTATAAGATTAAACTTTTACTTCATTTTAACTCACTTCCTAGATTTTATGCAAGTCTAACTAGGGAACTCTTCACAATGAGTAGGAAAAACCATGAAAACCACTCCTAACCAGTGGATGAAGAAAGAGCAAGGACATGGTAACATTTTGCAATTTGCTCGTACAGAAGATGTTGTTCTACAATATACAGCAGAGTGTAAACAGTAATGTGTCTATGAATTTAAATTAAAAAACACAAAAGGTTTACTCATGTTGACATTCCTAAATTTTAGAGTACTTAAAGTACTTGGACTAATATTGAATATTTAACTGGATTCTTTCCAACTCATCCATCATCATCACTAAGATATGTCTGCAGACTTTTATATTGCTATATCTCAGACACAGTCAAACAGGATTAAGAAAGCTTCTCTTTCCTCTGGGCAGTCTTACCAACTAATTATTGCCTTCCCATGTTAACATGATCAATGAAAAGCTTATGACAGGCCCAGCATCTGAAAGCTTTGTATATTACCACATACCTGCTATTTATATAACTGTAAAATGTATGGAAAAAGAACTTAATTGTCATGGTCTAAAAAAAAAAAAAAAAACCACCACCACAAAACCCAAACCCAACAACTACCCACCTAAAAACAGTAACACTAGCCATAAACTGGACATCACTGATAATCCTGCTCTGTCCTTTATTATAGAAAATTAGTTAACATTAATATGTACATCTTCATTTATTTTCCAAATGTAACAGGAATGGAACACATCACATGAGAATTAATCTGATTATTCTCAAATTAACCTGAACTCCATCCTAAAAACCCCACCTCTGCCTGGAAATTATCAGAAGTGAAGCATATTCTCAAAAATCAAGAATACAGTTTTCATCATTCAAAATAATCATAATATACTAGGTCTACCTGAATACCTTTAGCACAACTTCAATATAATTTCGTTACTTTTTTCCATTACCCGACATTAGCAACACCCAGTCCTTATCTCTCTGAAAAAGAAGCATGTAGTTGTACTCCCACCATTAATTCTCCTCCATTATACTTGAAAGTCAATAAACTTGAGCAGAGTCTGTACAAGGTTGCAGTGGCATTTACCTTGCACAAAGCAGAATACTACAGAAAGGATAAAGTCTACTTTTCCTTCCTTGAAATGAAGAACGTGCTTTGATTTTCCCAACGGCCACATACTTCTCCCAATCCAATATGACAAGAAGTCTGGAAAGTGTTTTTTCCCTCTGCTGCAGACTTCATCATTCTTTTTTGTGGCATTAATAACTAAAGAACTGCACTTCTTTTAGCACCATGAAAGCAGCACAATACTAGCAAGGCATAAAATGCAGCTTTCTGGTAGCTGATTAAATTGAACTACCAGAATACATGCTCAAATCCTACAGTGACTGACGGCAGATACTGAACACTACAAGCTCAGTCACCGTCAGAGAACCACTGCGACAAGCCACACCAGCTGTCCTTGCTAGAACATAATACTACTACTCAGCAGTGAGGCTCGAGGGACTCAGACCCTGCTTTTCTCACTGCAACCTCCAAGCTTCAGCAAACCCAAAACAACTACACAATTTGTCTCTAAGTTTCTGATCCACAGTCCCTGCTGTCAATAGTTCAAGCCATTAGTTAAGTGAGAGAAGTCTTTCATGACATTATCCTTGCAGATGTCTGAATACTGAGTAAGAGTTTATGAGATATTAACTTCCTTTACAGAGGAAACCTTTTGTTTAAATGTAAACTGCATTCCTCATGCAAAGAAAAAAAAAAAGTTTCTTTTTAAAGACTCCTTTCACCTTCACCAGTATGTTCTTTTTGCTAAAAAAGATGCATTACACAAGTAGTTCAAGAGAACAAAGGTCTTTAGTATATCCAGTAAGACATCTATATACATATAACAATACATGGTGACTTCATACTGAAGAACAGGATTTATCAGTCCCTGATGTAAATGGTGATCTTTGTTTCACCTAGGTACATCTTTTGCTCATAGGTCCATAAATCTGCATGCTCTACTTCACCTTAAGACAACATCTTCCTAATATTATAGTGGGCATGAAGAATATTAGAAGCACAAAAAAAAACAGCTGATTGACTATCCAAAGAGCACCCAACTCAAAAGTGAGGTGAGAGAGAGAGGGTATCAACAACTAAGTTTAATTTATGACACTGTCTCCTATAGGAACAGACCAGGGCAAAACCCAGTCTTTTAGATGTAAGATGACATCAAGTTCAAAACATCACTTCCTCACTTACCTGCCTGCATCAGTCTCCTTGAAGATCCCATCCTGGTTAGGACACAATTCACAACTAGGTGTGACACCACATTTGCATGCATCACAAAACCAAGGTTCTGTGGAATTTTCTGAAGCTGAGCTCATGATAGAGTCACTCTCTCC
The DNA here is from genome assembly GCF_013368605.1 of Nyctibius grandis. NCBI lineage: Eukaryota > Metazoa > Chordata > Aves > Nyctibiiformes > Nyctibiidae > Nyctibius > Nyctibius grandis. Next base: position 28,384,357 of record NC_090664.1, read on the forward strand.
ATCAACACCATAGCAACCTACACATACGAAAAATCGAAGAGCAATGTAAGAAAATACGATTGTAGAAGTAGACAGTTGTCAGTTACGATTTCAGCAGGAAACATACACACATAAACATTCAGAGGAATGATACTGAGAGTCCCAAGAAAGCTTACAATATTTTTGCAAAGATTATCTTTACTGCAAAGTTTACATTTTAAAGAGATTCTAATTCTAAAAAGTGATCTATTTTATGTGTCTTAGATTACAGCTGAAAAACAAGAAGAAAAGGGACGGTTTACTTTATTTTTTTAGCAACACTTGGTGTTCTTCCAGACTATCCATTAAGAAGGAAAGTAAGAAAACACGACATAAAGCAACCAACAAAGACTGAGAAAAACTCAAAAGTATTTTTTCAAATAAAGAAATATATTTCAAGTTAAATGCAACAAGCTAAGGAATTTGTGAGCATCTGCAGGCTTCCCTTGGATACTCCTATCTTCCTCCTTCCGCCTACTCTGAAAATTAATCTTATTTTGGGGGAGTGGGGGTTGGTTTGGGGATTTTTTTGCAGTTGATTATGTCAGTAGTATCCAGCCAACAAATATGCACTCTACTTTTCCACTTTGCATTCAGCATCCAAATCAGCTAAAAGAGGATATACACATGAAATAAAAACCACTATTTGCATACTTTAGGGGTTGTAGGACTAAGCTTAAAAGACCTTCTACAACTTCAAAACTAAAGTAGAGTTTGCAGAGCGCAGATTGACAGTTTTGAGATACCACATTGGTGACTGATGAAGTATATTAATTTTTTATAAGCATTCTCATTTTTACCTGGTTTTAAATTATGGCTAGACTCAATCATTCAGTTTCTCCATTCTTCTTTGGTATATCCACTGTATACTTTATGATTGTTAAAATATCTGTGCATGCTTAATCACCACAATTTAGGAAAACAGTATTTTTAAAGTGATTTAGAAGCTTGTTATTTAACTTTTGCAAGAGAGTAGTATTATTACTACTGCAAATGAGAAAAAGGAAAATCTTAAAAGCTTATCACCACAAAACTGTATTTCTGCATATACCACATTTTGAACATTTATCTGTTATTTAGTAAAAGAAAAATATGATTTCATTGTCAACACTTAAAATACAGCAGAGACTTTACTAAAACATTAAATTCAGCAATTTGTCAAATACAGTGATCAAGTCAACATTTGTGCTTGCAGAACAGTTAAACTATTGAATTCTGCAATTAAATAGCAACATGATTTGTTACTTTGGTTCATTACTGGCTGTAATCAAATAGCAACAGTGCTCTAACTCCCCTTGTGACAGAAACAGAGGTCTGCATAATAGACTAAAACTACATTCAGGCAATAAGCAACAACACCGTGGGAACCGTTTAAGAAATATAGTCTTCCATTACAGAATGAGGCTCATCAATAACAATTAAAATAAGAAGCCAGTATGTTTCTTTTCATTATAAAAGTATTCCAGAATCAAAGGACAAGTAATGCACAGAAGTGCATTCATAGACAAGTTTCATTAGGTATATAAAAGATCATATAGATCACACATAAGGTAACTCCATTTTCTTTATAATGTGGTACCAGCTTTAAGTAGTATTCCAGAAAGTCATCTTTAAAATTCTAATACAATCTTGAATATATGCCAGTAAAGCTACTTTTAAGCAATTACGTTAATGTACAAACACACAGTCCATTGATATCATATGAGCTGATGAATAAGCTTTTTATAATTCCTTCAGTCTTCTTAACATATTAACATTTTCCTAAGTGTACTTATTAAAAATTACCTAACACTATAGAAGCAGTAATGCTGTCATCAATCCATATGGCAAAATAAAATCAGTTTCTTTCAAACACTGATGCTTCTTCACCAATTGAAAGTAATTAGAATTGCTTTTCTAACCTAAGTGCCATCAGTCTGCTAAAATTAGAATGGTGACTTCCCCTAACTGTCTTACCTTCATTCTGAAATAGTTGCCTTATTATACTTATCAGGCATTTATACCTGATTTTTTTTTATCTTTCTTCCTAGAAAATGACACATATGTGCTGTAATGACTTCCATCCTTATCATATGTGTTGGCATTAAACATTGTTTGTGTAACAAAACAAATCTAGGTCCTTTTTTCAAGTAGATTAAAAAACTGTCTGGATTTCTAACCCAATTTCTACATAAGTCTTAGTGACAGCTTTAAAGAGTTTAAGATCTCTAACAGACAAGGAGGCATTTACTCTTTTCCCTAACTGCCATTTAGCAAAAGTAAACACCATACTGTTAAAAACAGCAAAAGGGGTGGTCATTAGCTGGAGAAAATAGATTAGATTACCATTAATCATTGCTGGTAAATACACCAAAACGATCTTGTCCACAACAGAGCTGAAGAAAAGGAAATCCAGCCCGTAAGACAGCCATCGACTTGGTGTACACTGCCAAATAAAGCTACGGCATCAAAGCTGCAATACAAAACCCTGTTTGCTATGAATCCACATAAGCAACAAAAAGGCTGCATTCAGTGGTAGCTTTTCACACCCACATACATCAGATTGTTACCTTTAACCACGAGGGAAAAAAACTTCAGTGCAAGCTTTCAGAGAATGTGTTTGTAATTGTTCTTGACTGAGTAGTGGCATGGACCAATTTCAGTATGCTCCAAAATCAGTCTGAACTCTACATAACATGTCTGGAGAGTTTACTTTCTGGGAGGAGTTAGAACTAATGTATATAAATAGTGAAACAAAACTCAGCTTTATGAACAATACTTTTATATAGGTAATAAGGTAATGCACCATAAATAATTTCTACTCAAGTATTGGGACTTTTAAATTTGATGCAATAATCTTAACAAAATGAAGAGCTGACTCCCAAAATTAATTAGAAACCACTTGTTAAGCTGTATTTTTTGTTAAGGATACGCAAGTATTTTAACCCAGAATTTTTCTTATGTTTGCCACAAAGAGTCATTTGCTGCTTTTGGGTTGTTAAGTGATAACAGAAACCAAAGGAGAGATCAAATTTCCTCAATGTAATATCCATATGGATAATACAAATCTGTTGAACAGCTGTATTCATGAAATGTCTGTAAAGTTACAAACTGTAAGTAAGATGACAAATATTGTGTGTGGTTTTGACACCAAAAATCTGTATATATATGAAGAGAATTAAATTCCTTTAAAAAAACTAGCAGTGAAAGTTCTTTGCAGGCCAAAAATACATAGTGAAGCAAAAAATTACTAGTTGCTCCATTTTTAAATAATAAAACTTTCGTTACTCAAAAACAGTGAAATAACTCAACAAAAAATAATCAGTGACAAAATATCTGTCCTCATTTAAAGAACGACAGATAACACAATGATGATGTCATCTGATATTAAGATGCCAGATGTGTACAGGAGCAGATGTAATGTCTGTTTTTCAAATATACAAGGAACAAAAAAAACACTTTATTTCAATTCCATTGAGATACGAAAGCAAAAGCGGTTTCAGAAGAAAACCCTACTGTAGAAATATATCCATTTTGCTAAAACTTTGAATTTCAGCCCAAGTAAGTGTATTTGGAACAATAAAAAGCTAAGATCATTATAGCATTCACCTGGGATGTGAACGAGTCTGAAGATTCTGCCCAGTCCAAACCAGAGCAAGGATATTAATCTATTCTCCCATAATTAGTGCTCTGACCACATGTGGTAGTTATTCCAGAACAAACACCTCAGTCTCTTCTGTGAGTTGCTCCACTTCTATATATAAACATTACAGTATTTATTGTACTAGTTGTTTCCTAATTCTGCAGCAGGTCAAAATTGTTCCAACATACTGAGAAACAAAAAAAAATCAATACCTTACAGTTTTTCAAGTAATGGAAATCTACTCTCTGATTATTAACTAGCAACCATAATGAAAACCCTGGCAAAGCTGAGAAATGCTGCTCACCTAGTAAGCGTTTATAGTGTCAAAATTTAAAAAATAAGTTTTCAAAATTTCTCAATATACTATTTTTTCTCTTATTATCACAACTTGCAATACTAACTGCCAACAGAAAAACTAATTTGGTCAGATTAACATCATGCTTTTAAACAACAGAATGCTATACACACCCTGTCAAAATTTAGAATTGTGGATAAACAGATTATCAAATACATTCAAGCAAGCAGATGCAAATAATTAATACTAATGAAAACGATGAACTTGCAGTTCTAGACCACACTTTCATTAGCTTTCACTTTCCAATTTCAAGTAACTTTGTAATAGTCATGATAAGGGATTCATATTTCCCTTAGTAAGTTGAAACTGGGGGGAAAAAGTGTTTTCTACTGCATGGCTATAATTGAATTTTTTGTATTAAATCAGACCTACAGTACAAAACGCACTTGATAAAAAATCTAAACATACTTTTGTCCAAATCTGTCAGAAAAGTTACAATATATAGATCAAGAGTTCAGAGTTTTCAAAAACAGTTGTATTTTTACCATAGTACACTTCTTTTATCTGTAACAGACAATTACTGCTTTAAATATATCATTTTAGGATCCTTAAAACTGCTGAGTACAACAAAGGTTCAACTTATTACTGTCTGCCTTTTTTTCTTATGCTGAAAGAATTATTTTGGTCCTATTAACAAAAACTTGAAAAAGCATTATTTTTATGACTCTTTAAGATGCAGATAGGAAGCTGCCTGATAAATCATTCCATTCTAGTGCTGAACAGTCAAGCTGATGATCAAGAAAAAGTTGTCCAGTCCAACTTCTCTGTATGAATAGCTGGGAATTGCTGGTGTTGGAACAGAAATCAATGTAAGGGCTCACTATAAGTAAATCTCCCAAGAAACATCAGGAGGTAATCTTTAGTTTTCTTCTAAAAGCACCACAGTTGTGTAGATGGTGTGACTACCTAAGGATTGAAAGGACAACAGAAGAAAGGACATACATCTTGTAAATAACATGTTTGGTTTCGGTTACTATCACTGCACCTGTGACCTATTCGGCATTAACTCAATCACTCACCCCTTTGACTGGAAAATATGTTGAAGAAAATAAAACAACTTTTAAAAACTGTGCTTAAAATGCACGCTTCCTTTCCTTAATGTACACAAAAATTCTGAATTTTGGATCTTTAGAATACCTGAAAGCTCCTTTTCAACTCAAGTTCATTAAATCTTCATGTTTGTATATTCTTAGATTACTGTATCACAACTCCAAGTCTGCCACCTCCTTGAATATCTCTTACATTAAATGATAAGACTGGTTTAGTACAATATTAACCTACGAATTTAAACACATGAAAGTCAAGAAGTTCAAACTCTCACAATATTTACTGTTCCACAAATGGCATCTATATATAACAGTAACAGCCAAGATGTCTATCGAATGTATGTCATTTTACACAGAAGATAAACATTTTTATTCCCTGATTTTAAAATCATTATACTCAGTCAATATCTTATTTTTTATGTGATTGCCATTAAAATGAAATTGCAAAGACTTTATAATGCTCCCATTAAAACAATTGTTCTGAAATTTATACCACTGAGGCAAATGGGAAGAGAGACCCAATTCTAACAGAGGATAAAAAGAAGGCGGAGTTACTGAATGCCTTCTTTGCCTCTGTCTATACTGCTGGAGGCTGTCCTGAGGAGCCCCGGAACCCTGAGGCCCCAGAGGGAGTCAGCATAGAGGAGGAGTCTGTCTTGGTAGATGAGGGCTGGGTCAGGGACCAATTAAACAATCTGGACATCCATAAATCCATGGGCCCTGATGGGATGCACCCGCGGGTGCTGAGGGAGCTGGCGGAAGTCATTGCTAGGCCACTCTCCATCATCTTTGCTAAGTCGTGGGCAACGGGAGAGGTGCCTGAGGACTGGAGGAAAGCGAATGTCACTCCAGTCTTCAAAAAGGGCAAGAAGGAGAACCCGGGTAACTATAGACCGGTCAGCCTCACCTCCATCCCCGGAAAGGTGATGGAACAACTTGTCCTTGGTGCTGTCTCTAGGCACATCAAGGATAGAGGGATCATTAGGGGCACTCAACATGGATTCACCAACGGGAAGTCATGCTTAACCAACTTGATAGCCTTTTATGAGGACATAACCTGGTGGATAGATGATGGTAAAGCTGTGGATGAGGTCTATCTTGATTTCAGTAAAGCATTTGACACTGTCTCCCACAGCATCCTCGCAGCTAAACTGGGGAAGTGTGGTCTGGATGATCGGGTAGTGAGGTGGATTGTGAACTGGCTGAAGGAAAGGAGCCAGAGAGTGGTGGTCAATGGGACAGAGTCCAGTTGGAGGCCTGTGTCTAGCAGAGTCCCTCAAGGGTCAGTACTGGGACCAGTTCTATTCAATATATTCATTAATGACTTGGGTGAGGGAATTGAGTGCACTGTCAGCAAGTTCGCTGATGACACAAAACTGGGAGGAGTGGCTGACACACCGGAAGGCTGCGCAGCCATTCAGAGGGACCTGGACAGGCTGGAGAGTTGGGCGGGGAGTAATTTAATGAAATATAACAAGGGCAAGTGTAGAGTCCTGCATCTGGGCAAGAACAACCCCATGTACCAGTACAAGTTGGGGACAGACCTGTTGGAGAGCAGCGTAGGGGAAAGGGACCTGGGGGTCCTAGTGGACAGCAGGATGACCATGAGCCAGCAGTGTGCCCTTGTGGCCAAGAAGGCCAATGGCATCCTGGGATGTATTGGAAGGGGTGTGGTTAGCAGGTCAAGAGAGGTTCTCCTCCCCCTCTACTCTGCCCTGGTGAGACCGCATCTGGAATATTGTGTCCAGTTCTGGGCCCCTCAGTTCAAGAAGGACAGGGAACTGCTAGAGAGAGTCCAGTGCAGAGCCACAAAGATGATTAAGGGAGTGGAACATCTCCCTTATGAGGAGAGGCTGAGGGAGCTGGGTCTCTTTAGCTTAGAGAAGAGGAGACTGAGGGGTGACCTCATTCATGTTTATAAATATGTAAAGGGCAAGTGTCATGAGGATGGAGCCAGGCTCTTCTCAGTGACATCCCTTGACAGGACAAGGGGCAATGGGTGCAAGCTGGAACACAGGAGGTTCCGCATAAATATGAGGAAAAACTTCTTTACGGTGAGGGTAACCGAACACTGGAACAGGCTGCCCAGAGAGGTTGTGGAGTCTCCTTCTCTGGAGACATTCAAAACCCGCCTGGACGTGTTCCTGTGTGATATGGTCTAGGTAATCCTGCTCCGGCAGGGGGATTGGACTAGATGATCTTTCGAGGTCCCTTCCAATCCCTAACATTCTGTGATTCTGTGATTCTTGCCTTGGCTGCATCTGTTCCTCCATTTCTCTGGGAGGAACAGTTTTTGCCAGTCAAACAGAACATCTGCTTACACTAACTACATCTACCTATACTCTGAAACATGATCTTATTATAAAGATCAGGAAAACATGAACTTTAAGATAAACTGTAGGTTTGCAAAATTAAATGCTGTGAGACTACAGTATTCAAAATATGTCATATTCAATCCTTAATTGGACCAACAGTTTATCACTAAGACATTAATAAATCCATGTATCATAAATTCAGGACAGTATTTTTACTTAATAAATGGAGAGTATTAAGTACATTATTTCACAAAATGAATTTTTATACCAGACAGCAGCAGACCAGGGTAAGCGATGAAATTAAAATGCAAAAACGTTTTACCAAACTGTAAAGCATATGGCAACTACACTATTGCTTTTAGCAAGAGAAATTTTATTCCCTGCCATACACATCACAGTAAAGTCAGAAACAAATAGAGGGAATGGAAAAGAAACAGCTGGAAAAATGTAGAACTTCTCTCATTTAATTCACAGCAACTAACCCAAGGGCAATAGCTGGCAAGTTTATTACCTACAGTTATGGCACATGCTATGATACACACCAGACATTTTCTTATGACACTCTGCAATCAATATGTCAAAAAACCTGACACCACAGTTGGGGGTGTCCTGCTATTACAAGATCTCACCACAAAAGCGATTATCCAAAATGACAGATTAGTGCCTAAAGAAGATTTTTATAAAAAGAAATGAGAATTATCTGCACACAGAAGTGAAAACTCCGAAAAGCAACTGTACTAATACAAAGCCAATAAGAAAGACCTTTTTCCCTAGCGATGTAAACATTTTTCCTTTTTTTTTTTTTCCTGGAAAAAAAAAATAGGTTGATATATAAAATGAGAACTTTTTTTAATTGATGGACTTATTAATTAATTACAGGCTATTTAGACATAAAAGATGAACGCAAAGTATAAGAGCGGGTATTAAATTAGCATTACGTGTATGCTACTTACACAGTTTTAGAGATAGTTGCAAATTCCTCTCATTTTGAACCAGTTATTTGCTCCTCAAAGTTTATACATTTTTGGACACATGTCTGTAGAGCAAAGACAGCTTTTGGATAAGTGATGCAGGCCAGCTGGATGATATGAACACTACACAGCAAACAGTTGCATTGGAAAGGAAACTGAATTTCTAGAATCTCAAAACTTGTCAGTAAGGCAAGCAAAAGTGTTTATTAAGGGTCCAGGACCCAGGTCTGAATCAGATTTTGTGGAGGCTTGGTTAAGTGAGAGGGGGCATGATTTCATGCTTCTGAGCAGTCTGAGCAATCCAGGCTCTGAGCAAGAGTTAGGCCCGGAGCGAGTCACCTTGGACTCTCCTTGAACACTGCAAAAATGCAACAAAACAAGAACTTGGCAGTTGTAACAAACAGATAAGAGAAACAGGAAAAGGGGAGGGGGTGCTCATCGCTCCGTGTATCTAAAATTATAGACCAATCGTATATGCTACTAGTACGCGTGGACAGCAAGGCTTTACCAATGGAAACGCGGGCTTTGGTGCGTGATCAGCGTGCTCTCTGCTTAGAGTCTATATATATCCTGTACGTGTAATCATTAAACGGAGAACTTCCATACTCATATTGGGATTGTGTCGTTACTCTGGGACCGTCGCCCAGCACCCAAGAGCCGCGCCCTCGACTTCCCCTTTTCTTCAATTGGTAGCAGAGGATGGTTACCACGGAGCAAAAGGACATCCTTCTCGCCGCGAGCTCAATTCCATAACTGCGGTAGGCAGAATTTTTTGGAGGGTGCTGGGAAAGGACGGCTGGGAGGGTGCTGCTTAGGTCTCTAAGGCAGAGCAGACACTGGAAGAGCTGATCACTCCACTCCCAGAAATTGGTGCTGCTTGAAAGAAAAGGTAGAGCAGACACTGGTTGGTGCTGTGCCGGCCGACAGACACCAAAACGGGGGGCAGCTATGGAGATGGAAGCTGCCTCCGCGTTGCTCATTAGTATCTTCTCTAAGAGACGAAATGAGACAACGATAAAACAACTAATTAAATTGATAAAGCTGTGACAGCGCTGGGTACGTTTTAAGGACACAGCGCTTGTATTCTCTGTGGAGGAATGGAAAGAAATGGGGGAGATGATGTGGAAAAAGACTATTGATAAAGATCCTGAAGAAAAGGAGGTGAAGAAAGCGAGCAGATTGTGGCAGAATGTGATAGAGACTCTTAAAAGCATGAAGGCAGAGAGGGAGGTTGCCTGTGCAGCAGCTCAGATGCTGACAGTCCCTACTCCCCCTATAAAGAAGGTGAAAGTTCCTGGGGCTGTAGCGTGATTCTTTGGGCTACCAGCGGTTAAGGGTATGTCGGCCCCGATTCAGCCATCTGTCGCTGCGGCTCGGGCAGCAATAGAACCGGGATTTAGCACTGAGCAGCTACGCAGCAGCACTCTGAAAGCAGAAGTTCAGGAGAAAGAGGAAGTTAGTGCTCGGGGAGCCAGCAGCTCAACTGACAGAAAGAAGGAAGTGCAAGAGGAGGAGGAGAGGGAGGAGTGGCCGGCTCCTCCTGACCCTGCCCAGTTGCTGGGTCTGGGAGGAGAGAAAGACAGGCCCCCTCCTTCCGCACCCCCACTATTTCCTCCACCCCCCTCATACTCTGACTCATCGCGGTCTGCAACGCCACTGCCACATGACCGTGGGAACCCGGAAACGGACATTGCTAAAGCATTGCAACAACTAACGGAGGGACTGAAAGATCTAAAGATACAGCCGCAACAATCAGGAGCATTTACTCCAGGATTACAAAACAGGGACAATACCAACGATGCCCCACCCCCACCTGCACCACATGCACCAAGGTGGAGCGGAGTGATTCGTGATGCCATCCTGGAGGGACAGTGGAGCGCAGTAGCTGATTTGGGTGGAATAGGAGCATTCCCTGTGGTACAGCAGAATGGAGCAGCTAGCTGGGAACCGATTGATTGGAAAATCCTTCAACAAGCAAAGGCGGCAGTTACACAATATGGAGTGAAATCGGACGCTACGAGGAATATAGTTTCCTGGATTTTTTCTGCTGATCTTTTGTGCCCACACGACTCTCGGAATTTAATGAAACTGTTGCTAACACCTACCCAATTCCTTTTGTGGGGGTCGGAATGGGCACAACGAGCAGTCAATGAAGCTGCACGGAGAATGACTGATCCAAATGACCCCTTGCATGGTGTAACTATGGACATTCTTATAGGACAGGGGAATTATTCCTCGGATGAGACTGAACAGGAGGACAAGAAGGAGGGTAAACCTGCTTTATATCCACCTTTACCGGATTCGCCGTTTCCTGGGTCTGTTGAACAAAGTTTACATTCCGGCACTAAACGACCACTGTTAAGGTCTCCAGTTACGGAGCCAACAGTACCAGAATCACAAGGACTTAAAGGACCCTTATCATCACGAAATGGACACGAACTTGACATGACAGAGCTTGGTAGAGGACTGGAAGAATTAAAGACGGAATTGCAGCAACATCATTCAGCCAACGCCTCGGGACATGTGACTCTGTCTCCCCCAAACCCCCCTCTGTGTTCGGGACAAGTATTAGGGCCACCTCAACCTCCTTTGCAATTCCCTACTCCACCTTTAGATCAGGGCGGGGGGGGAGGTCTGCGTCCATCTGGTAATGTGGGAGGTGAGGGAGAGGGTCAGCATCCGCCCACGAATACAGGGGAAGGGGGGGAAGGAGTGAAATGGAAAGGGAGCATTCGAGATGCGTTATTAGAAGGAGTTATCATTCCACAAGCGTATCTGGTGATTGTGGGTGCAGGTCCTGAGGGAAGAAATATTTGGCAACCGTTAGATTGGAAAATTGTAAAAGAAGCATTGTTACTACAGTTAGCGAGGGACAACACAGATGAGGACTGCAGGAAAATTATTACAGGGATGGCGAATCGTGACCCCACTTTAACCGAGCTAATGGATGCGTGTGGGAAAGTAGGAAACACCACATTTCAGATGGAACATTTAGCAAAAACTTTTGTGGTGACAGTTAAAGTAGTTCATTGTTGTTATACATGCGAGCAAGAAGATCACTTTAAGAAAAACTGCCTTAAGAAGTCGAAGCTGAGTGGGAGAGATAACTGTGTTTTGATGTGTCTTTGCTGTGAGAAGCTGAGGCATTTTGTGAAACTGTACAGGTCCAAGTATAATGCTCAAGGTCAACTGATAACAACCAGCTGCAAAATACAGGGAAACTGGAGAAAGGCCAGGCTTAAGCAGTCAGCTCGCAGCCCGAACCACAGTGAAACGCAGAGGTACAGCAACTGATTACAGAAATAGAAAACAGGCTACATCCCAAATTCGTTCATCGTATTGATTTGAATCAGGAAATACAAATTATCACTTTGTTTGATAGGCAAATTCCGTATGCAATAATTGGTCAATGGAATTCAGAATGATCAAATTCGTTACAGAGCTATTGGCACAGATTATCATCAAAGATCAGATGCGATGTCGAGAGCTTGTGGCCACAGATCCTGCATTACTAACCGTTCCTATTACAGCTCAATACTTTGAGTGGTGTATGGCCTTATAGGACTTTACTGAACAATTGTTAACACATCTGCCAAAAGATAAAAAGCTACAGTTTATTTACAAACAGGAGAGAAATCAAGTGTCCAGTGTGTATGAGTAATATATGGGGTATTGAATGTGATCCGTGGGTTCTGCTTAGGTGTTTTACATGTGATAAGAAGTTTTGGAAGAGAGCGTCATATGCATGTCGATGGTGTAGGAGGTGTCTGAAAGAACAGATACAGTTGGGAAACGAAGTGCTAAAAGCAGGTACAGAACTGTTAACTGAGGAAGAATATCAATGCTGTCAAGCAGGGTGGTTTAATAATACGTGTGTTTTTGGCAAAATAGTCTTACTGGTGGCTATTCAATGTAGTAACGGTAATTGTATACCAGTGGAGTGGGAAGTTGAAAGAGGGAAGTGGGAGAAGACGAAAAAGGAGTGTAAGAAGCGAAGGACAAGATGGGCCAAAAGAAATTCAGACTGGTCTGGTCCCTCTTAATCCTGCTACTGCTGGTAGTGACACATGATACTGTGTATCGTCCCAAAACACCTTGGGAAGGCAGTAACAATATCTGGGTTACACTAATGAAAACACTGAATCAAACGCAATTTTGTGCCTCTTTAGCTCAGCCTGAACAACCCTTCCACACCTGTTTAGTGGGGATGCCCCTAAAGGGATCAGCGAGTAAAGAGGTGTTGTCAGGACGAAGTGAGGCTTTACAAACAAAGTGTAAAACAGCAGTAAAATGCATCAACAGTTGGGATGTATGGGATGACTTATTACCAGTCAGTCCACTAGAGCCCCAAGAATTGGATATAGTGGGGACTCTAGGGGCAGAGGCTTGTGTCTTTTTTAATTATTCTGAAGGTCGTAACTATACGGACTGGAACAACGGCACAGGGAAACAAAATGTAACCCCTAGTGGTGAAGTATGGAGAAATGACACTGTCTGGTGTCACCGGACCTATGGAAAAGAGGGGGAAGGACCAAACCCAGGCACTCAGTGGCAGATTCCAGACATTAAATTTCCCAGAAAATTACCAAAAGGTCTATTCCTAATTTGTGGAGACAGGGCCTGGCCTGGTCTGCCCAGCAAAAAGATAGGAGGTCCATGTACATTGGGTAAGTTAAGCCTAGTAATGCCCTCTCAAAAATTGATATTAAATCACACTCAATTACATCGCCTTAGACAAAGGCAGAGCACGTCCTCGTTTCGTGAGGACTGCCAGGAGGAGGTAGAGTTATGGTCAAAAACGGAAGCAATCTTCACGTCTTTCCTTGCACTGGGGGTTGCTTCGGCGCATGCCATAGCGCAGTTAAGAAGGCTAACTTGTTGGAGTGGAAAAAGGGTCAATGAGACTTCCAAGGTCTTAGGAGCCTTGGCAAATGATGTTGATAGTGTTAGGCATGCAACTTTGCAAAATAGAGCTGCCATAGACTTTCTTTTGCTTATGCATGGACATGGATGCCAGGATTTTGATGGGATGTGTTGCATGGATTTGAATGACTCTTCGCAGTCCATTCACAGACAGATTCAGACTTGATGAGCTCGACGAGCAAATTACAGGAACGTCATGGGTTTTTGGATAATTGGCTTGGCAGTTTTGGAATTGGAGGGTGGTTGATGGATTTGATAAAAATGCTTATTATGGGAGCGCTTATAATCATGGTTATTTTGCTAATAGTGCCTTGCTTATTTTCCTGCTTGCAGCAATCTGTAACAAAAATTGTTAATCAGGCCTGGCTTGCTCAAAAACAAGAAGGGGGAATTGTGGAGGCTTGGTTAAGTGAGAGGGGGCATGATTTCATGCTTCTGAGCAGTCTGAGCAATCCAGGCTCTGAGCAAGAGTTAGGCCCAGAGCGAGTCACCTTGGACTCTCCTTGAACGCTGCAAAAATGCAACAAAACAAGAACTTGGCAGTTGTAACAAACAGATAAGAGAAACAGAAAAAGGGGAGGGGGTGCTCATCGCTCTGTGTATCTAAAATTATAGACCAGTCGTATATGCTACTAGTACGCGTGGACAGCAAGGCTTTACCAACGGAAACGCGGGCTTTGGTGCGTGATCAGCATGCTCTCTGCTTAGAGTCTATATATATCCTGTACGTATAATCATTAAACGGATAACTTCCATACTCATATTGGGATTGTGTCGTTACTCTGGGACCGTCGCCCAGCACCCAAGAGCCGCGCCCTCGACTTCCCCTTTTCTTCAAGATTTCCCCTCTAACTCTTGGCCATGTTGCTGAGTTCCACTTGAGCGCTGGCAGAGCTGCTCCCAGATGAGTTATCACCCCTCTTTCCCATGGAAGACCTCATGTAACAGTTGATTAACACAAGCGAGGAAACCAAAAGGAACACAAAATCATGGCTGCACCAGGTACTCAAAAGGAAAAGGCCCTAGTACCAAGTACCCAGGTGCATGAGTAACGGAGCAGTATGCACAGCGAGAAGCTGCCTTGTGCTAGAAAAGCCAAAACTTACTGGAGCAAGGGAGAATGGAGATGTAGACCCTGCCTGACTTGAAATGCAAGGCAGCATTAGCTTACCCTCTGAAAGAGGGTAACAGATTCTTGGCAACAACTACGCTGGCATGCAGCCACTGAGGGATCGCAACTGGAAGGCTCACCTTCATGTGAAGGGATCACACTATCGCATGGGACCTGCCCTTTGACCAGTAGCTACAAAGAGAGCAAGAGCCCCTCCCAGGGGAGGAAGGGAGCCCTAGTGTCCAGAAGAAGTAGGCTCGACCCCAAGGGTAGCACTTTCACGGCTAGTGAATAACTTCATATTAAACACAGAGGCGGCCACCACAAAAAAAAAAACATTTTCTAGTCACCTGAAAGGTTCTGTGGTAGACAGAAACTTCCACTTCAGCAGAGCTCAAAGGCACAAGCCAAGGTTATAAGACCTCTCCCTGTGAGGTAAAAGAGTTTCTGTAATAGTCAACAAGGAGAGAGAAAATAAGGTCTTCAGGGAAAAAAAACAATCAAATCACCAATATAATCATTATGTGGGTCCCTGGGTGGGACACCAGTAGGGTGTGAAAGAAGTGCACTTCCTTCCAAATAAATATCTACAGTGTTATAGAAAAGCAGAGAAAACATACCCATCTATAGCACAACTTGAAACTGCATACAAAAACTGAGAAGAAAAACCCTGGGATATTCCAGCAGCTTTGTTTGGGCGTTTCAGGATGAGAGGCATCTTGGGTTTGAGATTCTATGAAAAAGACAACTGCTAAGTATCAAAATCAGTTCAGAGAAAATGGGTGTATTATTCTTTCCAACTGCAGGCAAACACAGGTAAACATCACTGCATCGATTTCTATCCATATCATAAATAGAAGCCTCTTCATTCAATACTGTTCTAGAAACTGCATTTTCTGAAAAACTCAAAAGCTCAAATATTAAAATAAATTTCAAGACACAGCATGGTGTATGCAGTGACAGCAATCTACCTACTAAAGGAAACCTGCAAAAATAAGAACAAATTCTTGGATTCCAATGTGTTTACAAAACAGACTCACTTATTACTGGAAGACACTTTTCAAACTACAAATCAGCTGTGTATAAGACTACAAAAGACTTCTTATAACACAGCCTATGTCCATGACCTGGGCACACAGTTACGAGGTACAGATTAAAGCCAATGATATTAAGATGTAAACTTTGACTCTATTAACATTAAAAAAATAATTCTCAAGGTTGTAAGCAATGTTTATATGATTAGACAGTAATTATTTCTTCAACTGCTTCTCAGTTTATTTTTGGAAATCACCTAAGTTGAATGATTAAGCCAACAGGAAAAAAAAGTAATTGTTGCATTGCATTTTGGTTTTGATTGCAACTCCTTTATGACAGTCTGTGTCTTCATTTATTACTTGTACATTCAGAAGCAACACAATGAGTCAGTGACCACTGGGCAAGAGTGAAGAAATCTCCAAGTTATTGAACATATGTATATACAAGATCACTGAATCAAACTAAAGCTTCAGAAGTTCAAAATATTTTTTATAAAATTTTGATTTGCTGCAAGCAATTATTTAAAAAAATCACCAAAAAAAGCTCCGATTTAAAATAGTACCTGCTCTTACCTATCATTATAAAATCTCAAAGTACAGAAAAAATATACCAAAATAAATGTTAATTTCTACTTAAACCTATATTCATGTATTTACAAATTGATACACATATCTAGCAATGAAACATACACATAAAATGTCAAGTAAAATTCCAAACTGCATTTACCACAGATTTGAAGTTCAGCTTGTTGCCAGGGAAATTTACATTTTTATCACAGTCAACAATTACTTTCACCAACATAGCTTACTTATTTTTTTCTAAGACTTCACCTATTCAAACAGAACTTCACAACTGCATACGCTTTTAAGTATTTATTATTAAAATAAATTGTAAAGAGCTAAAAATTCAACCATAAGTGTGAAAAATTAACAAACATCCATAGTCAATTAGCTTGTACAGACTGTAGAACTTACCACAATAAATTAGCAATTTAAATCTCCTAAAATAATCTATTTTACTTTGTTGCAATAACAGCAAAATAAACATACACACGTTGCACTCTCTACTTCAGCTGGACTACAGGGGTTCTTTGCCTCTAACAGTTTAAAAAGAATGGCAGCAATTACTTTTAGACAGATTTTGAACTACTAAAATTCAAGTGACTTTTGAACTATAGAACTATTTTCCTGTGGAGGAAAGTCAGCTATAATCTTACCTTTTGTAGGGACAAAGGTTTAGTAAACTAAACAAAATGAGGAACTGATATTTTGGGTATTTTTAAACCACTCCTCTGGAATAAAAAACAAAGTTGCCATCATTTTATTCTAAAAAGGCAGAAGATCATTTTTCTATCACAATCATTCTGCACTTTAAGATGACTAACTGTACAATCATTAAATAAATCCTACAGAAGAATTTTCAGGGAGCTCCACAGCATAGGGTTTGGATGTATTGACTGTATGTAATGCTTGGGGAATTTTCAAATAGGCATTCATAACTATCAGCAAAAGACACTTTCATTCAGTTTTTCTTTTCTCATGAGTTAATATCAGACTGTGCTAGGGAGGAAAAAAAAAAAAAATCTATCAAGATTCTGTAAAACTAACTTCTAGGAGCTTACTGCATCTCATATCAAAAAAAAAACCCACCCAAAAAAACCCTGATTAATGAAGAAAAAAAAACAAGTTTTGTTTTTCAACAAAATAGGTATGCCTCTCTGTGTTAGTACCTACCCCACCTTCCATCCTCAGGAGAAAGAGCAACAACACACAACACAGCCTCACCGTCTGTGTAAGGCTGTTAAAATTCCATATGCTCACCTGAGAATTATTCCAGAAGTGTTTCTTTAAAACCAGACCTCCTACATTTATAATACACACACAGATTAGATTTTGAATGAATCAGCAAAATAACTATTTGAGTATGTTTTCACTTTAAAATTTCCCTGTTTCAAATTGCCAGTGAAAATTATAAGAAAGTTCAAGGCTAGCTGTTTTCACTCATAAATAAATGCCATGGACAATTCCGTTCTCTCCTCCTCCCCATCTCTCTGCCTTTTTGGTACAGCAAAAATACATGTAAAAAACCCTTTCCTTTTACAAGACCTCCTATTCTCGTGATCTTATATCCTAGCTATGCAATCAAATTCATATACTGAAATAAGTAAGACAAAAATACATTTAATATAATATCCTAAACCCCTGAAAATACAATGTATAGCTCCAGTATTTGCAGACTGTGATTCATTACATAGGTATCTGTAGACCATGTCCTGTCCTGTATTGCTTGTATTTGCTTTCCTAAAGTAGAAGATGGATGTTTCACCACTAAAAAGGATCCATGCATTATTACAAAAAAATACCTGCCAGAGTTCAAAGGCTTCTGTTTTTCTGAAGAAAGCAAGTCAAAATTTTATTAAAAGCAAAGCATATGCTTTCCTCCCGCAATGAGAACGAAGGGTTGTATTACCTTCGTGCACTGTTATTCCACAGTTGTCACACTGGATTATTTCATCAGCATCTTCACTGTTATCTCCAAGACAAACGCAACAAATCAAAATATGGTCCATTTTCTGGGAACTCCAATTTTGAGACTTCTCAAGGATCAAAGAGTCCTAATATTGAAAAATGAAGACACATGGATTATGCCAAGAACTTGAGTTTTATTTAAAACAAACAAAAGATCTGTTATTTGCTAAGTTTTTGAACAACAAACAAGAAAAGATGGAAAATTAGTTTCACAAGACTAAAAGCTGCTTTGTTGTCAAAACATTCAAATGCTTCATCCACAAATATAAAAGCTGGGAGAAAGGATGGATACAATCTGATCTCAATATTCCTACAGATCTGTTAAGATCCAAAGGCCAGAGAAGGGTCTTATTTCCTCAGACGGAAACATGTATGTCTCTAAACCATTTATGTTCTACAAAGAGTAACAAACACACACGAAGAAACCATTTAAAAGCAAAAAAAAAAAAAAAACACCACCAAGGCCAAAGGTGACCTTCAAATGTCCCAATATTCAGAAAAGTTGCTTCATTTTGTTAAAATCTGCACCTTCCAAAAAAAATAGTCACATGGATCAGAAAAATGTGAAAATAAACAGCTAACACAAGCCTGCCAAGTTTTCACTTATGTAAAATACAATAAATTATCAACTCAGGTCTACTTTGTTGCAATGCAGATTTGTATGTCTATGCAAAACCACAGGATTTATTAAAATTATAACAACTTATTTTCTTCTGATTATATACACGAGCAAAGATTTGCAGAACAAGTACATTGCTCTGTTTTGGCAACCTTCAATGTGAACCATATCACTTAAAAAGAATGTGACTTTTAATAGGGAATTTCCCTAAGGAAACAGAGAGAAGTGTTTCACAAACCAAATAAAGCTGTATGTAAATTTAAATTTTTTCAAAAACACCACCTAGGCTTCTTATTATTTTCATTGCGAGATACAGACACTGTCTCTTCTGCAAAGTTTCACAGCTTCCATACATTTTATTTTATTTTTATACTAAAAGCAAACATTGAGCTTGAACTACCTTCATTGGTGATATGAAGGCATATAGGGAAGTGTGAAATTAGGCATACTAGTAAAAAATAATCATTGCAGTATAAAGAAATGGTAGTAGTTTCAGATCAGAGGCTGACAGTTCAAGCCTAAATGGCACCTACTCACAATATCAGAGATCTGAGAATATTCCAAAACTGCTGTGGTATCCTACCAGAAAAAAAAAAAAGTTAAGGTGGAAGATGCCCTCTCAAACACCTTTTTCTCATTCTAATCCCCCCATTTATGACATAACACACAGCACCAATGCTGTGCCTGTGTAGCCTAAGAAGATAAAAAGTAACATGAACGCTACCTGAAGTAGGTATTCTTCCCAAGGACCTTAATTCTCACACTAATCTATGCAATTATTTCATGATAGTCTCTCAATTTGATACAATAAGTCTCCACACAAAATTTTCAGTGAATCATTAACTAAGTCTCTTTGTACTTTAGGTTTACCTGGGCAGGTATTTGGAGGGTACATAAGGGAATCTTTGCTTGATTTTAAAGCAGGATAAAGGGGTAAAATAACCTTGACACCTAAAGCTGGGCTCAAATAGTTTACCCCAAGTAATAGAGGTGGCTTGTTATAATGTTTTTGACCTAGAAAAGGTCAAACACATACTTCCAGCAGTTAGGAACAGATTCTGGATCTCCCACCCATTTTCTCTAAGCAATGTACAGAAATATGACCTAGTTAAAAAAAAAAAAAAAAAACAACACACCTCATCGAGAAGTAAAAATGAAAGATTATACAACCATTCACATGGTCATGCTTGCTTACAGGAAGGCAACTAACTGTGAAAAATACAAGATTCTCCGCTACAGAGTTCAGACTTACGGAGCATTTCTTCCAACATCCTCCTTTTAAGACAAAGTTGCAAAGCATTTTGAGGAAAGAAAAAAACTTGCACATCGTTTTCAAAAATACTGTGGCCCATCACTACTCAAAATACCCACATTTAGCTTACCATTCACATTACAGATGCTAGTAGATACTCCCTAACTTTGGCAGGTTGATTGTGCAATGGCACAGGCTTCTCAGATGCAGCTTGCAACTCTACAGAAAGGAGCTTTTTCTGACAGTACCTTTGACTTAAACTGTTATTTGGCTTCACTAATAGAAGTTTAAAAGAAATTTGCAATCTCTACTGTTATAGAAGTCCAAGGTCTGGTAATTAAAAAAAAAAGAAAAAAAAAAAAAAAAAAAAAAAAAAAAACCAAACTATTACTTTAAATGAAATAAACAGAATTGCACCGTAAAAACAACACTGAAATAACACTAGCTGTTTAGGCAGTGAGAACATATGCAAACACAGGCAAAAAAAAAAAAGAAACAAGCAATGACAGAAGGGCATCAAATTTGAATATAATGTTAGGATCCCCACCCATTATGGTTTACCTTATGAGAAGACAGTGAACAGGTCAAATAGAGCAGCCGAACAACTTAATTTTCTATGCAGACATGGAGAGGGAGTGATCTGGAACATATGCTGCTCTCCCCTGCTTAGTCCATGTAAGCACCTGAAAGACCCTATCCCAGAAGCTGACCTTACCCATCTACAGCATTGGAACTTTTACATAGAGATGGTAACTGCTTCCAACTCCTGCACAAGTCCTGTTCCCTAACCGAGTGAGAGAAAGGATTTTAGCTGAATCACTATGTAATTCCCATTTCTGTGGTGTTAATGGAGAAAGTGAGCATTTCAAGCTATATGCCTATATGCTTCTAACTTTAAAGGAATAAAAAAAAAAAGTAAAAGTAAAATAACCACCTCTACTGAGAACAGAAGAATCCCATAAAGTGGTAGCAATTATAAACACAGAAAAGCACCATTCATCTACTAATGATACTTGACCCTAGAAAAGAAAGCTAAGTTTGTCTTCTGTGCTTAATACAGTAGAAAAGCATATAGTATTTCATTACAGCACAGGTCAAATACTGTACATGTAGTCCTCAAGATATTTTTGTAAAATGTAGAAAAATAAAATAAAAATCACACGGAAACAAAAACCGAACAACCCACACCCAATGCCCCCCCCCACAACATCCACCTCCAAAAAATAAGGAAAGGAAAAATGCATATTAAGGACACTACAACACATTCACAGTTAATTACCTGAATGTTCTTTCATAAATTAATTACGCATTCAGACATCTGGTTCGCTAAGAACTTAGCTTCTGCAGTGTAATGAGATTTTGCTAGACTGGTCTGCTAGGCAGGATTTTTTACTATTTTAAAATATTGTAGTAGTGGAGAGTATACTGTTACAATACAGCTTAGTACCAATCTAAAAATAACAGTGTACAATCCAGTCTACAGATACACACTGTTGCAAGATTTTTTGCTAAAGATCTACTCATAAACAGTACTTTGCTTTACATACAGGAAAGTTAAATTATCAGTTACAAAACTATAATTTGAACTTCAAATTTTCAAATTTGGATTTTATCTTTTGATCAGTGTCCAAAATCCAAGGCAAGAACAGAATCTGAGGTCCATGCATATTAAGAAGCTTCGCAAAAGATACATCAGAGACAGCTCTGGGTTTCTGAAACAAGCCTAACTTTCCAAGTCAACGGAAATCATGGCACATTCAAGAATATATTCCTGAGAATGTAGACTCGCATCTCCATTCTGATATGGGAAACTACTGTGAAAGAAAATTGCCTATCTCTACTTGAAGTTCTGATCATCAGTATCGGTAGAGCATTTTCAGCTCCTGAGCCAAGAGAATACGGGTAACAACACTAGAATTACAGAGATAGACAATGAAAGATGTCTATATAAAAAGTAAAAAAAAAAAAACAGAATTATGCTTTTTTTTCCCCAGTGGCAATTATTACTATTAATTAAAACAGCACAGCTCATTCACAATCATATATATAAAATACATAACAAAGTATCTGAAATGGAGACAACTGGTTCTTCCAAATACTCTGTTTAGTTCCCTGACATTTTACACATTAAAATAAAGATTAAATGGAACAGTAGAACTTTAAATAGTGTCATACCACTAGCATTTATCCAACGTTATGTTGACATTGCAATTATTTCCTGAAAATTGAATGTAGATTTTACAGCAACTGTTTTTATTTTGTTCAAAATTTTGCTACTGCAGGACATGAAGTCAACCATCCTGACAACCTAATATCTTAATTTTTCCACAGGCACAATCTTCAAGGTAACTATAATTATGCATAGGAAAAAAAAAGCTGCATTATTAAACACTTATATAATTTTCACATTCCGCAATCGGAAGATATTTAATACAATAATAATAGTTCCCAAATGCTTTTTTAGTATTGTAGGAAATTACTTCATTTGTGAGCAATATAAACAAGCCCAACGCAAATTATCATGATTATCCTATTTGATTTTAAGCCCAGTGTGCATATTTCTTTACTTAAAATTCTTCTATCAGTGAACTTAGTGTTCAGACTTTGATGTTTGTCACAAAGAAGGGCTAGAATAAAGAATAACCTACCATTTAGCTATTTTATTAATATATCGCAGATGCTTTTAACTTTTAGAACATTACAGATATGCAACATTTACACTAAACCAGAACTAGAAGTCTCACTAAGACATGTTGATTTGCATACTGGATCTCCTATTTGCTTTAGAACTAATCCAACCCCCTCTAAAGCCAACAGAAGTCTCTCTATTGACTTTAGTGGCATTAGATTGACCAAATGGTCCAAGCAAGGTTATTTAATATGCAGTGCCTATTTAGCACAATTTTGCTGCTTCGCTTATTCCTGTAAACACAATTCCAGCCAATCAGTTTAACTTCTCAAATTAACAGAATAGCTACTGGGGAGTAGTTTCCATTTGTCAACAGATATATTATAGAAAGTTGGTTGCACTACCTCATTACTCTTGCTTTGTGAAAGAGCCAGGCTATCATTTGTCAATTCCTCATCATCTGCATTATTCCTGTTAAGAACTTTACTCTTCTTCTTCTTGGATCCTCCATCACTAGCTGTGCTGCTATTATCTTCTTCATTACCTTCCTCATCATTGTCATCCTCATCACTTCCACTCCCATCATCTTCATCATCCTCATTATCTCCATCACTCCCCTCTTTTCGCAGTGCATTTTTTCCTTTTTTTTTCCCAGCAGTAGGCCGCCAGTCATTGTCATCTTCACTATCATAGTCATCCATATCATTTAGTTCTTCCATTGATACAAAATCCAGCAAAGGTCGGTTCCTGCGCAAATTCCATTTTTTTGGTTCATTTGTTTGCTCATCAGCCACAGTATCAGGTTCAGCTGCTTTCTCCTTCTCTTTCTTCTTTTTTGGCTTTTCTTCTTCATCTTCTTGCTCTTTCTTTTCAGTTTTAATTACCTCTTTGTCTGCTGTTGGCACCTCTTCTTCAGTGGAGCTTTTTGGCTGTTGCTCTTCTGCTTTCTCTTCTGCCGGTTCCTCCTCCAAGATATTTTCTTCTGATTCAGTACAGGAACCTTCACCACTGTCCTTTGATGCATCTTCACTCCCATGACCACTTCCTTCAGAATCTGTTGAGCATATGAAAATTTAAAAAAAGTTCCGACACAAATGTACCCCCAAAAATAAAATCTGTTGAAGCAAGTTGTTAAACAAAAGAATGATGCCATGTTCCTCCCTTATAAGGTATTCCACCTATTTTTTCAGCTGGTGTCCAAATACTGCTATTTCAAGTGGTATGTTGAGAAACTGTTAAACATGAGCGCATTCTAAGATGGCAAAAAAAAGATGGCAGAACTTACTAAATGAACGTTAAATGTTCCTTTGAACTGCAGCTCATTTTAACAATAAGCAGTAGCACAGAATAATTTCCATGTGAAGTCACATCTTAAAGAAAGAGCATTCCAGTTTTTAATTTCTGGAGGCATTTTCTAAATCTTCAAAATAAAATAGCTATCCAACAGAAGAGGTTTAAAATTACAAAATTAAGAGTTTATGTAACAAGTACTAACAATAGTATGGATTATCCCATACCTTCATTTTTAGTACATGTTTGTTTTTCTGGGTTTGGGGTGGGAGCTGTCTTTTAATTTCCAATGTTATTTCACTTATTAATCCCACATGAGCTATGCCTCATTCAGCGTTGCAGCTGCACAACGACGCATAAATTCTAACTTTTTACCACACATACGGTATTGTTCTATGTGTAGTCACTATTTCCATTAATTAACACATGCCAATCTGTGCTATAGAAAAGAAGATTTGTATGAAAAAAAATCACAAAAATAAGGCAACTGTACTATAAAGTACATAGGAAAAAATACCGAAAAAGATTATGAGTGAACTTGTTAAATTTTATAAACATCATCCACGTTGACTATCTCTCACCTGATATTCAGCTACTACTTGTCATTTACAGTATGAGTTTTAATAAAGAAAAACTCAGATTTTTTTTTTAAATTAACAGTAAAATACAAAGTTGCTTGATCCAACACAGGGGTCAATTAGGCAACGGCTACAGTTTTCAGTTTGTTCAGAGACATCACCAAGGTCCTGATGCACTGTCACATAGATGCAAAGAAACATGTGGATGCTTGCAAATTAAAAAAAAAAAATCATTAATCATTTTAGTTACCACACAAAAAAAACACCACTCCATATCACCTTACACAGAGAGTTTCTGTGCACATCCATCTCTGTATAAAGCCAAATAAACAAACAGTGGGTCCAGTGTGCTACACACTTCACATGGCATTTATTTCCATCCCACAGAACACTGTGTACAACTAGCCACTAACTCAGTTGTTACTTTGATATAATGGTCAGTTTTGTCTTTTTCTGCATATACCTGTATATGTAAGTATTTGGTGAGGAAATTATATAATTACCAACAAAAAAAAAAACACATCAGTGCTACTACTACTGATCAGGATATTAATGTTATCAGTTCCCTTACAAGTTAATAGAAAGTAAAAGTGCTGCCATTCAGCGAGAATTTGTGCTGCCATTCAGCGAGACCTGGACAGGCTAGAGAGCTGGGCAGAGAGGAACCTAATGAAGTTCAACAAAGGCAAGTGTAGAGTCCTGCACCTTGGGAGGAATAACCCCATGCACCGGTACAGGTTGGGGGCTGATCTACTGGAGAGCAGCTTTGCAGAGAAGGACCTGGGTGTTCTGGTGGACAAGTTCACCATGAGCCAGCAATGTGGCCAGGAAGGTCAATGGTACCCTGGGGTGTATTAGGAAGAGTGTGGCCAACAGGTCAAGTGAGGTTATCCTGCCCCTCTACACAGCCCTGGTGAGGCCACACCTGGAGTACTGGTCCAGTTCTGGGCCCCCCAGTTGAAGAAAGATAAGGAATTACTGGAGAGAGTACAGCGAAGGGCTACAAAGATGATCAAAGGACTGGAGCACCTTTCTTATGAGGAGAGGCTGAGAGCTGGGTCTGTTCAGCTTGCAGAAGAGAATGCTGAGAGGGGATCTTATCAACACTTACAAACACCTTAGGGGTGGGTGTCAAGAGGAGGGGACCAGACTCTTCTCAGTAGTGCCCAGTGACAGGACAAGGGGCAATGGGCACAAGCTGAAACATGGGAAGTTCCATCTGAATATGAGGAGGAACTTCTTTACTTTGAGGGTGGCAGAGCACTGGAACAGGCTGCCCAGGGAGGTTGTGGAGTCTCCTTCTCTGGAGATATTCAAAACCCGCCTGGACGCAACCCTGTGCAACATGCTCTAGGTGAACCTGCTTTGGCAGGGGCTTGGACTAGATGATCTCCAGAGGTCCCTTCCAAACCCTTAACCATTCTGTGATTCTGTGAAAAGTTTCCTGCAAACGTTCTACCTTTAGAGAGCCAGAAAAAAAAAAAAAAAAAAAAAAAAAGAGAGAATGCAGTAACACAAGTTATTGTACAGTCTTTTGAGAAAAGAGTAATTCAGTCATGTCCCTATGCCTACCAGCCTTAATGGTAGTAATGGAAGTACAACATAATTAATTGAAGTTTTGAAATAGTAGAACACTCTTCAGGCATGCCTAAGAAATAAAACACCAGTATTAACTAATATGCAATCTAAAAAATTATTTTTAAATTCCAATAGCTTTGGTTGTACACATATTCACGGGCCTGTTAGACTGGGTGCAGAGAAGGGACGTGAAAATGGCCAGAGGGCTAAAACACTTCTCCTATGAAGAAAGGCTGAGAGAGTTAGTGTTGTTCAGCCTGGAGAAGAGAACGCTCCAGGAAGACCTTACTGTGGCCTTTCAATATATAAAGGGCGCTTATAAGAAAGAGAGACTTTTTACCAAGGTCTGTAGTGACAGGAAAAGGGTACCAGTTTTAAACTGAAAGAGGGTAGGGTTTAGATTGGACATAGGAAGAAACTTTTTACGATGAGGGTGATGAGACCCTGGAACAGGTTGCCCGGAGAAACTGTGGGTGCCCCATCACTGGAAATGTCCAAGGTCAGGTTGGACAGGGCTTTGAGCAATCTGATCTAGAGAAAGATGTTCCTGCCCATGGTGGGGGTTGGCCTAGATAATCTCTGAAGGTCCCTTCCAACTCAAACCTTTCTATGATATTTGCCAGTTCTCACACTTTACAAGTAACTCATAAAGCTAAACTCTCATACTAGACATTTATATTCTAGATTAAAAGCCATTTGTATGTTTAAAAGCAAAATGTATTTTTGTATGTCATTTCACACGTTCTGAGTGCCAATGTGCACTACTTGTCTCACTGTAAATAAGGCAGTATAGGTTTTGCCATGTTAAAATTAATTTAACTGGATTTTTAAGTTACCTTGTATTAGTTTCTTTTGTTTCACTTCCCTACCATAACTCCATGACAGTGATTTGTTTGGATGCTTTAATTGTGCTGCTCCATTTCTAAAGATGCTTAGACTTCTTGTGAATTTAAGCTTCCACTTCATTTTGGGGGGGATCTTATTCTGGGTAAAGTTTGATCTTTAACAGCACTCTAAATTACCAACCATGATTCTTGTACGTCAATATTAAAACACTGAGGACACTCTCTAGCTGCTTTATGCCATGCAAACAATATAAAGCAGAGAACAAATAAACGTTAGTTTCATTCACTTCTCTCCTTCAAATTCTCTTCACCTTCTGCCTGCACATTATGCTTTGTACTCTCCTTTCTGCATGCATGTACACACTAGAGATACCTATAGTGAGGGATATCCCTCTTCTGTCTGAATGCATTCACCGTGATAGGTACTTTTCTAGAAAGAGCTATTCTCTGATAACAGCTATTTTTGCAGGTGCTCTTCTGCCAGATGCACTTTCAGTTAGGAAGAGGCTGCAGTATACAATTTTCTCCTTGAAAGAAATTCTTAAAGAATGTCTCTTTCAAACCGGCAACCATATCATGTCATTCCCTATGGGAGAGAAGTCAAGTTACTCTCAATGAAAGATGGGGCCAGATACACTGTCAAATAGTGAAGAACACAGAGTTTCACTGAGAACAAATATCAGATATAACAGCTGCGAGAAAGGCATCATTTATTTCTGTACACCTATCTTTAGCTCTACTGAGCACAACAGCAGGTGGCAGTCAAATCTAAAGAGGGTAATTCAGAGAGGAATTCTCCGGGACAGAACATTATGCTCCAGAATTAACATAAGAAAAAGTGTAATGAACAGAAGTGTCAGCTGTGGAGTCTTGTATAATATGTACTATGCACAAGACTTCATTTGAAAGCTACTGAAATCACTAGAGCAGTTAAAAAATCCTCCCAGGGTTTTGCAGGACCATTTTACAAGTAACTTTAAAACAGGGTAACCCATGATTTTTTTATTTGTTTTTTTACATTCTAAGAAAATCCATGTATACAGAGAGTAAGTGTACACTACGTAAGTACACGGCCATCCACTCACAGAAACAGGGTGATTCTTCAGTGCAGTATTTAGCTTAACAAGCAGCTCTGTAAAAAGCAGCATTATTGCTTGTTTTTAAGTGAAAACTGAAGGATAAGCCAGTTAAAGGAAATCATGGACTCGACTTTGGGCTTTTCTTTTCCACCAACAAAGCCTCACCAACTCCAGATGGCAGAAGATCAGCATCTGGCATCATTTTGGGAAGGTTTTTTTTTTTTGCACTGCATCCTGTTTGGTTGAGTCTTACCCAGGTGCTCAAAGTTACATACAAAGAATACAATCCAGGATCCTGTAACACTGAAAAGGAGTGAAAAACCTGAGCATGCAATACAGAAAACAACTACCATGTCTGAAGTTATTCCTACTAAGTAATATTGTTTAATAATAAATCTATAGGTATCATGTGAGAAGTCATCCAGCCCACAGTGTGCTTCACAATGCCCTCTTTTCGAGGGCAGTAACAAAAAACACGTTGCAGGTGAGGTTAATTCTTTTGGAGGTTAAAGCCACTCGATCACCATCACCCTGTCTAGTGGTCCCTTAGCCTCTTCCTCCCAATCACAAGGCGGACAATAAATCTTTGACGTGATGACGTGAAATTATCTGGGTATCTCTGCTAAAACACCATGCTACACACCACGTACAATCCCTCACCCAGGTTGCCTGCATCCTGACAGACAGGACAGTGGAAAGCACTGCAAAAAGTGTTTGTCAACAACCACCTCTGCCCATAAACTTCCTTACAAGAACAGTTCCAGAATCACAAAAAGTCCTTTGCACATGTGCTATATCAAACATGTAAAAGCAGCTATACTTCCTAATACAGCTGATCGAGAAATTGCAAATAATTTTAAAGACTCCAAAATACCTGAAGGAAATGCTTAAACTAACTAGAAAGTTCTGATATTAATAACCGGATGTAAAAATAAGGCAGGAAAACCTAGATCATGTATGGAAAAGAGGAACTTTTAAGTTGCCAAAGGCAGACTTGTGTAAGTGGTAAATTCCTGATCGCATTTGTCTATTAGACTTAAAGCCACAGAGGTCCATTATGCTAAGACTGATATAACTATACTGAAAGCAAGAATTGAAAAAGCTTAATACTTCACTTTCAACATAACTTCAAAAAAGATATCTAGCATCAGTTAGATATATGCCACTGGCTTTCTGTACTATTTTGCTGCGTATGATGATTAAACATTGGTAGGCTACCGGCAATTCAACACTGGTAATGTTGGCAGTTAAAAAAATGGAACTGTCCAAAGTAACATAATTAATAACACACAAAGGAAAATCAACATAGATTAAGATATTACTGCTCTAAGAAGAGAAATGCACTTCTCAAATTATGCGTTGGATAAAAGTATCTAAACTCTGGGCAGAGTAGGAAATGAAACTGATCATCGATCTGCAATTACACTTGTTTCAGAACACAGGTATTTAGTTTAATAGAAAAAAAGGATGGTAGAGGAACATAAATGAAAGTTGTTTAGTAAGCAGTTTCCTCACTTCTACACTAGCAGTAATTATATCACACGGCATTTCAGTACATGTCTATTCAAGTTGAAAAAGCACTCAAAACTAAAGGCTGTCAACTTTGACTTGAGCCACTGGGAACTGCCCTTACTTACAAAGCTGTAGCACAGATGGAATTGGTTACCCTACCTCCTGAATTTGCTTGACATTCCCCAGTTTCCCTGGGTTTAACATCATCAAACTTTTGTTTGGGATGAAGTATTGCATGCCCCATGACTTCCCTCGGCAAAGCTGCAGTCCTAAATAATCAATAAAATTAGATTCCAATACAAATTATTGAATAGTGAGCTAAAATATATATTTTTCCTAAGAGTTTCACATCTTGTACAAGGGAAGTGACATCTGGGATACAGCTGAACATGTGTCTGGGACATGCTAAGTCTAAGTCTCTGACGCACTGTAACAAGTATATGCTCAAGAAACACTTGAAACATCCCATCCTCACTAAGCATGTCTAGACTCTCAGAGGTGGCCAGGCTGCAAACAGACCATCCCACCAAGCTGGAGTTAATAAAGCACAGAAGAATCTTCTCCACACGGCAGGAAATACACAAGAGATGGACATACACACAGAAAAGATGAGATACAAAAGAAAGCAGAGGAGGAGTAAAGTAGGAGACCATGAAAATCCTGTTCAAGACTGACTGAACAAGCGGAATGACACTGAACCGATGAGCAAGGGTTCTGTAAGGGACAGACAGACTGGAAAGACAAGGCACAGAGTCACAGTAGGGGGAAAACAAAGAAAAATAATGTCACTCTATCACTAGATCCACTCTGCCCAGACACTGGAATGAAAGTCTTAGATTACTGTTACATTACTCCTCTGCTGTCAGTAATCACATGGAAGAGCAGAAATCTCAATGTTGCCAAAGAGAACACAAGTTCAAAAAGCTCGTCTGTATGGAAAAAAGATCTCCCTTGGGATGAAGATAACCGAAGAGAACATAATGCCCATATTTTCCATTTTCTCAATGGAGAAAAGCTCTTGGGAATTCCACTCGGAGGGACTACACATTACAGTTGCAAAGTCAACCCTTGATATGATTGTAACATTAAAGACTCTGCAATTACATGATAATTTACTAATGATTAGCTATTCAATATTTTCTTACCTTCACTGACTACTGCAACACCCTACAACTTCTCTGTTACATATTCTCAAAAACAAAAGTATTAGTTTCTTCATCAATATTTCAGTAGTGTTTATCACTACAGTATTTTGGTGCTTCGCAAACATTTCTGTATATTACAATATCCTGTACAGGAAAGCAAAGTGAAATCTCCATTGTGCTAAGAGGAAATGAATTACAGAAAGATAAAGAGATTTGCAACTTTTTACTTCTAGATCAAATCACAGGTTTTTCAGAATACCTAATATATGCATTTATATAGATCACTACATGATTTAAACAGAGCTCCTCCTGACCTCAATTGCAATAACAATACATAATATTTACGCAAGTCAGGCTCCACGCTCAACACCAAAAATCAAACATTTACAAATGTGTCTAAAAATTTGAGTCTAGAAGACTTGTAGCAGAAGTAGTGACAGAATCCAGTTCTTCAAGGCAGCATTCAAATACGTTCGTCTTAGCTACACTGAAACAAGAGAGCCAGTCCTTAAATTCACACATCGTTTCTGTTCAGGGACCACACTACATTTTTCTGCATCATTTCAATTTCAGTATATGAGCTGCCAAAACTGATCGACTTCACCAATGAGAAAGAAGAAAAGTGGTAAATCCTTGCTTTGGAATCCTGCTGGGAATTACTCAACAACTATACACTGATTTCTGACATCAGTGTATCTCTGGCTGCAGCCATTAAATTTAAAAAAAAAAAAAAAAAAAATAAAAGAAATTATGAAAAAACACCAATAAAAAGCTCTAGTAAACTTAAAAGCAAAACTTCAAATGACTGATCTGTATTGTGAAACATTAAAAAACTTCAGTTGAGTATATTAGAGTACCATCATTTCAAGTGACACATTTGTATGCTCTGACACCAAAGGGACAGGTTTTTTGATTGATCTCACAGTAAGATTACATATGACATGCCTACTTAAAGAACAAATTTTTCAAGATATTTATAAAAAAAAAGAAAAATACAATACTTTAAAATATGGCATTACTACTTTCTACTACATAGAAACAGAGAAGCCATTAAAAAATTACATCATTCAATATTAACATAAAGCCCACAGGTCTGAAAACTATTTACATTAAGTAATGTTAAAACAAAGCTATATGAGATATATGAACACAAAACAGTAATTAGAAAAGCATGTAGAACTTTTGTTTTTCTCATATGCTTGTTTCAATTCATTTGCTTTTTTGAGGGAAAACCCATCCAACTTCCTCAAAATGAAATTGAGATTGAAATCCTCTCAAGGCTAGACACTGAGAAGCTCCCCTCCATGTGTACATACAGTATCCTAAAAGTCAAAGAGGATATCAATTACAAATGAATCCTCTGCATTTAGACATAGTTGGGTCAGGAAGCTTTATTCATTATTTTTAATTAATCAATGATTGTCTTTTAATCAAATAATATATTGCTCTGAATTATGTGTCCATCTCCCATACTCCATTTCTAATCCTGCTTTTCCCTTAAATCCTGCCTACACTACTGTTCCAGAATAGGGAGATTTTCTTTGGGAACTAAAGATAATTTCCTTTTATGGCAAATTGTCTTTACAAGAAGCAGCACCCTGACTCAAAAGAAAGGATCAAAAATCCCCAAAACAAGATTAAAAAAGTAAATAAAACAAGCCCCCAAAAATCTTAGAATGAAATTGGTAAGATGACATCAGTTTTACTCTCTTAAGTCATTGCAGCCTTCTTCTACCAGATCAACCAAGAGAAATATGTCTGAGCTTGGGAAAAAAAAAAAAAACAAGAAGCATTAGGGCATATCTTAAAACCTGCACTGGAGAAATCATAATTAAGCCTTTTTAAGTTCATTACTAAGGAGGAGCTTGCCAGATATTAAAAAATAAGCCTTTAAATGGAGATGGGGAATATTTTTGCAAGATACATTCACATGAAAACATAGATCAGCATCCCCAGTGCAGAAATGACAAAATGACGTTATTTGACAAGCTGTCATAGTGAATGCTTGCCTTACACATCCTGCATCTCTCTGCTTATTTCCCTGAGCATATGCCACAGAACATCCAATGGGCAGTTTATTCACACAGTCCTGCCCCTTCGTTCCCTTCCCTCCAATATACTTGAATTTATTCATTTCATTTTGGCATCTTGTTTACTTTCAGTTTCTGTGGAGTTCACTGCAGATATATGAATCTGCACACATAAAAAAAAATGCAGAACAAAAACACTGAGGCAAGGACTCCTTTCTAGTAAGAAATACATATACCTTTCTGCATAACTATCTGAATGGACACCTTAAGTTTGTCTACTGTAAAAAACAATAAAAACCTGAACAGATCATCTTTCTGCTTAAGGTTTTCACTCACTGAGTAGAATTAACCTTGAGAAATAAGCAAGTTCTTAAGTCCACAACAAACTATTATCCAGACTGATTCAAAACCAAATGGCTATAGAATATTCTTATTTCAATACTAAATGCAGTGAATATTTCAAAAATTTCAAAAATTATCTCTCCATTGAAGAAATAAAAAGCAGTAGATATAGCTAAAGCAGTCAGCACAGAAGCTACTCAAATGCTTCTGCCAAAACTTGTTTGATAATCATGAGTTTTCTGTTGAGAAAAAAATTACTTGCAATTGATGTATTGTATGGATGTTTTGTTTAATCCGTTGTTTCTTATGCACAGCATAAGAATTTCCAGTTATCCAATCGAGTGGCTCCAAGTCCCAACAGTTCACTAATACCATTCTGTCTCCCATATGATATTAAATGAGCAACAATAAAACAAAAATGAGATAATTCTGAACCGAGGACATGAGAAAGCATACTTACCTGAAGCATCTCCAACTTTAAAATCACTGTCATCAGAGCTATCATAATCTAAAGCTTCCAGCAGCGAAGCCGCCAAAGGCTTCACTTGTCTCCTCTTCGAACTGCGGTCCACTGCAGGAAAACAAAAAACCCACAGTACTGTTACTAGGTGACACAATGAGAATTCAGCACCGTTAAAGATATTTAAATTAAAAAGAAAGGCAGAATGTCCGTGACAGGCAGGGGCAGTCTCCACCACACCGCCCGAGGTGCGGCCGGCAGATGCTGGCGGCACCGCGGTCCCAGAGACCTTCATCCCCACAGGTGAGGGAGGGGAGCGGCGGCACGCACACACCGGGCAGCGTTCAGCGGCAGCCAACCAGCCGGGAGCGGAGCAGCGGTGCTCCCTTCAGGGCCGGCAGACAACACGGCACCGGCCGCGGCTTGCGGGCTGCCCGCAGCCCCGGGCACCGGCAGAAACCCCGGGGGGAACTGGACGGACTTGGGGGTGGCCTGAGGCCCCCGGAGCCACCTGCACCTCCAGACATTGCGCCTTGGCGTGATCCATCAGCGCCAGCGACGAGAGGCACGGGGAAAGGGCGGCCGGGGCCGCGGGGCGCCTGAGGGACGGCGATGCGCCCGCCCGGGGGCAGGGTCGCTCCGCGGGCACCCCGGCATCTGCCCGGGGCAGGGGCGGGAAGAGCCGCTGAGGTTCACTTACTAAAGCCTGCGCAGGTGAGCGGCGGGCGGGCAGGAGCCCTCGGGTGCAGCGCCGCGGAGCCGCCGGGCCCCTTCCCCAGACAATGGGCACGGCGGCGACCCGGATGCAGACCCGCGCCCGCCCGCCCGCGGCGGCCGATCCCGCTGCTGCGCCTGCGCACGTCCCCACCGTCGGCCCCGCGGCGCATGCGCGGTCTGAGCGCGCCTGCGCGGAGCGAGGTGAAGGCGCGGAGGCGGCGCTGCCCGTCCTCCGCCCGGCGCTGCCCGACGCTCCCGGGGCAGCGGCGGGGACCGAGCGCAGAGACCTCCCGTGGGGAGAGATGCGGCGCCTCCCGGGAGTCAGGAGCGCGTCACGCACAGTCTCAGTGCAGACCCAGTCATTGTCGGGGGGTGCCTGCTCTGGATCGCATTTACTAGGAAAAACGGCTGAAAAAACAGCCTGGCGCTTCCTCTGTTCCCCTGTGTGGAGACAAGGGAAGCGTTATAAAACTGCTTTTATTTAACCCCTGTTCTAAGAGCTGAGCTCCTTGTGGACGTCGTTGCTTTGTCAAGCTCATTCTTGCACTGTAACAGCAAGCCATTGCATTCTGAAAAAAAAAAAAAAAAAGACAGAAAAGAACAAAAAAAAGGAATTTTTCTTTGCCACAGTCCAGGAACTAAGCACAAAACCTAATGGCGAGAGATGGATTGCGAAGGAGAGCAATGTAGGGCTGTTGCCTTTTGCAAAAGAGTCCCAATGCCTTCTCAGTCGCAAGAGCCACCCCCAGCCCCTGGGCGCGCCCGGTATTGCCAGTCCCACATGTAAAAAATGCACAAAACCGTTACGAAGTGTCTAAAAAAACTAAAGGAATAATCTGGTTTTTGGCTTTTTCCCCAAACTTATTTTTATAATTAGAAGAACGGGGACATCTTAAAGAATTGATGCTCTGACATACTGGTACGGCTTCAAGAGCTTGAGAATCAAGAACAGCGCTAAACATGAAAGCTTGCAACAGAATTGTAAGAGCATTATTGGAAGATGTATGTTTAATGATGGATAAATGCAAGTAGGGTCAAACTAGTTCTACAATGAAGCGTAGAGAGAAAGTAAAGTTTGGCAATATACGGTCCGTGACAAAAGCCTGTGCTACATGTAGCACAGCTGTGCATGCATCACCCACGCAAGCCTTCCCAGAGCCAAACCTCCTCTTGGTATTGCAAAGACAGGAGGTGTGTTATGGGTGTATTAATTGTCTTTTTTTAAATAGAGCATAGAGATGGCCAGTTAGTGTATGATGTAATTATGCATCTGAAATAGTTTCAATAATAATTTTCTGTGTTTCAGATTTTGACTATTTTGGAAGGGCAGAAAATTCCAAAGAAAAACGTGAATTCTATGTTCATTCTGTTCTCAAATTTCCTAGTGTTTTTATAGCACATTATCACACAGACATGTGTGCCATGTGTTCACACAGGCACCTCCTGTTTCCTCCACCAATTCTTTGGCTACATAGGTAGCCTGACTGCACAATGAACTCCTTTCCTGAATCTCGTTTTGCCAGCCCTACCCAAATACGCTGTCAGCCCATGCAGTCTAGTCTTCAAAACTCTCATCAGCTTCCCTGTTCCAGTAGTGGTTGCCTATGTCCTAGCTTTTCACTCATTAAGGCTTTTTTTTCTGGCATCCCTATCCTACTTTCTCTTCACACACAATTGCAGTCTTAATAGGACAAGTAGCATGGCTCAGATCCCTTTGTTTAGACTCTGCAGATCCATGCAGACATGTGCAGCAACAAATTCTGCAGTATCCCCTGCCTGACAAGGGACAAGGCCCTGATCCTGTCCCATACACGGTGACTGGCAGGACAACTCAAATCGCATGTAACAGGAAGGAAAAGTAAACAGAACTGACCCCAAATTTGGCTTTATATAGAAGAGCAGACAGAGGGATACAGACAGGTTCGAAGAATGAGAGCTTTCAGCACATAACACAGGCGAGGGGAGGGGAACGGCCTGTAGAGCAGTGGATGAACTTAGGATTCCTGTAAACATCAAAGTCAAAGCAGATGTATGGACTGTCTGGCTTTCAGTTCAGCTCTCTGGGGCAGTCTGCAATGCTAGGATTATTACAGTTTCTACCTACACAGTTCTGGCAAGAATAAGTGATCAAGCAGGAGTTAATTAATGGCTGCCTGCCCCTGCTCCTCATCAGCACCTCACATTGCCCAACCGCTCCTTCCTCCTTCCCTCTTTGTACTCTGTCCCATGACTCGAGCCCTCTCAGCCCTTCTTACTCTTTCTTGTCCCAAATCTTTCTTTTTATTCTTCCTCTCCTTTTTTCCCCCTCCAAAGGAATATTCACACTTACTTTTATTTCTGAAAATAGCATGCACACATTCTTTGTTATCTTCTGTAGTCAGCTTGCATACTTCACCCTCATTCCCCAACAGAAAACAAACCCACATCAATAAAATGAAAAGAACTGTGAAGTACTTAAAATTTATTCACTGTTTCCCTAAACTTCTGGGCACTACAGACAGGGCTTACCAACAAATCCTCCAAATTTAGTAATTAGAAGTAAATAAAACATAGAGCATAAAAATCAACTAGAACTACCAGTTTATCTTTTGACCATCATTCTTCGTAAGCTGCTGGCTATTAAAACACCTGTTAAAAGATAAGCCCCCCTTAGCAGATGCTAACCTCCTTTAGTAGAGTCATACTATTTCAAATAAGGGGAAAAGAAGGGAGAATTCATGCTCCAAAATAAAGAAGCCTTCAGAAAGAATGTGTGGTCCCCTTACTTCTGCAAGGCCTTTGCCAATCTCAGCAGATAGTCAAGGATGTTGAAATGTTCCGTTTCCTTTTTGGTTGAAGAAATGAGGTACTAACGGCGCACCTCTGGGAGCTGGGCACTGTACTGACATTG
The DNA here is from genome assembly GCF_013368605.1 of Nyctibius grandis. Lineage (NCBI taxonomy): Eukaryota > Metazoa > Chordata > Aves > Nyctibiiformes > Nyctibiidae > Nyctibius > Nyctibius grandis. The sequence goes on from NC_090664.1 coordinate 28,421,247, forward strand.
CTATATCCATTAAATAGATTCTAAGTGTTGTCAGTTTAGCACCTTTAAGTACTACCCTCATACACATAGAAAAAATTATCATAAAGGGTCATTTTTAGAGCAAAATTATGAAGAGATGAAGTAGTACATCTAGTATGAAAATATCATGGCATACCTAAAAAACATGCCTAGAAATATTTCAGTATATCAGGTCATGTCAAGCACGTCAGGTCTTTCAATTATCTTAGCATTCCAGTGGTTCTCTTCAGGTCGAGCCTTCAGTGCACAGCCTGCTGCAAGAGTCGGTGTCTGAATCTCCATTTCAGTGCTGCTCTTCACCTGCTGGAAAAAGAGAGAAAATAGTATCTTCTGACTGTACTTTTGCCCTAAGAAAAAAAAGAATCTTTGCTGTGATTCTGTAAAGAGCATTTTAGAAGGAGTTACACAAAAGCAAGTCAGCAGAGAATAGTCACATTCACATAAATTACCTTAAAAATATCACTCTTAGTTTAATGAAAGTGTTGAGTTTTCAAAGAAAAAAAAAACAATAATACAACATTTCCTCACCTAGGGAATAAACTCAAGAATAAGCACATTTTTAATTCATCCCTCAACTGTGAATGGAGAAATAATAGTATGAAATCCTATATCTGATTTTTTTTCCTGTCAGTGAGCAGACAGTTAAAGCCACGACCTACCTGTCTGAATCCAAACAGCAAACTCTTTATGTCCATTGAAACATCACCATCTGTAGTAGGGAGACTGACCTCTTCAAATATCTTTCCAAAGAGAACTGTTCCAGCTTTCACTCTTTAACTGTGCCATTACAGCAAGCACCTCTCTCAGGGATCTCTGCTCTTTTGTCTAGTATTATATGGTAAAATATAAAGAGGAAAAGACTGAATCAGAAGTCCTTGCTGTTTTAAATTACAAAGAGAAGTAATCCAGTATCAATAGTCTTTGAACAACAAGACTTTGAAATAATAAACTGCAGACTGCTACAAGGTCTACTGCAGTCAAATGCTGCCAGGGATTGTTCCCATCAGATAGCAAGATGTTTCTTGCACTCCTTAGGCCACGCTCATCCTCAGTCCAGTAATTGTGGGTTTTTTTGATTGCATGGTACACATGTTGTAAGAGAGTCCAGGAAAAGTAAAAAACAGCAGTATATATCTTCAATAGAAGAGCTTTCTGAATTTAAAATATAGAGAGATATATATAAAGAATGCAAAGGTTAAGAAATATTAGAATTAGAGCTACCTATATCTTTGTGAATTGTCATGCTAAGTAATGTGTGTCTTTTTTTTAGGATTAGGTAGAGATGGGCCCTACTCCCTCTTTTACTTGCTGACAGCGAATGCAGGTGTTAAACCCAAGGATTAGGAAAGATGGATCTATGTATTCCTGTTGCAGTCAGGTCCCATGTAAGGTACCTGTGCTCAGATAGATACTCACAGGCGGCAGACTCCTGCCTTCCATACCCTCTCTTCCCCACACTGTGTTAAGTTCCAGTCCTGCAACCCCTTAATCAAACAGCTATTTTAACTTAAGAAAAAAAATGTCATTTTGTAGATTTTTATCAGTTCAACCTTGACAGAGCTAAAAGAGAGATCTTCCCACCTTTACCCTGGCTCTATATGCCTACCTCCTTTTCAGCCACTATGAGACCGCCCGTCACTCATGCCCATACAAAGGACATCATCCTCAACTCAGACCTCGCTGCAGATCCTGCCACTGAAGTTATGTCTGAAAGATTCAGTGCAAAACATACCTCACATGCAGCTTTCCTATCTGACCACTCAGCTAAAATTCTTGTCTAGGCTCATCTCCCTTCTCATTTACATCAATATTCCTTTCTCTGGTTTTTGAAAATGCAGTTCTGGTGTTGCCATATCTATTGTAATGATTCTTCTCAGCCTCTACCATGTTCCTTTTCCATTTTTATCCCTCCAGTGAATTCTCCTCTGCTGCATCCGTAATAAATTTCTTGGGTTTGATTTCAGTACACTTCACAGATTACTCTTTTATATGCCATTTCTTTATGGCAGATGACATTTACCATACAAATTTGTTTAACACAGTGTATTGAACTCCTTTTCTCTGTTAAATTTTCAGACAAGTTTGTGTTTTTTTTTCCAGGCATCCTTCATACTTAAAATGTGTTCCATGTAAATATCTGCAAACTCAGATCATTTTTCCTCGCAAAATACCCTTTTACCACCATGCTCCCAACAAATGTTGTAAGGTCCAACAGATATTGTCTCTCACATTGACTCACAGTTTACTTGTGCTTCCCTGCTGTAGCTATCTGTTTCTGTTTCTTGTTCTGTGCTTGTATTTCCAATCCATTTGGGGCAGACTTAGTATTTCCATTTTTGTATTGTTTTCTGTCCATGATTTATTTCAGGTGTAGCAGAATTTCGAGTCATGATTAAAGCTCCTAGACATAAAAGCTATAGAAGGAATATTAATAGTTTTTATCATGTGACTTTCAGACAGCGAGCTCATCAAGTAAGCCATGTTCCTTTTGCTTGTAAGGTACATATAATTTGGGCCACTGTATAAAGAAATAAAAATAATTAAGAATAATAATAAAGAATTATGAAAGAATTAGACTATGGAGGTGGTGTGCTGATTCAGATTAAGGATCTATCTAGACTAAGTGGACAGTCAAAGAAAAGCAGGAACAGAGCAAGTATATATGATACTATCTACTGATTTCCCAACTTCCAATTATTTTCAGCTTTGGGAATTTCTTGATCCTGATGTGGTTTGTCCATTTAGTGGCCTTTAATGAGTCCTTCTTTTAAGAACTGTTTCTTCTAAGAACTTGTCCATTCTCCCTTCTAACCCATGTAGAGTTATTTATTATCGCAACATTATTTGGCACAGAATTCCACAGATCTACTACCTTATGTATGAAAACAGCCTTGTTTTGTTTGTTTTGAACCTGGCTCCTGTCATCTTCTGCTGTACCTCCCAAGCCATATCTTTCCCAGCCTGAGGAATTCCAGCCAACACAGTCACTTCTGATAGTGTGACTGAGATAGACTTCCATTTCTTCAATGAGCCTTGTTTTCCTTCATGAATCTTTTCCAATCTTTATATATTGCCTTTCTATAAAGAGAGGACAGCACTGAAATGCAGGCAAATAGTGCATTTATTCAGCTGAATAATAATGTTTTCTCTTTTGTTTTCTATTCCTTTCCTAGTAATTTTTAAGGGTTTTTTTTGCTGTTTTTTTTTCCTTGGGACATGGAGTGAGCATTGACTGCCCTGAACTGACACTTCCATAAAACTATCATAATCCCAAGGTCTTGTTCCTAAGTGGAAACAGTCAACTCAGAGTCCATCATTTTATTTGTGAAGCTAGGATTGCTTTTCCTCAGAAGCATTGATTTCTTTATGTTTATCTACACTGCATTTCACTTCCTTTGCATTTATCTAGATTGAATTTCATCTGCTATTTTATTTCCTGCCCAGTCGAATAAGAGATTACACCATTAGTAGCTGAACTGTTTCATACCTGAGTTCTTTCAGAGTTTTTGTGATAATGGTCATTTCCTAGTATTTTATCAGAGCATTTTATCTTTTATTAATATTTTATCTGTAGCTGCTTCCACAATAACTTCAAATTCAGACAGATTGTCTGCTGAGCCCTCTTCCTGCAGAGAACAGCACTGTAGCATGGGAGTATCTTAATTTCTTTTCCACAGAAAATACTCATGGAAAGAATTCATCTCCCTAAGTACACGATTCATACAAATCATCCCCTGGCCCAATGGACGCTGGCGTGTTTTTTGCTGTGTTTGAAATATGACTTAGTACTAATTTGGATTCTTCTGTCTTATTGATTCTCAAATTCTTTTTCCATTCTGCCTAATTGGTCATATTTTTACATTTAATTAGAGCTTATGACACTTTTTATTTTCTTGTTTTAAGTACAATTTGAAGGATTCCTTCCTGTTTACAGTAGTCTCCTTGACTTTGCTGGAAAGTGATTTCAGCTTCCTTTTATATTTTCTCCGCCATTTCCATAGGTGATAAGCACTAATGCTGGGATTCCAGTATACTGTTCCAGTTGCTTACATGCCTATGAGAACTTAATTCCTTGGACTGTCCCTGTCAGATACCTTGTTAAGAAGCTTCCTCATTTTCTATATGTCCCTTTTGAAGTAGAGCCCAAGAAGTGTGGATTTTTTGAGATTTGCTGCCTTTGTAGGAATGCTGAATAAGTACCTGATCACTGTTAGAGAAGAGTAATTCAGCAATAAGATTTTATTAGATCCTGCTAGTTATTTAGTACAAAGTCAAGGTTTGTATTTTTGTATGTGGGCTCACTAACAACTTATTCCATGAAAGTCATTCATAACATCTAACATTTTCATCTCTGCTTATATCTCAGTATCATGTTCATCACATCTGAAGGCGGGGGTAACTGAAGTCCCTCAGTACAACTGCTACCTTCCTGATTTTTCTCAGAATATGGCAGTCTGTCAAAATTACACAGTGTCACTCTTTGTTACAGACCTGCACCAACAGGCTCTTCACCCTCCTAGGGCAGTCTGGGTGCCGGTGCTCAAGACCAGCAGTGATGTGATGCAGCCCTGCGACCTTGGATCAGAGAACCCTTGCTGCAGGAGCTCTGCAGTTCTGGAGCTGCATTTAAGCTCTCATCTTACGCATGGTCACTGCCTGAGCAAAATTGTATTGCCTTGCCTGATCTTACCATGAACTTGCGTGACCCTGGCTTGACCACAGACTTGCCTCATCGCTATGCATTTGGCTGGCAGTCAAACCGCTGGCTGACCCTGGTTACCATCACCAGACCTGCTCTGTCTTTTTCTTTTTCTTTGGGTACCTTGGCATCGTGCCCTCCCTGCCTTGCTCTCAGCACCAGCTCCTGGTTCATTTTCCCTTACAGAGCACCTCCCTCTCGCAGCTCCCTGACACCTCCTTCAGATGAACTTCAGATGAAATATTCCCTTTATTCTGCAACTGTCTTCAATTCATGATGAATCTGCATTCTTCCTACTTACACTATCCAAACAAGGTAGTAAAAGTCTGCCTTTCCACTTCTTCCCATGGTCTCGGGGGGCAGGAAGCATTTTACTGAATACTATCATAGAAACCTTAGTCTTCAGCTTCCTTCTTTTCTTACATGTTCTTTCCTTTGTCAAAAGTACTGGCGCACCACAACCAGTTACACCTTCCCAGCACTTCTTAGAAGACTATCCAGATTCCCCAAGGGGGTTTGCCACTTGGTAGTTGCTGCACAAGCCTGCAAACCTCTTGGGGTCACAAACTCAGCCATCTATATGTGCAATGACAGATGCTTCCACCAATACAACCTTTCTCTTCCTCACTGTTGGAGAAAGAAATTATGTGCAATACAAGTAAATAATGTCATTCCATTCTTTTTTAATAATCAAGACTCACTCCCGCTTAACAAGATACGAAAAATGTGAACATAAGCCAGTGATTCTCACTGATTTCAGTGGGCTCTGGCTCGGGCTTTTAATGGCGCTGACTGATACACTTTTTCCAGATGCATCCTTTCATCCATCAAACCATTCTGTTCTGAAAAAATCTGGGATGTAAAGAACATCTGCCACAACGAACATAAAAAGCACAGACCTGCTGTTACTAATGGGAAGTATTCTGAGGGCTTGGATTTTTAAAAAAAAAAAAGTTAATTAATTTTACAAGAATAATTACTTTAAATGTGAATATCAATGACCCTTCCCACATAAAGCTTTTCCAATACAATCTTGTTTTGGTCTCACTGAGGACAAAAGACGCTTCAGCTATACTGACAAAAGCCTTTGTGAACTGCTGTAAAATAAATTCTACTGAAGGGGTTTCTATAGCTTCGTTTTAAATTCTATTTAGTTATTATCTGTAAACAAAAGAAGCTGAGCTGGCCTCGTTTGGATTTGTATGAAAAATTATCATGAAATAATAAAAACAGTAAGCAATAAAGAAAGGAAATAACTGCTTTTAATGTTCTCTGTTAAATGTAATTGTGACATTTAGGAAACAATTTACTTCTTTTTCTAATATTATTACACTGATTAGCACAATGTGTAGCAAAGACATCTTTTATCATCACAGATTTTATAGAAATGAATCTGGTTTTAATCTGGTTTTGCAAAATTATGCAGGTTTTTCTTCAAAAATTGTATTTTAAGAATTTGAACTGATTTAAGATCCAATTTATTGCAAAAGAAAAGGCATTCAGTTATGTTAGAGTTCCAGTACATCAAGACATATATACACAGTTTTCTTTGTTTCTTAAAAAAAGAAAAACAATCACCAAGACATGTCTTTGTTACGGTACCCTGCTGGCGGCATATGGCAAAAATACTGGCACCTTGCCTGGAAAGTGCATCAAGAACTGATAGATCTGATCTCATCCTGTGGCTGGGGAGAAAACAGACTACAGTGAAGGCCAGTGTTATGGCCTGCGACCATCAATTGCTTGGCAAGAAGCACAAGTTCCTGAAAACAGATGTGGGAACATGAATTGATTTTGCAAGTCAGGGAAAGAGATTTTACCTTCATAAGTGATGGTAGAGCCCCCAGAACAGTCTCTGTTAGAGCTGGACCTTCAGAAGTCTCTGTGTAATTGTGTTTTATATGCTACTGTGAACTAAATATTTCAAGGTATAAATGTTTAACAAATAATAGTGCAAATTTAGTATTTTACAGGTCAGTTTCAATTTCAAGTATTTCTTGAGAACTGGGATGAAATCCTGCAGCTGCAGGACTTCTGAAAAAGAAGCAGATTTTCTTGCACGCTGTCATATTGCTGAGCCAGACATTCAGAGCGATGACCTGTTCCATGTGAAAAAGAGAAACACTTACTTTTTTTTTTAATTTCTACATTATTTGAAACCTAGCTTGGCAGTACTCAGTTTTGGGGGGTTTAGTGGTAGTGAGTGGGGAGGGAATCTACTGTAATTGTGATGATTCATAAACCAGATATCCTCAAGAGACTTGAACACCTCCAGTCCCAACTATGGACAAGGCTTCTAGCTAGAAGATTTCACTCCATCTGCTATGAAGATATTTGTATGCTAAATATCATCCTATAGTGATGATCATTTTTATGCTTATTCAGATTAAGTGTGCATATTACACTGTGACAATTATAGGGGGAAACAGCAGAAACCCTGTATTTAAATTATTTAACAGAAAATACCCTAATTTTAGAAAATAATAGAGGAGTTTGAGAAGCTCTTGTTACAGTCTCTGAAATTTAGCAGGAAAAACATTCTGATGTTGAAGATGTACTTTTTCCTCTTAAAAGTTTCATAAGTTTTATCTTAATTGTAAAAGGATTGCTAACCCCTCCCCCTTCCTTATTCCTCTCCTCTTCCCATTCCCAGATGAGAAGGAGAGAAATGAGAGACCCTGGATTAAGCTCTCTCCCTTCAATACTTCTACTGGAAAGAAAACACAAAAAAAACCCACAAGACCATTGGGATTTTTCTCATCAAATACAGAATGGATTGGATTTCCAGATTGCTTTGAACGTTTGTCAAACTCAGGAAATGCTGTAAAAATTAATTTTTTTTTCAATTGCACTGACATGATTATAACTTTTTTTTGTCATTTTTCTTAATGTCCAACCGTAATGATGTCTCCCTAGTCACAATGATGGTAGGGTGCAGTTTCACATGAAATCTGCCATCATCCATTCTCAATACCTTTATCAAATTTTGCAGTTATCCAACCATAGAGTGAGCCAGATTAGCTTTTTGATCTGACAGAAAGCTACCCTACCAAGAAGTCCTGTGGCTCCAAGACCAATTGCTCCAGTGCAAGCCAGGGGCCGGGACAGGAACACGTGGGGAGAGAGGAAAGCAGGCACAGCTGCCTGGCTCACCAGCAGTCTGTGTTAGATCAGGTGTGACGCACACAAGCGGTGGTGGCTACACCATCAGATCAGTCAGGCCTGTAGTGAGAGGGTATGATCCCATCACCCCTCTCCCATTTGCTTTTCCTGGATGCTTTTTGGAATCACCTCCTTTATGCTAGCATTAGCAATGAGCTGGAACTGATCCAGATAAAACCTTTTTGTTTCGTCTCTTTTGCACAGCCTTATGTGAACTGGTGCTGGCACACAAGTAGCCAAGGGCAAAAGATGGATAAAACTGTCTCTCTGAGTAGCACTTTGGACTTACTGTGAATTAAAATGACTGTGTAACCTTGGCCTTAATGATTCACTACATCCTTTACTGTTCCATGTAATAAAACATACTTGTCTCTGTTCTCACTACTATTTATTTGTATTCTGTGAAGAATACAAGATTCTTCAAGAGAAAAGATTCAGGGAATCCACAGTACACAGTCTTTTCTGTTGCCCCTCAAATGATTCTTCTGTCTTACAGATTCTGCAGTCATCAGTATACCAGCATATGACCTTGAAAATCATGCTTCCTGCCCTCCTAGATCAAATGGGGGAGCAGAGAGGGAGAGACACAAAGCAAAAATTCCCGCTGTCCTGATTTGTTTCTTTAGAAGATGTAATGTGCATTACTTCTTTTAAAACTCATTGCACTGGAATTTTCTGATTTTAAGTCACATGAATCATTTCAGTTTTGCCAAGTTTTAATCAAAGCTCATTATACTCTACAAACAAATATACAGAATCCATGTTTGATGAGACAGATTGTTCTTTTAAAGACTTATTTTACTTGAAAAAAAAAAATTAGTTAATCTCTAGACTGGCCTCCTTACATGATTTTTTCTTTTTTCTTTTTTATTTCATTAGCAATGATTCTGCTGTGGAGAGGTTGTGTAAAATGTATCTCCTATGAGACATATTTTTGTCATGGGTATTGCTTTTCAGAGCTCCAGCATTTCAAATTATGCTTGCAGAAGATACCAATTTTAAAATTTATTCATTTCATCCACATCTGTTCTGCTTTCCATGGAGAAAAGACAAGAGTATTCGGTGCCTGAACACTTTAGGAGTACTACATGTGTTTGTTAAGACAGCTCTTTCTCACAAGTGTTAGTGTTCTGCTTCTGTCTTCGTAAATAGGGATGGCAGTCTGAAGGAGGTGTTTCTTAAGGCCAAGTCCCAAAGAGGAGAAACAGATGGGCAGAGACAGCATCAATATGAGTAACATCTCAAGGTATTGAGATGAAGACTTGTAAGTTAGTCAGACAAATAGGTTAGTGAAAGACAGGATTCAACTTTTTTGGACCAGGGATGTTCTGAAACAAGCAAGTAAACAAACACAACATACTGTTGTATTTAATCCAATTTCTTGTGCGATATAGGATGAAAACAGCATTTCACAGAAAAAAATGAAAGTACTTTATGAAACTCCTTTTTAATTAAATTTGCTAACTTATGTTCTGCCTGTTCTCAAAGAAAATTTTTCATGTCTTAGTACATATAAGAAAAAATATCAAGATATGCTGCATTTTCCCCTTGATGTCATTTTTACTTCAGTACTCTGCTGTTCAAATAAGACATTCCTGCTCAGAAGTCTTATTACAGGTATATATTTAATGCAATTACACAATGTGAATCTTACAGATCTACTGTGTATATCCTTCAAAGAACGAGGATGGGCTCAGTCATGTATCAGAACATATTATCTTTCTCCCATAAATATAATAATACAATTCCCTACATTTAAATGAAACTGTATGTAAAGAAAGGATAATATGTGAATACTACTTCTTGATAAGTGGCACATCACACAATTTTTAACAGAGAAGTTCCCAAAAGAACACAAGTAAAACTCAAGAGTAGACAAAAAATTACTTTCATGCACCTTTTGTGATTCATTAAAGAGATCATGGGATACTGTGTATTCTTAGAAACAGAACCCTGAGTTTTGTACTAGTCTAGATAAATCCGTATAAAGAAAAAAAATGTCATTTCTCAAAATTTGTGGCAGATGACTTAAGAGTACAATCCAGCACTTTAATCTGCATCCAGGCTGAAACTTGGTCTATCTCCTTTCTCCCAAGTAGAGTGAGTACAGTATATTTCTTTAGTGGCTAATACTCAGAAAGGAGGCAAACTGGAACTGGATTTTGTATTCCGCTACACTAGAAATAATCTGCATAAAGTACTAATGATTCAAGTGAATGTGATAAATGGAGATATGTTGGGGCCTGGGTCGTGGAAGAACTATAGAGAGGATATACGAGTACACTGTTGTGTACATGCTGAGGCAGCATGAGACAGCAAGAAAGTATAAGGATGTGGCTTTGCTTAGGCTCATAGCAAGTATCCAGTCGGAACAGCAGAAGAGGCGCATGGACAGAGCGTGCACAGTGCTTGCAGCCAATAGCTTAAGGCGTGATCGCGAGATAAGGAAGTATGTATGCTATAAAAGAGCTGTGTTAACTGCAATAAAGTGGCTATCAGAGCATCACATTGGTGTGCTGTAGTCCGTTCCTCGCATGGACCCCAACAGAGATAATGTAAGTGTAAAAGGGCAATGGTTTGGAGATCCACTTCTTGCTTCTTTACAAGAACCTGGCACTATGCCCTTCCATCCAGGTTTTATGTCTAAATTGTACTTCAGGTGGCAAAGCCAGGAAAAGGTTTAAACCACTGCCAAGATATCAATAGTTTATTCTCAGTTATAAATGCCACTGTCTGCAAAATCAGCTGCTTACAAAACTGATCAGCCCTTGCAGTGTCTGACATCATAGCCCGTGTAGGAGGAACCCGAAGACTAATGTTTTTGCACAGTGTGAACCATGTGAGAATACCAAGAAACAGGTATTATTAGATGTTCTGCACAAGTTGTCCAGGTCTTACCAGGTTCATACCAGGATACTGCAGGTATCTTGGTTTTGGTCTGAAGGGTAATGACAGCATGAGGTTCATCCAGTAGCATCTTCTGAAATATAACTGAAGTCTATTGCTGTGCATCATCTTGTATCTCCAGTGATTTTGGCAAGGGCCAAGGATGACATCCTGAAAGAATGCTTTATTCTAGCTCTACTTTAGAGTGCCTCTGGGAGCCGCCTGTATCTTTCTGCTGATTTCATAAGGGAGACTTGCTTAAACTAAACCCCTAACGTTTGCATTTCTGAAGTTTTGTGAAATGTATTGCCCCCACAGCACTGTCATTCACTAAAACACAAGAAAAACATACTCCACATTGATGCTTTTCAGACAGCTGTGTATTACCCAACAGGGTCACGATCTGCAACATAATTCAAAGACTCCTAAAGTAATCAATAATAGTTCTGTCATCTGGGATTAGCAGCTGGATTGATGTGCCTCTTCTTGCCCAATGCATAAAACATAGTGGATTTCTAAACTACCTGCAAAACATTCTTTTGCAATTTCTATTCAGCAAACCTTTCTACTTTGCAAACATTAACCTTCCTCTAAAATCTACAGCAGAAAAGAGAGGCAAATAATGTTTTCTCTGGGAAGTACATGAATAACATTCTTTTACTTCCAAAATAGTAGTATTTGCCCTCCTGTTCATAAATCGCAAGAATCCCTCTTTACCCATTCCATAAAGAAAACAAAAGCATACGACTCATGTTAGTGGAAGACAGATGAGATTTTCTGCAGCCTAGGTTTGTGGAAAATAGCTTGATCAGAATTACGTCTAATCTTGTCCTCTAAAGGCTCTATCACTGTCTTAAATAAGAACAAGTTTTGGCTTATTCAAACTGTTAGATTTGGGAGCCATATTCTTTCTATAAATTGTGTTTCCATTAAAATACTGACATTCTCCATTAAAGAAAAAAAATCCAGAAAAATAAATTAGAATACAAAATCTATTCATGCTTTCCTAACTGTGTAATCCTTTGTTGGCACAGCTTGTGCAGATAATGCCACAGCAATAAGACTATACTGTGTAAACATATGCTGTTTTCATGTTTCTTTGTTAACATTATATTGTTCTCTTTAATGTTTGGAATACATAGTGAACGTGAGGTCTCATAGATCATTTGTTACACCTGTTGCACAGTCAATTATACTTTTTTTTTTTTGGTATTTTTACATTTCAGAAGCTGCTTATAAGCAGCTTGCTCTGTTCCCAGACTGTCTGCTAGAGTCACTCCTGTGGCAGCTGCATCAGTTTCTCATAAGCAGCAATATGTCCTGGAAAGGGCTGTCAATACCAAGTTATTCTTTTCCAGTAAAGGAGAACAGCTTTATTCAGAGAGCAAACTCTGATCAGATTCTTATAAATAACTAGCCAATAGCTGATGAAATATAATAGTTTTTGGTAGCATGGACCTGACTGTCATGCCAGCCCTGGAAATCCAAGACTTATCTCAGTCAGTGCAGACTCCCAGTACAAAAATATTCAGCTGAGATTTGAGTAAACTTTGGTGAAACTATAAGCAAACAAGAGATTAATCAAAGGTTAACTTACATTTTCAACATCAGAACAGAGGACTTCTAAGGACTATCTATTTCTTCCCCAGCATATGTAAAAGAAACGACACAGAATGGTCCTGGAAGCATTATTCAAGTGTGCTTCTCCTTACTCCATAGCAGAAACTAAAAAGCATCCTTTAACCCCCTGTATTAAGAGAAAGATCAAAAGCCTTAAGACAATTATACGCATTAGAAACAGAAGTAGTTTTAGTTTGTCTCTAACAAGTTGTTAAATAGTTGAAGCAGTACCTAGTTAAAAACAGTTGCAGGTACCAGTCCTGTTTACATTTTTAGTGAAGATTTTTACTTTCTATTGAGCCATTAAACTTATCTTTTATTTATAGAGTTCAGATTGTTTTTCAAATCAAACACAAGAGCAGCTTACAAGGCAGTACCATCTATGGATGCAATTGCAAGAAAGAGTATAAATAATCTATCTATAATGCTAAGATTGTTAGGTACTTTTAGTGGATGTGGGGAGACAAGAAGCTTTATCAACCTATACTTTTGACAGACATAAATGAGAGAAGAAGTAGAATATTTCTGTACCATATATTTCAGTACCATTTGTTATTAATTTCTTCTTTGTTATAGCCCTTGTGTTATTTTGTTAGTACTCAAGATTTCCAGTAGCTGTTTTTCTTTTACCACAGTTCTGTTAACTGGTACACATATTCTTGTTGCAGTTTAAAAAAACATCCTGTCTATATCCATTAATTTTTTCTTTCAATTTTTTTTCTTTGTAAACATAACATTTGACTTAACTACCTGTAACATACTGAAATTCTTACTTGTTTTGCAGACCAGTTACCATATTTACAATGTTTACACTTAATGGAAGATTTTATCACAAGATGTTAAATTGCAATGTTACTGCCCCTACACATCCATCTCAGTCCCCCAAGTTCCCTTACTGCCTTTACTGACCAAGGATGCAAGAACAGAATATGCAGCCACTCCATTTCACAGTGTTAAAACCAAATGTAAGTCAAACTTTAAGGAAAATGTCAACAGACTACTCCAAATGGGATTGGCAGAGGTGTGCATACATATATCCTCTTCTGCTGTTGCCCACTGCCCGCTAAGTGCAGATAAAGGAACAGAAGGACTTAGAGGGAACAGACATACATATGGGAACAAGAAGATATTAAAAAAAAAACCAAAAATCACAAACCAAAAAAAAAGTCATAAAAATCCCTGTGTATCATGTAAGCCAGGGTTTACATTTATATTTTTACTTTTTATTTTCAAAGTTTTAAAATACATTTCACTCTCCTAGAATTCCTTTTCTCTGCTAATAATTATTTTTAAAAGTCTCTGCCTTTTTACCAAAACTGGTATGTCCTACAGAAAATCCTCAGTTTATACATTGTTCTGATTAACAGAGGAATGTTCTTGATGATATAGGACAATTCACAGTGAATTTAGTTTCTTGATCCATGGCTAACTGGAACATCTCCAAATCTAGTAGTCTTCCCGTCCTATTTTCCTCCAATTAAAATATGTAACTTTAAAGTTAGCATGTCTCTGTTGATTTTTTTTAATTGACTGATTCTCTCAAACCTTAAGAGTACAATTCTTCAAACAACTTCTGATTTTAATATGACTTCATATTCCTGTTCTTTAGGAGATCAGACATGACTATATCTGTGGCTAAAATTGATTGCTTTTAATATAAGAAAATGAAGCATACCATAACTGATGTTAAAGAGAGTAGAAATCCGTGGACATATGATTCATAATAACAGGTAAGGTTTAGGGAAGAAAGGCTTTAGAAACAGGAAGCCCATCAAATATGAAAACAAAGCATCTGGAATAGAAGAAAAGTTTCTGAAACCAAAAGCTCAAATGAGCCTAAGGATAGGAACAAGATATGATAGCAATCAAAGAAGGACAAGTGAGAGACAGAAGGCATGAGGTGAGGCTGTACAGGAGAACAAAAGAAAAGAGGAAAAACTAAATGATAAAACATCAGAATAATCCGAGGACTTGATTTTCAGCAGTGCTGAGCACTACTGCAAATCTAACCCCTTCATTCTTAATGGATCGGTTCATCACAAAACCTTGCCAAAATACCTGAAGGATTTATGGATTCACTTATTTAAAAAGCAGAAACCTACACAGAAATAACTTTATTCAGAATAAAAGAAGTGACTAGTCTAACTAAAGCATCATAAATTTAATTGTCAGGTGTGAACACAAAGACGCCAAGCTTTAAGAGGAAATAAATGTGTTTACTTTCAGCTTGAGTAGCAAAGCAACAGATAAGTCGTGGTAAAATTCTCTACCTTTACCTAGTGTTCACCCACTTCAAGAGAATGGATGGATTCTTGATGAGTAATAGGAAATTGTTAGTCTTCAAGTATGGCCAATATATGGACAGCATTACTACAAATTAACGCATGCAATTTATACAACTATAGCATAGTTCAAGCACACAAACATGGCAGCTAAGTAGGTATTTCTAGGAACCACGGATCCACCATAAAGACACCAGGAGGTGGCTTGAGTTTATACTCAGAATTTCACCAAGCCAAGCAATTGAGAGATTGCATTTTTAGCGATGCTTGCACTGGGGTACTTTAAGAATATTGATTCACAATTTCTAAAATTATAATGAAAAAATCTGTTTTCTGCTTTTTTTCACACTTTATTTTTTTTGTCTGTAAAATTCATTAATATATAGAAAAGTCCAAGTAACTTAAATAATAAGACATGTATATGAACAATGAACCAGCTGAGCCATACAGGCCCAGGCAATAAAAGCTGATGTACACAATGGTTAAAATTCATGAAAGCCCCTAAAATGCATGACAAATTTTGCAAATTGATCAGGTACTATACCTGTTTACATTCCTAAAAGCACAAGAAACCAGCAAAAGTAGAAATCATTGGAAAAAAATATACTGAGAAGCATATAAAAACCGTGATCTATTTCCTAAAAATAGGTGCCCAAGACATACCTAGTGGAAATAACGTATCCCTGACGGTCTTCCCTTAGTAGCATAGAAACAGGCTACTCAAAGTCTCTGAATTTCTGCCGTGTAGCCTTACGCCGGCTGTGCAAAAGAAAGCAGACTGTTTCAGTCTGAGGCGAGTTTTGCTGAGCAGCCCCCCATGGTTACTGGCTATCCATCTACCCTTTGGTCTCTCTCCCTGTCTATCCTGCAGCTGCTTCAGCAACTGGTATTTCCTGTGATCCAAATGTATGGTGAAAAGTTCAACTACTGTACTAGAGGGTGAGCAGTGTAACCTTCCAAGTTGTTCTTGGAGGTTTCAGGTATTTCTCTCTCATAAAAGAAATAGCAGCGATACTATTATTTTCAATACTTTTAACTGCATGGGCAAATTGCTTTTTCATTTGGAAAAAACGGAAAAATACTGCCCCCATCACATAACGTATACTGAAACGGTTAACCAACTCTTGGAGCACACTATGCTCCTTTTCTGTTGATCAACTCTGAAACAAATGAGAAAAACAAGTAATAGGATTGCATTGCTCCAAAGAAAACATTGTTATAATTTTTCTGGTGTCGTCCAATGACTTGTCAAATGCATTTGTACAAGTTACTGAATATGGCCAACTGCCAGCATTTTTGTCTTGTCCATGGTTATCTGTTACCCAGAGTAAACTGGCTCTGTCAAACTGAAAAAGGATTGGAATTATGGAATGATAAGCAAGGAATATGGGGTTTTTTTGTAATTTATTGTGACAGGGACAATATTGAGACAATTCCTGAAAATAAGCAGAAGCCAGTCTGTGGAACTAGTGAAATAAAAGACATCCGTTTGCTTTAATACATTTATTCTCTGTCATTTCATTACTTTTTACTTCAAAATTTTACTTTGATATACATCCACACAAACCATCAGCATTAATGTAAAGTTATCTGCTTCTAACCTAGGAAAGGGACACTTTTTATCTTAGGTTAGTAGCATGCTGATGTTCCCTCTACCTAAAAAATGAATTCCTTAATGACTGGGTGCAAACTTACCTTTTGTGAAAGAATCATACATCAAAGTGGCTGGTGATCCTACCCAAAGACAGGCATTAGGTTCCCAGTTCTGTATAAAATCAGATGTACAGCAATGGAGACCAAACTAGGGCAGCACTTGGACATGCTTAGTATTATACAGTAAGTAGTCCTGTGTCTCACGTACAACCAACAAAAATAATGAAATCCACCCCAACCTTGGCCAAAATACGTAACATTTCGTTATAAACCACTCTACCAAAGCTGTTTTTTTCATTGTGTATATGTGTGCTAGATTTGAAAATCAAACGTGTCTCTCAACGCTGCGTATGCACACAACTTTTGCAACCCTGACTGTAGCTGAATAATTAACTTAGCAGTTTTATGATAAATTTAATTATTTTATCTTTTTCAAGGTAATGAAACCTCTTGTCTCACCTTTAAACCACCCCCTCACAACTTCTAACTCGGGTGATGGTTACAGACAGGCCTCCACAATGAGGCTCGCCTCGCAGAGGAGAAGGCGAACGCAGGTGTACGTTTGAGCACCCACCGGCCGCCGCACCCCTTCAAAGCAGCCCCGTTACCACCGCGGAGAGGGCAGGCGCCCACCGGGGAGGCTCGAAGGCGCTGTGAGACGAAAGCTCCGGGCTGGGGGGGGGGGAGGGGGGCAGACCGCGGCCCTGAAGCACCGGCCCTTGGAGACTCCTCGCGCGCCGCTAGCACCCGCGCGCCGCCCGCCACGCCACCCGCCGCGCCACCCGCCGCCCTCGGCGCAGGCGCTGCCCGCGCGGGGCGGGGCGGGGCGGGGCGGGGCGAGGCGGCGTTGGCGCCTGCTCGGCTGGTCGCTGTGGAGCGGGCCCGGGGTGCCCTGGCAGGTGCCTGCTGCCCGAGCGGCGCTGCCGCCCCGGCCGGCCCAGGGCCTCGCTAACCAAAAGTTGCGAGGCCCGGGGCGCTGGGCGGTGTCGGCGCGGGGCGCCCCGGCGAGGAGCTGGGCGGGGGGAGCAAACAGGCAAACGCCGGAGCTGCTACATCCGGGCTGCGGCGGCGGGCACCTGCCGCGGCGGGGGCCTCGGGTGACATTGGGCCTCGGCGGCTGAAGGGGGAGGACGGGATCTGGAGACTGGTAGAGAGCGAGATCTTCGCCCGCTGCTGCCATGTTTCGCGTTATGGTCACCCACGCCAAGAAGCACCCGAGCGTGAGTACCCGGTGGCGGTGCCCCGGTCCCGGCGGCCGCCGCCCACTCCCTGCGCCCTCCACTGCTGGCGGCCGGTGCCCCCCGGCCCCGCTGGTCGCCCCCTCTTCGCTCTCCCGTCTCTTTCCCCTCTGGGTGCCGAGCCCCTCGGGGGGCCGGGGCTGACGGCGTGTGGGTAGCTCAGGGCTGATCGGCGAGACACGGCCAGGTCCCCTTTTCGCTCTAGTGTGTGTGGGCCTTTCTTATGCCGCAGCAGCAAGGCTCAAGGTGGCTCTTCCGTTCTTGCTCGTCTCTTTCCCTACATCCCCCCTCCCATCTTCTTACCTTATGGTCAGGGGCGTAGATGATAAGGGCTGTTTTGGGCAGTGGAAGGACTGATGTTTGCTTCTGAGAAACGTGATGTTACACGGCGTTTGCTTGTTCTGCATGTAGCGTTTTTTTCACTCTGTCTCTCCGTAGCTACTAGTTCCTCTCTGATCCCAGGGATGTCCTGCACACAGGGAGCTTATGTCAGGGTGTTAGAGGGCCATGCGTTATGGCACAAAGTGTGTGAGCTTGTCCTTTGGTTTGGCATTGCTGTAGTCAGAAATGCTGTGCAAGAATAGTAGTTTGTTATATTGTCATATGGCATTTAATTTTTTTGTTGTTGTTCTAGTTGATCCCTCTGTTTTTGATCATTGGATCTGGAGGCGTTGGCGCAGCCTTGTATCTCATGCGTTTGGCAGTGTTCAACCCTGATGTCTGGTATGTATAAAATAATTCACGGCACCCAGTCCTCTTGCTGCATATATTAAAGTAAACTTCACTGACTTGGTCTTTATGTTTCTGGAGGCCCTAATGTCTTGCTCCAATATCACTGGCACTAAGTGTGTGGAGATTTCCTTGATTTGGAGATTTGATTCTTTACCATATGATATTTAGAGACTCCTGACAAAGGACTGTGTCTTTTTCTGTGGAAACTTATTTGGATGGGTGACTTTCTATGGCCTAATAACCACAGTAGACATACAAATTCTATTTATTTTGAATGTGGTGTTATTGTCTTAACATGTTCTCATATCTTGCATTTCTCTCAATAGCTGGGACAAGAAAAATAATCCAGAACCTTGGAACAAACTGTCTCCCAGTGACCAGTACAAGGTAAAATGAAAAATACAGATTTTTAGGAAATATAGTATCAAAGGTGTAGCTTGCTGCTTTAGGATGCTTGAATATATTGGTAAGTAGCTGAATGAGTGATGTATTTCCTCTGCTGTGCAACATTTGTTTGTCTCTGAAATTTCAGACTCAGCTTTCTCTGCTCTGAGTTCCAAACTTCCCTAGAGTTGGTTGATAATGGAATGAAAGGAGTCTATAGGGAAGCAGTCATATATATTGCACTGCAAGAAAAAGAGGAGGAATATACTAGCTCATAATACTCAGAAACAAACTACAGGGAGAAGGACAAAACCTTCTAAATTCTGAACTAAAGCTTTCTAAGCTCTAAACTGATGGCCTTTACTCATGAGAAGCAAAGCAGGAAAATGTCAGTGTTGAACATAAACATTAATTCAGTTCTACCGTTGATTGTTTGAAAACAAAACAATTGTCTGTGTGTAACCAGATGCAATAGAAATGTTTCTTAAGTAATATTCAAGTTATTTCATTGAACTAATGAGGAAGCATGCAAAGATGTGTAAAACATTTGGTAGTTTACAGAAATAATGTTTTTATCATATTTTACTAAAGAAATATATTAGTAGATTCCTATTAAGAATATTTTAAGATTATCTTCAAGCTACTAAAAAAAGCAAACCTACTATATTTTCAAAGCTAGTGTCTTTTCAGTACCATATCGTACTATTCCAGTCACTGAAATAAGCAAAAAAAACACCCTCCAAAGTAAAATATGTTGCTGTTCCCTTAAAGGTCCAGGAAGAACATAATCCTTTGTTTTCATTGCTGCTTCTGGAATGTTGCTATTTCGTAAATATCTAAAAGAGGCAAATTCAACATAGTGTGCAGCAAAAATTCTTTTAAAGAGTGCATGCCTTGTGTGGCATTCTCCTTCTGTCTTAGCATGCAAACACAACCGCAGGGTTTACCGTATTTGGGTATGCGTATCATTGGGGATTTTTTTTTCCAAATCTGCACTGTGGGAAATGGAAAGGCAGATACTCTAAATTGAGGATGACTGTTCAGTAAAAAGCTCAGATATGACAAGTTTTATCTTTTGATGAAATTGTTCTTCTTTTGTAAACTTCTTTGTCATATCAACTTCCTCAGTCTTCCCAAAAAAAAGAGTCAGAGACCTAATCAATACTGTAGGAGTTGCAGAGAATGCTGTAATTTGAATGTGCTGTAGGCTGTTGTTTTTTTTTTTTCTGAGGAAGTTAAAAAAAAAAATTGGGCATAAGTAAAAATAATCAAGCTAATAGATAAATATTTCTTACTATTTTTTTTTTTTAAAGAACTATAGCATCACATGCTTGATGTCAAGTCAGGCTGGGATGCCAAAATATGCTCTTAGTCTGTAAATTCATTATCCTTAGTGACTGTTTGGGCTGTTTTGAATTGCTTGTAATGGGATCCAACCTGACTAATATAAACTGAGAGTGTGCAAGGATCTGTTCTTACTTTCTTTCCTCCTTGTCATACCTTGCAGTTCCAGATGCAGCTACTTAAACCAAACTTGGCTTTTGCGGCACTGCTCTCAATGTTCCCTTGTGACACTATCTGTTCACATACACAGTGCTTTGTGCCACTTGGCGAGCTAGGTGTTGCCTTTGGTATACAGGAGCACATAGATTTTGGACAAAAAGGATAAACTCATCAGTACTCTAAGAACTTCTTGTGAACATACTTTTAATTCTGGGGATTAAAGAAGAGATACTGTGGGTTTTCTCTAGGTGTAGGCACAAGCACTGCCTCATTTTAAATGCAGAGCTTCTAATTCTGTATGCAGAATGAAGATAATATTAAAAAGTTACCGCTCTTCAAAGTTTTTTAAAAATTTATTTATTGTTGTCTAGTGTACAGACTCAAACTATGATTTCAGTTCCCTGACGTGACTTCACATAATGCATGTTTTTTAGTAAATACCATGGAAAGTGGATAGTCGAGCTTCTTACTCATTTTTTTCTCCTCTCTTTCCTAGTTCTACTCGGTTAGTGTAGACTACAGCAGACTGAAAAAGGACCGTCCTGACTTCTGAACGACACACTCATCTCTGTAAGCTTCACAGAAAGGTCTTCCAGAAGCCGTCTGCACAATTGTCATGCTTAATCATCCAGGAAATAATCAAACTTGCCTCATACTTCAGTTGGTTGTGTGTTTGAAAGTGTTTTGATGAGGCTTAATAAATATCTGAAACTTGAAGTGTCTGCTCTTTACTCTAATTTTGCAGAATGGGAATATCCTCCTATTAACAGTTGTATGATCAGTCAACTAGTAAGCAAAAGCCAATTCATGTTTCCTCAACAAGTAAGCAAGGTTGTCTTGATGGGCTTTATACTCAGTCTGTTGACTTTAGAGAAATAATTGCGTGTCCATGCAGTGTACCAAACCGCAAGAACTTGAATGCACATATTTATATGTGTGTGTATATATATTTTTTTTTTAACTGCACCTAAATTTTTCTACTTGTCACATTAAGAAGTTTTGGTAGCAGACAAGTCAATGCTAACAAATCATTGTCCATCAGGGAGGCAACGGATGTTGCCATATGTTGCTGGAGGGAGGGAAGGAAAAAAAAAAAAAAGACCAAGCTGTCTGCGAAAGGTTCCCTCTCCTTTCCTCTCCTTTCCCTCTCCTTTCCCTCTCCTTTCCCTCTCCTTTCCCTCTCCTTTCCCTCTCCTTTCCCTCTCCTTTCCCTCTCCTTTCCCTCTCCTTTCCCTCTCCTTTCCCTCTCCTTTCCCTCTCCTTTCCCTCTCCTTTCCCTCTCCTTTCCCTCTCCTTTCCCTCTCCTTTCCCTCTCCTTTCCCTCTCCTTTCCCTCTCCTTTCCCTCTCCTTTCCCTCTCCTTTCCCTCTCCTTTCCCTCTCCTTTCCCTCTCCTTTCCCTCTCCTTTCCCTCTCCTTTCCCTCTCCTTTCCCTCTCCTTTCCCTCTCCTTTCCCTCTCCTTTCCCTCTCCTTTCCCTCTCCTTTCCCTCTCCTTTCCCTCTCCTTTCCCTCTCCTTTCCCTCTCCTTTCCCTCTCCTTTCCCTCTCCTTTCCCTCTCCTTTCCCTCTCCTTTCCCTCTCCTTTCCCTCTCCTTTCCCTCTCCTTTCCCTCTCCTTTCCCTCTCCTTTCCCTCTCCTTTCCCTCTCCTTTCCCTCTCCTTTCCCTCTCCTTTCCCTTCTTGTTTATTAACAAACTGCTTATGACTTAGAAAAAATCTCAAACATTTAAAAAATAAAATTCTAGGGACATATTCAAGATTCCCTGTGGATTGTGCTTTTAAGGAAGGGAAGAATGCAGTAAGAACAGGGTACAGGATTTGAGAAATAATCAGATTTTCATGTAAGAACAAAAATAACTTTCAACAAGGGCAAATTCTTATACTTCAGTACTTGGCAGAGTCTTGCTATGGGAAGACAAAAGGAAAATACAAGTCTGTAATTTATGGTAGGTTCTTCTTTGTGCTTTTCTGTGAACATCTGGTGCTTTCCTGGGTAAGGGATATAATTCCGGACTATCTCACAGAGTACAGCTGTTCCTATCTTGATACATTTCAGTCCACTTAAAGTCAACGCTGAGAATGTAGATAACCATAGCTGCTCTTACAAATAATGAGGATAGATTCAAAGAAACAGAGCAGCAAGAACTTTTACTGGAGAAGAAAAAATATTCTGTGGTAATTGCAAAATAAATTTTTGCAAAGACTTCATATTTTATATTGAAAAATCTGACGGGTCAATTGGATGTGATTTATTTGGTAACGCTTCAGATTCTCTTCATTATATACCAAAATGGTGGATTTACTTGCAGTTTTCACTTGCTTGTTTGAGAGGCTCTGGTGGAGTCTGAAGAAGAAAATGAGTGTTATGACAGAGATGATGTTTACAGTGGTGGGCAAAGTCTGTAAGCGTCTTTGGGACTGTAGTTGCTGTCTGAATCCCAAGTATTTTTAGGAAGTAGAACATTCTGTTGCAACACTTTGTTCTTCAATTTTAAAAGTATGTCACATGTGAAAATGGGAAGCATTCCTGTAATTTACTAGTTGGTAGTCGTTTTAGATTTTACTGATAACGACCATGGTCTCCAAATGCAATCGTTTCTATGGACATTAAGACAGACCAATACCCAGGAAGTAAACCTGATTCTTAGTAAGGTGAGAAGGGTGTTCCCTTTGTTCACAGCTGAAGAGGGTATAGACTCATGTTTTTCTTAATAAAGGCACTTAAAATAAGGAGTCTGCCCTTGACATATTTCAAAATATATTTTATTTAACAAGTGCTTAAGCTATTTAAAGCTTTAAATATGGATTGACTAGAAAACAAAAAGGCAATTCATTCAACACCACTTCCTCTTTCTTTATAGCAGCATACTTACTGCTGAAAATACACAAAACTTTTAAGTCTTTTTAGTTGAAACCATCGTATTTCATTCCAAAGGCACTTATCCTCAGGGGACACTTACTCCTTTTGGGGGTATGCTACCATCCAATTTTAAATGGTAACAGACAATAGTCACCATTACCTGCTAAACTTAAAACTAATAAATATCATAAGAATTTTGTTTCTTCCTCAATCTTTAATGCTTGAAATATTCAGTAATAGAAAAATGTTACATCATTTCCAAAAGGAAGCTGAGTCAAAGGGAGAATGCTGTATATTTTCTGTGGCTTACCTCCTCAACCAGTAGTGCATTATTTTCATACAAACGCACTAGGCTATTTTTTGGCTTCATGGGACTAATTTCTCACTGCAGATGTTTTTCTTATTGTTGAACCTTCACACCTATAGAGACTTGAGACAACACTACCTGCTGTAAGTTCATCTTAAATTATTCTGTGGGCAGAAATTAAGCACTTGCTTAAATCTTCAACTTTGGGACACAGAAGCATTGAAATTTACCAGCTTTGTTGGTAGTATGACAATGTGTGTTCTTCAAATCCCTGAAAGAAAAGTTCCACAATTTTTGATATTTTATCCTTAACTTATGAGTTGATAGATCTGTCCTAGTAATTCAGTTCCGTGATCTGTTACTATTTCCTCAGTAGTTTGGAATTTTTTTAATGGCTTTTTTTTAAAACATAAAAATGCACTTTGTTAGTCCCTGGTTCCCTTTTTTGTTATTTCATATATAGTTTTTATTCTTAAAATTCCAGTCCTGCAAGGCCTTAAATTCCTGCTTACCTTTTTCCAGTGTGAGTTTTCCTTAGGGGACAGAGGAACCATTTATTCCATGTAAAACCAAAGCACGTGCTTGGACCTAGTTTATAACTGCTTGGTAGTGGTCTGTCAGTATCCAGTACATATCTTTGCGGTTTTGTAGTGTACTGTTTCTGAAAGAATGATTTTCACAGCTTGACATTATTCTATCTGTATTAAAATATGCAACCATTTCCTTTAAAGCTTCTACCTTTAAAGCTGCTTCTTTAAAGCCATCTTCTACCTTTTTCTTCTTTATGAAGGCAAAAATGGTGTTCCCTGAAGACAGCATGAAGAAACGATTGCGGTTTGGATTTTTAGGATTCTAGCTTCTAATGTTCATCTTTGGCTGTTAACTTTTATGAAACAACTAAATCCCATCATTATTAGGAAATCTGAGGTCTTTCGTTAACATCGTGGCACGTAATATTGCTTAAGCAGATGTCGTGTTACCTGAAAGAGACTGATATTCTGCTGTCTTATGTTTCAACTAAGGTGGATATAGCTGCTACGTTCCTGTTTGTGGCAGATTTTTTTTGAATGGTCAGTGTAGGCCTGGCCTGCGTGCCTCATTAACGAGCCAAGTACAGAAGATTTAACTGTTATTACAATAGAGTGTTGTGCCTGCCACTGTCAGATTTCTGTTAACGCAGTTATTCTGCACCTCCTTATGCAGTTGATCCTGATACTCAGTAGGGTGTTCAAATCTGAAATTAATTCTGCCCCCTTAGGATAGAAAGAAATACAGGTTTCCACAGTTTTTGCACATGGACACAGACTCCATGCAGCATGTTTTAATGTATTTCCTTTGGTTGTATTTTTACTATAGCCACTAAGTAGGCTTTCTGTTAGTTGCCTGCAGTAAGGAAAGTTCCCCGTAAGTGTAAAATATCTAACTGCCTCTAAGAAATTAGAAAGGTGTGACTGATATTAAAAGAATAATTTAAATTTTGCATAGGATTTCTAGCCAAATGTCATCTGAGGAATACATTTGAATCTGTTTTCAAGCTCTGCTCTACCTTTAAAGATAGTTTGGTGCGTGACTATTGAATGACCTTTAAAAACTAAGCAAAATGTACGTTTAATACTGATTGGACCTGTAATACTTTGTCAGAAAGAAAAATTGAAAAGTTATTACAGGAATTTTTAAAAGGTATTTAGAACAGAAAATGAGTTATTGAAAAAGATTAGATATGTGCAAGTGCACACAAAGTTATTGTTCCTACTCATTGACCAGCCTTATTATAAAAGCAACTGTATGAACTAGAAAACCCATTCTCCAGGACACAGTGAAGCACAGCAGATCTATGAGAACTCCAAAAATTGTGTTCACTTGTATCATTGCCACAGTAGTGTTTTTATATTACTTCATCGAAAAGCTTACTCTTCAGTCCTCTCTTTTGAAATCCAGAAGTCGGTTGACTTCATGCTTTCATGATATCATGATCCATCCACTTTTCCTTAGAAGTGGTCTTGGCATCAGTATTTAGTCATGAGAAGCTCCTATGAAGCTCAAATCATTTCATCTCCTCCTCTGATCTCTAAGCTGCTTAAGAGTGTCTCTGGATACCACCATGATGGCATGTTTCTCAAATGTGTGTTAATTCTGGTGCCATCCAGCTTGGATGACCTTTGGGGTTGTTTTAATAATTTCAAAATATTATTATTTATGGTAGGTAAGGCTTAAGCTTTCTTAGTAAGAATGACATGAGCCAGTACAATGCAAGAAAACAGACACCCCTGCCATTCCTGAGAAGAAAATCTATTTTTATCATGCAGGGTAACATTTATCTAAACCGGGAAAGTATTCTACATTTTTTTTTCTTTTTCTCCTTTTTTAGAGTTTCATGTAAATGAAACTAAAAAGTAATTTTTAGACTTTCTAAGTTAATGTTATTCTCACAGTTACCAGCTAAAGAGCCTATGAGATCACCACACTTTGACTTGCTCTATTTTTTTTCTAATTTTCTATTCAATCAGAATCCAGTATCATTTAGTGAATGTGAAATGAGAACATGAGTATGCAAGTCAAATGCAAGAACAATGCATTCAAACTTTTGATATGTTGCTATCAGCATTTACCTGACATTCATTTGCTAGTAGAACTGATACAAGACTGGCATGTGGAACTCCTGCAAGAGACAACAAGTTCTGAAGATGATCAGAAAACAGTTTATTAACACATGGCAATGCATACATTAGAAAAGGAGAATTGAAATTCTGCTGGTAATATTCATGACTTATATGGCAATACTTTATAACTCAGACACCTCAAGTAATATTTCTAGGTCATATATTGAAAGTACTTTGGACAAAAATAATGCACTACACCATTTACAGTTCATCACTATAATGTAAAGATGACTTTTTTAGTAGAATTGCACAAGGCATAACCCAATAGACAAATTTATAGACTTGTTTTTTTCAACATTGGAAGCCAAACTAACTATGAACATGAAACGTTTTCTAATTTTAGTTTCCTTACTGCAGGCAAATAGAACAACTACTGAGAAGGTAATGAAAACAGATTACTTAATGGTGAAAAATCTTAGTGCAATTCGTTCTCTACCAAGTGGTGCCACTTCTGGAATTTAATGGGGTGACACCAGTGTGTCTGAACGAAGACTTTGGTCGTAGCTGTTGAAAAATAGGGTTGACTCTAATAGTATTTCTTCAGTACTGATAACATTTTTTCTTTTTTCTAGATTGAGAGCAGGAAAATAGCAGAACTCACTATCAACAGGAAGAAAACGAAATTTCATCCCAATTTCAAACTTCCTACTCTAGTACCACTTATATCTCATGATAGGCTATGGGATTTTGATAGAGTGTTAAGGGGATAATTTGGTTCAGATGTTGTTCTTCTCTTCACGATGTGTCAGACAGATTTAACTTCCTAGCATTTTAGAAGCTTAGGGAGGAAAATTCATCCCTGCAACAGAGACAATGTGCTTAAAATGACCACAGAATCACAGAATCGACCAGGTTGGAAGAGACCTCAGGGATCATCGAGTCCAACTGTTGCCCTGACACCACCCTGTCAACTAGATCATGGCACTTAGTGCCATGTCCAGTCTTTTCTTAAATACATCCAGAGATGAGGACTCCACACCTCCTTGGGCAGCCCATTCCAATGTCTAATACCCTTTCTGAGAAGAAATTCTTCCTAATGTCCAACCTGAACCTCCCTGGCGAAGCTTGAGGCTGTGTCCTCTTGTCCTATCGCTAGTTGCCCGGGAGAAGAGGCCAACTCCCACTTTCACTACAACCTCCCTTCAGGTAGTTGTAAGACTGCAATAAGGTCACCTCTGAGCCTCCTCTTCTCCAGGCTAAACAACCCCAGCTCCCTCAGCCGGTTCCTCGTAGGTCAGACCCTCCAGACCCTTCACCAGCTTGGTCGCCCTCCTCTGGACTCGCTCCAACACCTCAACATCTTTCTTGAAGTGTGGGGCCCAGAAGTGAACACAGTACTCAAGATGCGGCCTCACCAGTACCGAGTAGAGAGGGACGATCACTTCCCTAGACCGGCTGGCTACACTATTCCTAATAGAGGCCAGGATGCCATTGGCCTTCTTGGCCACCTGGGCACACTGCTGGCTCACGTTTAGCCGGCTGTCGATCAGCACCCCCAGGTCTCTTTCCGCCAGGCCGCTTTCTAACCACTCTTTCCCCAGCCTGTAGAGCTGCATGGGGTTGTTGTGGCTGAAGTGTAAGACCCGGCACTTGTTCTTGTTGAACCTCATGCCGTTGGTCCCGGCCCATCTATCTAACCTGTCCAAATCCCTCTGTAGGGCCTTCCTACCCTCCAGCAGATCGACACTGCCACCCAGCTTGGTGTCATCTGCAAATTTGCTGAGGGTGCACTCAATCCCTACGTCTAGATCATCTATAAAGATATTGAACAGCACCGGCCCCAGAACTGAGCCCTGGGGAACACCGCTAGTGACCGGCCGCCAGTTGGACTTTGCCCCATTCACCACCACTCTCTGGGCTCAGCCATCCAGCCAGTTTTTAACCCATTGAAGAGTCCCCCCATCCAAGCCCCGGGCAGCCAGTTTGTCGAGGAGGATGCTGTGGGAGACAGTGTCGAATGCCTTACTGAAGTCTAGATAGACTACATCCACAGCCCTGCCCTCATCTACTAGGCGGGTCACTTGGTCATAGAAGGAGACCAGGTTGGTCGAGCAGGACCTACCTTTCATTAATCCATGTTGGCTGGCCCCGATGCCCCGATTGTCCTGCATGTGCCGTGTAATGGCACTCAGGATGATCTGTTCCATCACCTTGCCTGGCACCGAGGTCAGGCTGACAGGCCTATAGTTCCCTGGATCATCCTTCTGACCCTTCTTGTAGATGGGCGTTACATTTGCTAATTTCCAGTCAGCTGGAACTTCTCCAGTTAACCAGGACTGCTGGTAGATAATAGAGAGTGGTTTGGCAAGTTCATCTGCCAGTTCCTTCATTACTCTGGGGTGAATCCCATCCGGGCCCATAGCCTTGTGGTGTCCAACTGGCACAGCAGGTCACTAACTGTCTCCTCCTGGATTACGGGTGGTTCACACAGCCCCCCGTCCCTAACTTCAGGCTCTGGGGGCCGAGTCTTCTGAGGACAACCGGTCTTGACATTAAAGACCGAGGCAAAGAAGGCATTGAGCACCTCTGCCTTTTCCACATCCCCTGACACTACACTACCCTCCTCATTCAGCAAGTGGTGGTGGCTCTCCTTGACCCTCCTTTTGCTGTTGATGTATTTGTAAAAGCTTTTTTTGTTGTCTTTGACTGTAGCAGCCAAATCGAGCTCTAATTGAGCTTTGGCCCTCTAATCTTCTCCCTACACGACCTGGCCCACATCCCTAGTAGACCTCCCAAGTTACTGACCCTTCTATCCAGAGCAAGTAGGCTCCTCTTTTTTCCTTAAGTTCTAGTCTAAGTTCCCTGTTTAACCAGGCTGGTCTTTTTCCCCGACGGCTTGTCTTCCTACACACCAGGACAGCCTGCTCCTGAATATTTAGCAATTCCCTTTTGAAGCACGTCCAGCCTTCCTGGACTCCTTTGCCCTTCAGGACCGACTCCCAAGGGACTCTGTCCACCGGCCTCTTAAACAGGCTAAAGTCAGCCTGCCGGAAATCTAAGGCAGAAGTTCTGCTCTAGCCCCTCCTTACTTCCCCCACTATCGAAAACTCTAACATTTCGTGGTCGCTATTCCCAAGACGGCCACCGACCCTCACATCTCCCACTAGTCCTTCTCTGTTCACAAACAACAGGTCAAGCAGGGCCCCTCCTCTGGTGGGCTCATTTACCACTTGACCAGAGATCACTGAAGCGGTTTTCTGTACATGCAAATCATATCTCTCTCTCCCCTTTATAAAAGCCTAGGTAAGTTCAGGAATTATTCCAGAAAAAAAGGAGTAATATACATGTAATGGAATAGGCAGATGAAGCTGCATCAGTTTTTACATCAATTACAGCAAGTTCTTGGTTTTAGTGCAGGAGCTTTCTCTGTTCATGTCCATCAGTTTATACGTGTATTTGACAAATGCAGAAGTTGTTCATTACACATACCGTGACTGCTTGGCCCATTAGGATGCAGTGAGAATTAGGTTGAGAGTAAAAACAAAAGCATGATATTCCAATTGGTTTAAATTATTACTCAAAATAAAAAAGCAGTAGCAGAATAACTGCAGAAGAAGGTCTGGTGCACCCTGTTCTGGATTTAGATGATTAATGAAAAGTTTGTATTAGTGCAATAGTGTGAAATAAAAATAAAAACAAGTTTATGGTTATTTTTGAAAATAGCATCCTTTCTTTCTACATAACCTCATAATGGCATTCTTTAAAGATTAACTTATTTCTAAAACATTCAAATAATGTAAAATGTATATATGAATCATGTCTGAACTGTATGTATTTTAATTTTATATGATTTCTCTTAATGATTTCAGTGTCAGTAATTTTATATTAAAAATGGTAGTATTTTATATCTCACTCTACATCATTGTACCCGGACAAAAATTCTTACACCTTCAAACAGTAAAAAGGTTTCAGTAGATCTTCCATCTTAAATCTAATTTTATTTTTATGTATGAAAATTAAACACCTGCATCACTGGAAAGAGTTGTTCAGCAAATTGTTATTCAGCACCAGAGAAGGACCCTGTCCCTTTTTCTGTAATGCAGCGTAACAAAGGAAGCAGTTGAATAACTCTCTCCCCAAAGTAAGGAGAGACAAAGTTTCCAGGAGCTGTTTTATGCTGGTGGCACAACATCTAAATATGAAAGAACTCTTTTCCATGGATGGATAGACAGGTAGTGAAGAACCGCCACCTGACCTGCTCTTTATCCAGGGCCCTGGTAATTGCTTGCTTTTATCAGTCACTGGCAGAGGGGAATGAGGTCAGGAGCTGACTAATGGCCCAGGCTACAACAGCGCTGTGTTTAAAGGTGATCTAGGCTGCCGCACAACATTTACATGGTGAGGTTAAAAAAGATTACTCAAACCTTGCCTGTCTCCCATATCAGATCAAATCTTTCACAGCTGGCTTAGTATCTGGAGTAAAGATCAGTCAAGTTTTTACAAATTCTACAATTTAATAACCTGAGCTTGAGCTGATAATGAATAGAGGACAATGGACAAAATTAAAATGGGACCCTCAAATTTAGGGTGTCTTGCCAAAGAAATATTTCCACCACGGAGCACAGCATGCGGTGGTCAGGCAGGTAGATAAGATTTATATTGTACATAGCAATAGACCTCCTAATCCTGAAGCCTAGGTGCTTGCCCCAGCAATCAAATGAGTCATGTAGCTGCATTCACGGGCTCGTGGAACTTAAACAATATGCTTCAGAAACAGCGGGTGAAGCTTACTATTCCATTATCTACCTGTGTGCACATCAAACGCAAAATAAACAGTCCAGTAGTGTATCTGAAATTCTACTTGGATGTGTTTTGCTGTGTTTCTCAGTCATTACAGAGAGCTCTTACGCGAAAGAAGAATGAGCTTTTTGAGACCCCAGAAAGAGATATTTGTTACATCCAAAGCAAGGAGAATGGAGAGACAGAAACAAGTAGCCTACTCACTCAGGCACAGGAAAGCAGAGGATGTAAAATGTGCAGCGGAAGCATAATGAATTCCTCCATTACAAATTATTGTCACAGGGAAATGTTTTTGTACATGATTTTTGACATACAAAATTGGATGGATTTTTTGTTTGTATGTTGCATTTATTGAAAATGAAAAAAGCTCAATGACAGCAGTATATAAATGTGTGCAGATATGTTGCCTAAGGTTTCCATTTTTCTTGTCTTCAGTCTTTATTCTCTCATCCTTTCCTCAGCTAGATAGCCAGGGTTTCTGCTTACTAGCCTGAGAAATCCTCTTCACTCTTATATCTTCTGCTTGTCAGGAGCTTTCCTCCTGTTAGGCTATGCTATTTCCTGACATGCTAGAAGCACTGGCTACTTTTGTGTTAAAAAGAAATAGCACCTTTTCCCATCAACATCTCATTACAGCTGTGACAGCAGCTTTCTGAGTAAGCAGGAAAGTTAAATGATCCAGTTAAAACTTTGTAGAATTTGCAATAGAAAACTGCCTTGATACAAAAATATCTACCGACAAACTGAGGATCATTGATGGAAGCCTGACCTCCCTGAAAAAGAAGGGATATCATATCCTGGCCACAACAATATCTGAAAAAGGGAGTTCACTGTACATTAAATAGCTAGAAGATTATTAGCTGTTTGAAGATTGTATGAGTATGTTATTTGGTACCTTAAAACCAAAAAAAGTTAACGCCACATACACAGAGAATATAATAAAATATATATTTGACTTCAAAGTGCATCTGTAAAGGACACAAAGATATTTGTATTCTGTATTGTTTTGTTTTCTACTGAAAGACACTTAATACCAAGTAGAGATCTTTGCAGATTCAGAACTGAGGTATACAACATCACTTGCTTCTAATCAGTCTTGTGTATTGTCGTAAAAGGACTGATACAAAACCTGTTGAAATTAAAAAGGAGTTCCCCATCAGCTACAGCAGGCTTTGTATTAAGAGCCTATTGACTATTTTAGGGTAAGGGAGGAAGGAAGGAGCATCCAGGGTGATATTTTCATGTTACTGTAGTCAAATGGAGTTTTGTGATGGCTTTGAATGAGATCAACATTTCCCTCTAGGGAATTTTCGGTTGGGTATAGATGGTTCACAAAAGCTGCTTTACCAATCCAAGGTGTCAGAGATGACTTTTAGAGCTACTTTGTATATTTACTATTTTGTATATGTGTACAAATACATTTAACTTTAGCAAGGTCAGGTTTTACAAAATTTTTTGGCTCAACGACATTAACTCTGCAGAATGCATGCTATTTTGGATATTATCTCTGTTTCCTAAGCCAAATAAACTTCACTTTTTTGATCAATCTTGACTATTTTAATTTCCTTAGGACTAATTAGCACATGCAACTTCCAACAGAGAAGAAAAATTAACTTCTGAATTCTGGTGAGAGGCGTTCTTGGATGTTCTGGCTAATGCCGTCAGTTAAAGGACCATACAGTTCACTTTCACGTATGCCTTAAGCCTTAAGGAAACCTGTTCAACAAAACGCTGTATTCCGCAGCAGTACAACTTCAGGCAAACAAGCCTATTTTTTCACACTAGTAGCCGTCTAGCCACAAGAGCACAGCACACTGCATCTGCCCAGGCTAGCAGAGCTACCTAAAGCTACCATAAGGACTGCCGGTCTCCAGGGCAGCTTGTGAAGAGCTATCTCAGTTATTGCTGTGCAGCACTGCCCTCTGCCTTGTGCATTTGTGCAGACTAGAACATACGTAATGCTTTTAAAAGGCAAGACTGAAGGATTTAGAGTGTTTCTATGATTTTTTTTGTGTGTGTGGAAGAAAAAAAAACATGGGATTTTTTCTTTTTTTGTGCTTGCACACTAAAAAATACAGATAAGACAAAGAATGTACATTATAAATGAGAAGATATTTTTGTACAGCTGCGAGTGTAAGATACTGTCTATTAAACTATTTACATATATGTACACATATGTCTTATATATAGATATTGCATCCACACATTCAATATTTTTGAATATTTGCACTTCAGGTGGTATGTTACATATTAACATGATGACATGCATGCAGCCACTACAGAGTGCTCGTCTCCCGTGGCATTTAAATGGCATATGTTCTTCTCTCCTTCACGAGCATGGTGTGTCCTTTTGCAGCTGAAACCGTACGGGGACATCACTTCTTAAAAGAGAGGCAGTTACGCTGGGCAAGCAGCAGGCAGGATTTTCAGGGCTGAGCTGTGTGTCACAGGGGTTGGAAGCGGGCCACCGAATGGTGCGCTGCACCAGCCCTCCAAGCCCTTCCAGCTGCACTTACATCTGTGCATCATTAGAGCAGTGGAGGCTACTGCGGGCACCCAGTGGCTGTTTGTGAACAGCTCTCTTACCATTTTACTGCCTGGAAAGGAAAATTTCTCTTGATCTTCTCTCCATTGTGTTCCCAGGTGTGTGAGGTGCTACAATAGTGATGCTCATAATGCACATCAGGCAATAAGCCTAATTCTTAGCATGTTTTAAAATTCCATGTTGGTATCCAGCATTCTTGAAAAGCAAACCTTGCTGCTGTTTATATTTATTTCTCAGTTCTTGCATAAAGTTTATGATTTTCTAAGTAAAAGAGGACTCTTTATCAACACTCTTAGATATAGCATTGCCACCTTGTTGAAATGTCTTTCGTCTTGCTTTGAAAGGTGCTTCCTTGAGAACTGATATATTTCACACAAAATTTTGTTGTGTGGTGATGCTATGTTATAAATGACAGAGCTTTATTATGAAATCTTGGCTTCTTTCTGTTAATATTTGCTATGAACACTGAGTGCAGGCATAAGCTTGGTTTAATCTATGCAAATTTTAAGGAAATTTTGCTTAATGTTAAAAAGGCATCTGTTTGGGTATTTAGAAGTTTATCAAGTGGAGTAAAAATAGGTGTCATCATATTCAGTGCACTTGTATGACTTATTGTTACCCTCATTTAAAATTGAAAAGGGTTTGTATTGTGGTTAAAACTTAGAGGTAAAATCTTGGATATACTGAATGCAATGAGAATTTACTGTTGATTTAAATAGAGCCAAGATTTCTTTTCGAGTTATTTAAAAATCGCTAGTGGAAGATTTTGCAGACTGAACTAGTGTTTGCTTAATCCTTGTGTTTTCAGTAGAGAAACGTATTTATGAAACATGCATGAGTTGTCTGGATCTTGGCAGGAAGCATCCTGGCTGCTTTTTGTGGCAAAGCATCTCAGCCTTGGCAAAATAAGAGTAACAAGCTCTAAACAGATTAATAGTTTATCTGATTCAGTGATCATCTTGCTTTAGGATAGACTTAAAACCATCAGAATCCTTTTCTTGATCTTACTTGGAAAGCATACACTGAGAAGTGAGAAAGCTGCATTTAGTGCAGATGTGCTGTCACTGAAATTAATGCTTATGGGTGTTACTGTGATTTACTTTTTGGGTGTTATTCTAGGGTAAGTAGATAGCCCTATTTTTGCTAATAAGTATATATAGAATATATATATATATGATTTGTCTTGTGGCAGCTTTGGAATATAATAAAATGTTACGAAGGAGGATTTTGAAATCTTGCTTTCATTATCTGGGGTTTTTTTGGTTCATTGGTTAGTTTTTATATTCAGGGATATGGCCTGCTTAAGAAACAGTAACACATGCAGTCTAGAGGGAAATGACCAGTCGCGAGAATCTCTATCTTTTATATAATTTTTTTTTTGGTAAGTATTCTCTGAATACTTTTGTGGTCTTGACATCAAAGACTTAGAGGATACACCTCTTTTGTCAGCTGCTGAATTCTCCTGAATTTCTGTCCTTATTATGTAGTGTACTATGCAGTTTTATAAATTCCACACTCCACCAGCAGCTGTAAATCTTTATCCCTGTTTTTATTCCAATTTGATTATTCAAAGACTCAATTTTAAACATTTGCACTATGATAGCACCAGGATCCAATGCATACTCCTGATACCAGACTGGCCTTTCCCAGAGAATATGCGGTCTGAATAAAGAAGATAGAAAGCAGCTGGGGAAAGGGTATATGTTAATCTATAAATACAAAAATAAAAGTAACAATCTTGTGCAACAGCACATAACCATACTTTTATTGAATGGATTGCTTCACTTTCATTTACTTTCTTTTATTGGGCCTGCCATATGGCCACACTTTTTCTTCAGAGACAGTGATATTATCTGCTTTTCTGTGCCAGTGTCCTAGCCCTTGAGGCTGTTTATCCCTGAAAAAAGAGAAGATCAAACTTGTAATCCACTGCAGCAATAGTCTTCCAGACTCAATCAGATTTCTCGTTAATCTCCTTGACAAGCATGAGTGTAGCTTCCTCTGCCTGAAGAAAAGCTTAGAGTTCACTGAATCTCTGGTTCCCAGCATAGCTGGTTATAATTCTCACTTTTGAACTCTGAGAGCTGAAAACACCAATTTATTTTTACACTGGAACTGATAAACATTTGAAAAATTACCTCAACCTGAAACTCAGCAACGTAGCCACACTGGGGATAAAAAGAGTAGGAAAGATATATTCAATCAAGTTTTATACAGACCAGTGTGGTGAAAGGAAGGAAAAAAAAGGGGGGAAGAAACTAGTAAGTATTTTATTGTTTTGTACTTGATTTTAAGCAGTTTCAGAATTACCAGATAACCAAAATCCAGCAGGCAGCATAGACGTTGAGCAAAGTTTCTAGGCCAGCAGAGGAATGAAAAGGGATGCTATTTAAGAAACTGGGACTGTGTAGAGCATTTTTGCATGAAGGCTGTGCTTACCACAAACCCTATCCAGTGCTAAGTCCTGTGTGATGCGTGTCATATGCATCATGCCCTGTACACACATGTTTCCATAAGACCCACCTGTCCTATAGGTTAGTCCTGATGCAAAGTGCAGAAGTGCTTAGAATCATCCAGATGTGACCTCTTTTGCTGTTTCTCTGATTCTGTAAAGCATAGTCAAGTTTGAGGCAAGGATTGCTCATTTCACTTCTTTTTATGAATCCATTAACACTCAAAATGGCTATTCCTCTGAAAATACTGAAGACAATGGAAGAAAACATGGACATCTCTGAGAAGATGTCACTGTCTCTCAAACTGAAGCCTAATCACATAATTCAAGAGAAAGGTTTGCAAGTAGCTAGAATTCTTGTCTCCCTGTCTCATTAAGTGGGATTAACTACTGGTGATGGTATTAATGAGGGAATCCAAAGCTGAATACTTTGTAAAATAAATTTAAAGAATTGACCTAATAAAATGGAAGGTCAAATGAGAGCAAACATTTTATTAGCCAGGGATATCTGACCGTACAGCCATCATCCCATATCAAGGACTACATGAACATCTACCTTCTAAAGAAGGGCAACAAAGCTGGTGAAGGGTCTAGAGCGCAAGTCTTATGAGAAGCAGCTGAGGGAACTGGGGTTGTGTTTAGCCTGGAGGAAAGGAGGCTCAGGGGAGACCTTATCACTCTCTACAACTAGCTGAAAGGATGTTGTGGTGAGGTGGGTGTCAGTCTCTTCTCCCAAGTAACAAGTGATAGGACAAGGGAAAATGACCTCAAGTTGCACCAGAGGAGGTTTAGATTGGATATCAGGAGAAAAATTTCTTCACCGAAAGGGTTGTCAAGCATTGGAACAGGCTGCCCAGGGAAGTGGTTGAGTCACCACCCTTGGAGATATTTAAAAGACCTGTAGATGTGGTGCTTAAGGACATGGTTTAGTGGTGGACTTGGCAGTGCTAGGTTAATGGCTGGACTCAATGATGTTAAAAGTCTTTTCCAACCAAAATGGTTCTATGATTCTACGGTTCTATAAAATTCTTATAGACTCACTTCTCCTGTGTTGTATTATTTCATATCCCGAGTGAGTCTTCTATGAGTAAATGAAAACTATTATATGTAGTTCAGCACAAAATGTTCAAGCACTAACAGAAACTTTGTTTTCCTTCTGAGCATTGTTACGTTATAGAGCAATACGGTTACTATTGCAGAAAAATTAAGAAACAAGTCTTCTGGCTAAGAAAAGGATTCAAAACATTTCTTGTAGCATCTGTACCATCTACTAGGTATAAACTGAAGTAGCTAACAGATTGTCAGAAAAGCTAAGAGTCATTTGTCAAGGGTCTAACAGAAATAGGAAGTTGATTATCTTTCCATTAGCCTTATGTACCTTAACCAAAGGACATAAAACCACAGTCACTGTAAGAAATCCCAAAACTTGGTAATTCCATGCAGATAATCTTTGCCTTTATCCACTGTTAGAACTAAGGGGGAACTAAGAAGAAAACTGCAGGCTAAGAAGTGCGGTTGGATGCCTGGCCAGGCTCAAGGGCTTGCATTCCATCTCCTGTGGCTGCCAAGGTGGGGAAGAAAAAAATGCGATAATTTTTTTTTTTCAAAAACTCTTTCTCTTTGTGAGAGAAATGGAAAAACTGAAAGCTGCTTGTTGACTTTTCACTCTTTTAAGTGAAACCCAAGGAATCATATACTGAATTTTAATTAAGCAATGCTTTTAGGTATACTTCTTCCAGATAAACTTAGGAACACTGGTTTAAAGGAGTATAAAACTAAACTTCTCAGAATTTCTTTTGGTATTTTAAAGCACTCCTTTTTATATTATGCATAAGACAAAACAAGAACTATATTCCTAAGATAACCTTAGCACACAAGCTTACCAAATTTTCTGAAGTGTGTTGTTTTAGATGTGATTCAACACAAAACAGTTATATACTACAAATATTTTGGCCTTTTATTTTAATAGTAGTTACACTATAATGTAACTGATGATTATAAGTCAATTTATTAAGAAATTCAGTGATTTTGGTTCGCTTTAGTTTCCAGCACTTATTGATATTTATTCCTTGACTACGTGAGTATTCTGTGATCAGTGTCTGCCTGGATCAGTTCTTATCTATGCACGTTAGCACAACTCAGATCACTATCTGCTTATGTAGTTCTGTGTGGCTCAGTAAAATATTACCTGACTTAAAATAGTAAAACTTACTGATCTACTAAAGACCTCCAAGGTGAGTGGAATTAGTGAAAGGAATTATCTTTATTAATTTCCATTTTGATGTTAGGAATAGCATTTTTGAAAATGGCAAGTGTATTCTGTTAACTTTCAATTTAGAACTTTGATTTCTATCAATCATGATAGAAAATGTATATGGGTATATTGCTATTAATGAATATAGTGTATACACAACATTTAGAATCCTGGATGAGTGCATGTAGCTGAGGTTCAGGTGAGCCTCAGTTCTAGAAATGGAAAGGGCTAGTAGCATATTGTCTAAAGGGAGAACACGTGCTTAAATTAAACAAGTTGATTCCTATTTAGTATGAAATGTTATTTTCCTTTTCTAATTTAGGTACTTGGATTAACGCAAGTCCCCATCCTTCTGCGTCTTGGTTCTGTCTCAGTACAACTTATTCTTGCCAACTGCAGCAAATGCTTATGCTACCCAGAGCTTCCTTTTGTTAAGCCTAACACAGATCCAGAGGAATTGGCGTGCTGTTAAGGGTCACCGTAAAAGGTTCAGAGATGCTGTAAAGCCCTAAACAGCTCCTGCATCACAGTTTATAACCAAATGGGAGCAGGCACATCCTTTCAGCATGAAGCAGAGCAGAGAAGGACTGAAATGAGCAGCCTAAAAATGGGGTGATGGGTGGCCTAGGGAGCCCAGTGGTCTCCAGCAACTTAGGTGCACTTACACTATCAAAAGGACTGTAATCTTTGTTCATTTTAAACAGATTTTATTAACTCAAATTAGCTAATTTGCACTGAAACATTGGGAATTTTTACTTAGAGATCAGAGCTTGCATTAAAATCTGTAGTGGAGCTACTGTTTCCGCTTATGTTTCTGACCAAATTAAAGCATAGTTGCTTTGTCTCCAGTGCAATTTCACCAGTGCCATTAGTGTAGGTTTGACTTGTCCTCAGAATATTTTTAATAACTATGTAATTAGGCCAAGATGACCTACTCTGAACTTAAAAATATAAACTTCTTTTTTATAAAATAATGCATTTCTCTAACTGTGAGCTAAATGCTTAGAAATTACTTTAAGAACTGACCAGGGCAGACTAGAAATAGACAAAATTTAGCTGCCTAGCAAGAAAAAAAATGAAATATTTCACATTTTTTGAACCCACTTTAACGTAGAAAATGATATGTTTTCAGGTTGTCATATTCTGAGGCATGTACTTCTTCCATGGTAACACATTTTACTGCATTTAATATGTAAATAAAGCAAAAAACAATTTGGTCGTAGTGCTTAACTATAAAGAATGATGACAAGGTGATTTGGGAAATAATTTAATCAGTGAGAAACAAAATGAGTACAAATGGAAATAAATGTCAGAATGAAACTAACTCAGGAGGAAACACTATAGTTTATATACAAACTCCTTTGTTTAGTGACTGCTGTGGAGCTAAGCTGACAGTTTTGTATCTATCCATCTGCATCAATTAGAGCATCCTCCTACCAAAGCTCTTACCAAACTACATCAGCACTTTTGTTAGAAGACCTTTGAGGAGCTTTTAACTCATTTGTAAAGATTTGTCTCAAGGTGAAACATGACAGAAAATTTAAGTCCAGAAGTAATACTTTCTGTTTGTTGGTTTGTTTATTTATTTAAATGACAAATACAGAAGAGGAGGAGGGAAGTCGGCTACTTTAAGATTAGGTTAATTACAAAATATATATGGAGAGCTTTATTGTCTAAAGTGACTTTTTTCCTCTTGTAAACCCAAGAGGATTATTCAAGAATAATAAATATATTGCATGAAGAGAGAAATAACTGAGACAACAATATGATCCAACTTAATATATGTAAAACAGCATGCACAGCTTCACTTATATGACTAGCCTCTCTGAAAGCAAAACATGCATCCTTATATCAATAGGCACATTATTTGCTTTGGTATGTTTTCACAGGATCAAGCCCTTTAAGTCTAGCTAAAATGCAGCTAGTTCCAGATACAAATTTAATGGGATTATTTGACAAAAAATATCATGAAGCATAATGTAGCCCATGAATCCCATCATTCACTCTATAAATCCCAGCAGCAAAATAGCAGCGCCCCAAGTATTTGTAGAGGTTTGTGGTGAATTACAGGCTAGGGAACAAGTTTGTTCAGTATGGAAACATTGAAATGGTGTGGAACTCACTCTTGCTACTCACCCAAAATTATCTTCTCTAACTACCTATCATTGTACCCTCCAGAAGACATGGACTTTAAGCACTTTTTTTTGTGTCACATGCTACAGCTATTTAAAAAGCGGGTGTTAATAAGATGCCTTCCTAGGAAAGCTCAGAAAACAAAGGATACAGAATTTATTTGGGTGATAACTCAATGGGCAGGTTCTTTCTGCTTCCAGATGTCTGGGCAGTTGACAAAGAATATTTACTTTGACTGCACTCTCTCCCAGCTACTTCACATGTGAAATTCACAGTCCCATCGTTCAGTGGCACGTGAAGCTGTGCTTGCTTGAATTCCTCTGGTGTCCCAGACAAATCAGTCCTGTTCTGTGCAAATCTTTCTGGAGGAGCAACACTTTGGAGCTCATGATACTTTCAGCAGAGAGCAGAGACCTAAGCAAACACCAGCACAGCAGATATGGTCTCCTTCCATAGTTGGGGTTTCCTCAATGCCATATGCATGCCTCCTCCACTGAGGAATCACAGCAGCCTTCCTGTTCTCCACTTCTGAAGGCTTCCGGCAGATAGCTACAGGTTTCTTGGGAAGTGTCTGCAGATGAGCTATTAGAGAGAGATGTTAGGGACGAGAGCAGACAGAGGTGAGCAGAAAAGAAGATGGACACTTGCTCTGTTTTTATGCTTCCCTCGCTAGCTCTGTGTGTTGGGGTCCACATTACCCCCTTTCGTGATGCAGTCAGATGTGTGCATCTCGCTGCAGAATTCACATTCCCCTGCATACAAAATCTCTGATTCCAGACTTCCTGGCTGCGGTCCTTTCTTCGCTCAGTTATCATAGTAAAGGCTGCCATTTATTTGTTATTTTTTTATACACTGTTGCTTTTCACCCCTGATTTGTTCTTTTTGTTATTATTTCCTTTTTTCAAGCCACACTGAAAGTTAGTACTCTTTCTCCACCAATTTTCCCATTCCCATCACTAAAATACATTGTAACATTAAGACAAATACTGTATTTTCAGAACCAGTTCACTAATTTTCATTTTTCCTTCGTTATTTTTCTATTTATCTCCTCAAAGTTCAAGATGTATGTGTGTGTGTATATATGCGTATATATTCTGGAACTGACTATAATACCACAATGGCAAATACTTAAGCAATAGCTTTCAAGAGCTCTAAAAACACTTGTAATTATCTATAAACAACAGAAAACAAAAAAGAGCTTACCCAGTTCTACAGCACCAATGCAGTAAACAGTACTACTGTGGGAATTATTTGTCATGGCTGACAGGAGACATCAAAAAGGAATGTTTGAAGGAAGGACAAAATAAAATTCCTTGGTGAATTATTCTTTATTTTATAAGAAACTATCATAAAATTCTGGTGAGGCATTATGATATTATTAGTTCAATTGTTTTAATTTATTTCAGTCTAACTATTGTAATCATTAATGTTTAAAGGTTCCACCTAAATGTTCAAAGGTTTGCATACAGTAGAGTCTCACTAATCTTGTTAAAATCAATGAGAGCAGTGTTCCTAAATCCCAAACAACTCCTTGGAAGTTTAACATTTATGTCAGAAATCCTCAACTTTTGTTAATAAGGATGTGTGCATTAGAACACATTAGGGAGACAGTGGTAGCTTCATAGCAAATCTCAGCATTCTGGAAGGAAGAAAGGAAATAAGTCAGAATTGCAACATACAAAAGAATTCCAGGGTTCTATAGAAGTAGATAGAAGTTCCATATATATTGACATTATAACTACATAAGAAATGGTGTAATAATTTGAAAAAAAACATTTAATATGTAATACTAAATATTTTTTCTGTCCTCCTCCATCTATTCCATCTCCCTAGAAATTATTTTACTATTTATTTAGCTCTTAAAGAGCATGAAGCCAGTATACGAGTAATAATAGTAGTAATAATAATAATAACCAAAAAAACTTGCTACACAAAAGTTTTCTCCTTTTTTTCTCAAATGTAGTGTTTCTCTCAAATATAGTGTTTCTCTCAAAAGATTTGCATGTCAAACAATAGGATCAGCAGACTCTCTCTCCGTTAATACTGTTGCAAGGATCTAGGGAGAAGGATGTGTGGGAAAGGTTACTGTCAGATGCTCTGCAGTGAGGCAAGGAGACGAAGAATTAGTTTCTGGGAAAATAACATCTTTCTTTCTCTAACACAATTGCCTACTCACTGTTAAAAATGACATTTTCTGTGACTCTGAAAGTGCCCCATTAAAGTCCACTTATTCCAGGAGCAATTTTTCTGTTTGCTATACATTGATAATAAATATTCACATTTAAATAAAAAACTCCCTAAAATTTTTTAACTATTAAAGCCTCACTGCCTGCAGATTTTGATGTTGTACCCTAACTTTTCCAAGAAAAGTAAGCCCAAGTTTTCCATCATCTCATGGTGTCCACTAGAAGTACGTGCTGTAGCTAGCCAGGGTGCTACATGCGTTCTGTGTGGCCGGTTGGCTGATTCTGATCAGTCCATAACTTCTGAATTTCTGTCTCCCTTCACATCAGGGATGCATATTTGGGTCTCCTTCTTCCAGTTGCCAATTTTCATGAAGCTTATAGTGAACTAATCATTGTAGAAACTTAAACCATTCTTCTGTCTTGTAAAACTGTGTCAAGAGATTTACATGTTCATAGGGAAGGAGAGATGGGCAGATATAGAAACAAAGTATTAATCTGTTTTGCATATGAAACCTTAATTTCCTTTCAAAAACTGATTAGAAAAGAAGGCACAATCAATTACCAGATAGACTTTATTTATTTTGGCACAGTTTAAGTTTAACCAATCATGATGGTAATTCTTAAGCATTGTAAATATATAAAAATGTTTCTCAGCAGTGGGGAGAGATTACTAGATTTGAATTATAAAGTGGGAATAGTATTAAGAGCCTACTGCTGTGTCAAATTGGCTTTACTGGAGGATAACTCCATGTTTCACAAAGTTCTCTGCCCCAATGAACATTTATCTGGAACTGTTTATGTTGGACTTGATGATCTTGGTTGGACTTAATGATCTCAGTTGGACTTGATGATCTTAAAGGTCCTTTCCAACCAAAACGATTCTATGATGCTATGTCATTCATTCAGCTTTCAGGATTAGGTGTAGCTTTATACTGCTTATAATCTATTAGCTGTTTTCGTGGTGACCCCTGATTCTAATTACTGCTATATATGAGGCATCAGACCAATAAATTTGGAAGAGTTATGTCAGAGAAGAATAGTTCCTGCATGAGCACAATGCTCTTTATTGGCTTCTGATGGCTTATTACTACTGAGTACTCTATTTCATGTCAAAGTAGTACTGAGATAATTATTCTTTTAATTATTTTAATTCCTTTACCAAAATATCAGTTTAGCCTGTGCCAAAACTACGAATAGAGATTTTTGTTGTTGTTCAGAGAATTTCTTCACTAATTTTTTGTATAAAGATCTCATCGTTCAGTACAATGGTAAAAATATCAATTGTGGAGTCTTGCAGAATGAAGAACTGAAAAATCTCATTCTCATGGCAGCACAGAGCTTTAATCTTCCTAACCTCCTCCTTCTTTCAAGAAATACTGAAAAATGTTGGGAAAAAGTATAATTTAGGTCTGCAGTATTTTGGATTTATCATATGGATCATGTGAAACTTTCTTCCTAGCCACTAAGTTAGGACAAATTAAAGCGAGAATGACTCTACCAGTACTTCTGCTACAGTTAGGCTTCCAGATAGAGCACAGGGAACTCAGTACACAGAATAAGAAGGAAATACTGTAGACTCTGGAAGCTTGGCAAGATCAGGTCAAAGTACTTGAGAGGGTTATGGTCTGAATGGACATATTAATCTAGATTGCTTAATTAGCATTCACTGTCTTTAGTTCTTTAGGCTGTAGTTTTATTTTTTACTAGTTTTCCACCAGTACGTTGCAGCCTTTTCTGTCTTTGGTCTCCATATCCTTAGAAAACTGATCCTTCCTGTTCTCCATAAAATAATGTTGATAAAAACTATCCAAAGATGGACCAAAAAACAGTGAAGACTTTCCCTTCAATGTCATTATTACCTGGATAAACCCTTGCACTAAGGATAAGGACTCCATATGGAACTTCTAAGGAAATAGACTGAAAAGAAGCAGCTTTGGTTGGCTGAGTTGCTCCGAGCTGCAAATGATAAGACTCAAATATTGCGGTTTGTCAATCAAATCAGACACTGTTTATTTGCTTTTTCTGTAGCAATTGTTGCTGAGTATGAAAGTAATAAGAAGTATGGAAATTGCAGGACTGAAAGCATTAAATGCTAAATGAAATAAACATTTTGCATCAAGCCTAAGAATCTCTATATAAAGGTCTGACAGGCTTCTAATATGTACATTTTCAGAGGTAGGAGCTCTCAGCTAAAGGAGTAGTTGAAGTCAGCCAAGGAATGCTAAAATTTGTGGTAGAAATCAACACCACGTGCCATCCATACCAAGTTAAGCTTTCTGTTGTTGTTTAGAAAAGCAGTAAAAAGTGT
The DNA here is from genome assembly GCF_013368605.1 of Nyctibius grandis. NCBI lineage: Eukaryota > Metazoa > Chordata > Aves > Nyctibiiformes > Nyctibiidae > Nyctibius > Nyctibius grandis. Next base: position 28,465,866 of record NC_090664.1, read on the forward strand.
AAGAGGTATTCTTCATTGAAACTTGAGGATTTTAAATAGCACAGCCAAATGCATAAAACAAAGCAAGAATAAACAGGAAGTCCAACAGATTACAAATTAATGTCACTTAAGTGATGGTCATGTCAGTGCTGCTTGACATGGGCCTACAAATCAAATTTCAAAATACCTTGCTCATTCCAGTGAGAAGTTTCTGTGTGACAGAGGTGTAGATGGTCACTGTGAGGTATTCATTGGACAGACATTATCTCCTAGGTGGCCACATACCAGATAAGCTATTGGTGGTGTGAATACAGGTCCAATGTGCAATAGGTCTAATGGATTTGAACTACAATCATTGTGATAGCCTCAGGGTATAGTACCTATTTTTTTGTATTAACTTGTATTTCTGTGTTTCGTTAAAATTCTTATAGTCATTTTAATCTAGCTTCTTCTCTTTGTAAGGGACTTAGAAAGGTTTCTGAGAGCTATATCTAGGATTCAGCTTTGTACTGAAGGAGAAAGATGAGAAGATGGACTCATACAGGGAATGGCATACACAGACCCAGATGAAGAAAAGCGGTTCCACAGTATTAACCTCAGGGCCTTTGGAGAGTGATGAATGAACACATTAATGAGCCTTTCTATTTACTTCTGTAAGGGCTTGCAGTAGATTGATTGTGGTCAACAGTACAGTTTGCATAGTTTTTCATAGATATCTCTTATTTGTGACTAATAAGAAATTATTAGTCATAAATATCTGTAATAATTGGAGTCTTTTATGAAATTACAAAGTTAGATTAAGAGGAGCAACATAAATGTGTGTAATAAAAATATAGCTGAAGGGGGACCTTGTGACTGCGTTTCTATGCTCCTGCCAAGTACAAGAAGGAATAACAGCTGGTGAGATTGTTAATATCTGAGGAAACTTATTTAGCAAAATTTTCTGCTTCTTTATGTGGGACTGACAGCTTATCTTCTTGAGAAACATTCATATCAATCTCATCAGTAGGAAGCTCATGTTTCTCCACCAGTTTTAGTCAGTCATGAAGGATAGGGCTTGACAAACGTGTCGTGATACCACAGTCACATTAACTCCCTAAGCATGGTCATAAACTTAGTAACTGATATTGGGTGAAATCAAAAGCCAAATTTAAATCCAAATAGTATATTTCTTTCCTCTACTCCAACATTGTAAGCCAGAACCTCACCTACAACTAATCATCGTAAATCTGATAAATTCACCAGATGAAGATCTTCCTTTTATATTTTCTGAACCTGAAACACAGTTCATAAATTTCTTTGCACGTTATTCTCTAGGGAAGCAAAATTGTATTAATGATCATTCGAAACAGAATTATTGTACTCTTTTATGCTTTTCATCAAGTGTAGAGATACTGCCTGCTCAACATAATTGTGAAGTCTACTTAAAAATAAATAATATGAAAACACTTGTTTGTATTGAAGCTTGTATGAAGAAATAGTATTTTTATTAGACTGTAATAAGTTGGAAATAAACAGATATTTTGAAGCAAGTGCAAAGTTCAGTAGCAGCTAAATATGCTGAAATACTCCAAGACCATTATCTTTCCATACACAATTTTCAGCACAGAAACTGGCAACCTACATTGGTAACACTGTGTGTGCATGAGGTCTCCAAACTAACATACACACGATCACAAAATCAGCAGCCATAAGCTATACTCAAAAACTGTGATGTTCAGGCCACATCTGCACCACCATCCTCACTGTTATCCTTGCCCTACTTTTACCCAAAACATGCAGCTACGGCAGTACTAGAAGACTGTTCGTCCTTTTTCAGACAGTGAAAGAGTTCTTGCCCAGAAAACTTATAATCTATATAAAATACATGCGAAGCATAAGACAAAACATTAAACAAGGACAGTAACTCATCCTATTGTTCACATGATTATTGACAGTTAATATGATGTTGCCATTGTTTTTTGATACTCAGATGATAGATAGGCTGGTGTTTTTGGTCTTCTAGAAGAAATAAGTCTATGTATGGTGGCAAGCAAGGTATTTCACAGACTTAGAGAAACATGGGGCAGCTGTGAGAAATTACCTTGGGAAGCATATAAGCATTAAAGGCAGGAAAACTTCATAAAAAATAAAAACAAAGATGAAAGAATACAAAGTTTTACACAAAGACTCTCACAGATCTAGTAACTGTTAATTAGTGTGAATAGATGTATGAATAGTTTTCCTTATTCTGAGTTCTTGTTCATATAGTATTAAATATTTGGGCTTTAGTAGAAAATAATGGGTGGAATCAATCATCAAAAATAACTGTCAGGGGCAAACCTTGGGGTTGCATCCAGCCTGTGTTTGGAGTATCAAAGGAGCAAATATCTTCAGTTTATTTTTATGGTCCTTTCACCAAATTCTCATGCCCAACCACTGGTCAGTGTCTTGATGTGGTATAAACTCCTTTCTTTGGCAGGCTGGGTGCAACATCTTTATGAGATTTTAAACCCATGAAGATCCTCCACGCTGACTCAAAAGAACCGACAGACTTAAGTCTTAAACATGTCAGTGAATCAATGCTAAATGACTGTAACACAGTCAAAATTTTCTGTTTGTAGTATACACTTTTATTCTTCTCCAAGGTTATCATAGTAGGGCAAATACTGTGAGCCATAAGGGTATACAACATAAGTCATAAGTCATGTAGGCCAACAAAGGCAAGACTTGGCCTTGCCTTTGACAGAGGTTGTAAATTTGACAACATTCACCTGGACACATGGGCACAGCTATTATTTAATTCAAGTACATCTCCTGAAAGCTCTACAGGGGACTACTGGTTAAAGCTGTTCTTTTCTGGCAAAGTCTTTGGAATAGGGCAGCACTGCAATTTCTCTTTTAAAGGTAGTGTAAGGTGCAGCCAGACTGAAATTCACACTGAAGCTTGCAGTTGTGCAGAAACAAACCCAGAGACTTCATTTTAACGTTATGATTGAGTTTATTCTGCACCAGTGAATACCATTACTCTAAGTATGCTTTCAAAATCCTGTTTATAGGCAAAACCGTGGGGTGTTTTCAACTGAAAAGCTCTAACGGAGGAAAAGGAGTTGCAGTAGTCAAATAATGAAAAACCCAAATAGATATCTTGTTTATTCTTGTTATAATTGGACCCCTGTAGTGTTGCTAATAAAATAAATGACAGCCAGAAAACAAGTGAAAAAACAAAACATCCACTCTTTGCAGTTACTTTCAGGAGGCCCTAGGCTTGGGTGATGAATTGTTGCTAAGTGAGAAAAGAGTTTTCCTTTAAAACATCAAGCCTTTCTTTAAGCTTTTATCTGATGTTCAGGCAGAAACATTATGTGCAAGTTGTAAAGTAAAAAGTTCGTGTAAAGCACTAATATGTTTGTAGATCAGTGGAAAAATTGGACAAATATGGCAATACCCTACCACTTATAACACAGAGCAATTTACTTCCCTGTCATGTTTCAGGGCTGCTACTATGTGACTAGACTTCGTAATTAATACGATGAATCAGATAGGGGGGATACAGTAAAATTTCCTTCTACTTGAGAAATACAATGTGTGCTTTTGTCAAGGCTTCTTCTATATATATTTATGTGAAGATATTGAATAAAGGAATAAAGAGAAATAAAACTGAATAAGGCACAATTTTTTCACCTTGTAGTCCTGGAAGCAACCTAAGAATGGTTAGGAGTCTTGGATTACTGATGTCTTAGAAATCTGGTGGTTAGCTTGTTACTCTCCTTAAAAATGTTACTGAAATGAAGGCTTCAGGCAAAGAAGGGTGTTTTTTAGAAAACTTGTTATGAGCTTAAAAAATGACAAATGAGTTTCTTAGACAATACATCCAGCAGACATTGACAAGTCTAATCTTTCTGATTATCTCTTCAATAAATCTTAATTTTAGAAGAAAACTTCCATTTCAAAGTCTTCTTTTTAGCTAGCAGAACAATAAAGAGGATGATGGAATTCCTATTTCATAAATCACATTGCAGAACATATATCCAGCTCAAAAAGAATGTCTTCAGTAATATTTTTCCAATCCCGTTTCAGATGGATGAATCCTTTAAAGACATTTTTATATCTTGTAATAATCTAATGGTTTGCCTATCCATTCAATAATTCCTATCAATAATGATACCTCTCAGGCCAAGCCTTTTTTACTTAATCTTTTTGAAATTTTGCTCTTACTATTCCTAAAAAACCTCAGTGCTCTTAACAGCCTGATACATATCGTAAGTCATGCCTGGAAACCTGTAGGTGAGACTATTGCTGTGCCTTAAATGCCTTTATTACTGCTTTCCTGAAACATTCAGCCTAAGTTCCAAGTCCAGAGTAACCACACTGCTAGAGTGATACCACCCTTATTTGCCTCACTTTGAGGGCAGCCGCCAGTGTCATTCTTCAGCTTCTCACATATCACAGTAATGGGACAGCCTCTTATTTTCTTTCTATGTTAAAAACCACTGAAACCAACCAAACAAACAAGACCTTCATGAAAATTCATGGAATAGTTTACACAAAAATACAAGCCTTGCACTACTGGGAATTTTTCAGGGTGAATAGGCTCTGATGGTTTCCCCTGTCTGAGTCCTTATCTTAGTTGCATCATATATTTGGGCATTACCAGGTAGAAATGTATAACTTGAATATCTTTTAAGGAGCTGTGTCTTGTGAGCATTTGATAAATAAAAACTGAAGAGAATCAAGGCATCTTCATGGCACTTAAAGTGTCACAATAACCAGATCTGGTTACCAAAATGTCAGCCGACGACTTGGCTCAAAATAGTGCATTTTCTTTCTTCTGCTCCCTGAGATTATTTTAATGCTAATATTCTGCGATACATTAAGCTATCCTACTGATAAATATTGCCTTGATGTCAAGGTTGCTTATATTTTCCATTGGTTTCCTAATGTCTAATGAACGTTAGCCTTATAAGGAATTTTATGAATACACTTGGGGAACTGACGCTTTGAAATGGCAGTGACAATGTAGAACAGATGGTTTTAGCTGAATTGTACATTTAGTTTACTCTTATTGTTGTCTGAAACTGCTTTTTACGAGCTGTTCTCTATGAGTTATTCCATTATAAGGTTTAACACTAGAAAAGAAAATTTCTTAGTCATTAGTAGAAATATGGAAATTAGCTTTGGTTTGCATCCAACTTGACAGGTTAATAAATATTAAAAGTTAAAGAGAAAAATAAGAATTCTTGACTCAGTTAATTCTAAATGATATAGCACTTTTTACACCCTGGTTTTATACTGTGCCTTGGGAAATATTCACATGAAATATTATGTAGGGTTATTTTGTACTGTCATCTTTAAAATACACTGGTTTATGACATATTATGTCCATGGAAAACTATAATAGCCATGAGTCAGAGAATTATTTAAGATATAGTTCACTTCTTACGGCACACAATTTCAATGTTACTATTTTGGACGTAAAATTATTTTTTGATTTAAAATTAAGCATATGCATTTTGTAACAAATAAATGCAAGAAGCATTTATATTTAGCTTTAATTGTAAACCAAAGAGTCAAAGCTAATATTTTTTTATAAGCAATAGAACACTGCATTAATCCCAGTAGCTAATGTATAACGTAAGAAACCCTTGATAGTGGAAATGAAAATAAATAATCGTCCAGCTTGCCTGCTTAGGAGAGGAGGTTGATAAATCTCAATGCAAATGTATTGAACTTGGTACAGAGCTATACCTTAGAGACCATACCGTTGAAAAGGTATATGCAAGTTTTCATAATGTTCGTATTGCAGTTCTTCAAGAATGCAAATCAGAAGGGAATTTTTAAGTCTGTTCTGATAATGTGAAATCTCTTTTACAATTTCTTTTAAATGAACTTATCTGCATTTTTCCATTAGGTTTCCTGAATATTTTTACTCTGTATCATTTGATTATATGCTGTTTGTTTAGTCTATTTATTTGCTTTATAAACCTAAGAAAATAAAACATCCTTCTCATTTCCTCTTTTTATCTTTTCTACTACTTGACTCTATATTTCTCTGCAGTAGGGTACCTATGCACACTATTTGCAACTGGCTCTTTTCTATACAAACGACTCATGATTAATACAAATGAGCTCAGATTGATTCAGATACAATAGGGGCTGAAAAGTGATGGCTGATGCAAACAGGAAGGGTGATTAGTATTGTTCTTGCTGCATGATGAATTGCACTACATCATGCATTAAAACAATGAATTGTCCTTCGGGATATCGAAGTCATTAGCAAACAACATGATGGCAAATATATAGTCTTTTCTCTGATGGGGACAGTATACCTCACAGAGGATGGTTAGGCTGGGGGAGCATCAGCAGGATTGTCAATGGGATTTTTGGAAGCTGGCTGTGTGGAGCGGAGCAGCTGCTTGGTCTATGAAACATACTGCCCAAAGTAAACCTTTTGCAGTGAGCTCTCTTGCTGTCTCTTTTTGAACAGTTACATTTTAGTCATTGTCATCATCATCACCACCTTTCTTAGATGAGTGAAGGTCATATCAAGTCAATCATCAAAAGTGGAGGATGGAAAAAAGTGGTAGTTGTCTGGTGCCAGTCTCACAGATGAAGCAGCAGAGATCTTTCAGAGCAGTGACCCACACCTCAAAGTCAGCCTCTAAAAATCCAGCATCTCCCCTGCTTGACAGTCCTGATGCTCTTGTTCTCCATCCTCCAAGCCTGATGTGCTTCAGTGGTAAATGTTTCTAAAGTCACACCATGCACCTCCTCTCTCTTACGATAATGCCTATAGGAGAATTTGCTTTGGAGGACACTGTATCACTAACTGTTGAATTTTTCAGTAATACGTTCATGATAGGTAGCAAAACATGCCTGTAAACGAAATAGACCATGAACACCTCTCTGACTTCAGGCCAGCTGTCAGGTTATGGGTCACATCCTTACAGCTAAGCTAACATTTCAGAATATGTTGGCTGCGTCTACACTACCTGGTGGGACTGTTCCCTGGCATGAGTTAAATCCAGTACCATGTCTAGACATGGCCTAGGAGGGTGATGAACCAAAGCTGCACCTTGGACCTCATTGGCAATGTGACAGACAGCACTAACATGCACTAGTCCATAAACCCTGTCCTGTTTGGTTTGTTGATGTAGTTTTCTTCTCCTGTGTCTGTTGTCTTGTCTTAAATAATAATTTCTTCATACGCAAGACTGCTTTTTTTTCAACATTTAGCAAAAGGGGCTATGCTACTACTGCAGCTAATAATTATCTTTATATTAGCCTGTAATGGAAATATTTCTTTGGCAATATTTTAGTAAATATCCTTTATATTAATATATCACACTGCTTGAATATCGCAAATTACATTTGTATTTATGAATAGCTTGTGGGCCAATTTAATTGGCAAAAGCTGCCTCCAGCACAAATACAATAAAAGAATAGAATAAACAAAGTCTTTTACCTTTAACTACCGTTTCCAGTGATCTGGTGGGCTGATGACAGGAAAAATACTTGTGTCGTTACCTCACAGTCCATCAGACACCTCCTGGGTGTTAATCAGCAGTTCTAATTGTATATTTCTTAGCTTTATGAAGAGCTCAAACACCTTCATTTTTTATTTATACTTGTTATGATAGACCTGTTCACCGGTAGGTGTTCAGAGCCATGCCAGAAATTTAAGTTCATATGCAAATGTAAGGAAGTAAGACTTCAGATAATGAGGAACATAAAATATGGTTATAGGTGCACAATTTTCACTTTGCATAAAGAAAATACTCAACACCCAACAACAATTTTAAAGCTATCTCCATTATTCCATCTGAACAGATAATTTACTTTGGTGTTAGGCTATTTTTTGCCCAATCAAAACTAATCATCCCAATCAACTCTAATGACATAATGTTTGAAATAGGATTATTTTGCTTGATCTGCTGCAGGGCATTAAAAATTATATTTCCTTCCAGGCTAGACGACATTAGTTCTTGTTCACTTGCTTAATTTCAAGGGAAACTTTAAGGAAACAGACACTAATTCTCATTTAATTGGAATGCAAATACTTTCAACTCTGAAGTACTTCAACATTTCAGCTTTCAGCAGTAATTTTCAACTTTTTATAGTGACTTTGTGTGTTTAAGACAGATAATGAATTTATTTTCATATCATTGTGTCTTTGAGGGCTTTTTGGGGAAAAAATACCTTCAGAAATTTTTTAAATGGCACTGAGTGATGCCTTCAAAAATTTCTAAATTGTCTCTAAAAAATCGGATTTGTCATATGCATACCAAGAACACAAAGTAGGACACAAATTACCACACTGAATCCCAGCAATGCACCATCTACTCCAATACTTGTCCAACAGCTGCCAGATGTGGGGAAGTTTTTAAAATCTTGCATTTAGTATTCGAGCCCCTTTCTTCATTATGGACTTCCCTTAAGTCTGAGGAATCCAGGGTTGGTCCTGACTTTCCTCCTCTTCTTTGAAGTCATTTACTTTTTATCTGTCTTGCCTGAGACAGCTGTTTCATTTCACTGATAGATGATATGTCACCTTACAGCTATCTTGGGCTTCTTTCACTTTATGAGGGCAGTTTTCCTCAACACATTTTCATTTCAACTCTTGTCTTCTTATATAAATGATGAGCTCTTTAAAGACATACTACTGTAATCTATTGGCACGGATCAAGGAGTGTCTGCAATCCAGAAATGAAACTGGTGTGTGGGTTGCGGTTATCTCAACTCTATTCTATTCTGGACACCAGAATCATAAACTTTGACATTTCACAGAGGAAATGAAATGGTCTTACATTTTATCTAGCATAACTATACCCTCATTTGTTTCAATTGCCTCAAATTACACTGGCAATATATACTGTTAGTAACAAGACCAGTTATAACAAAGATAATAATAAAAATATGTTTGTTTCAGACTGAACTGAATTTTCAATTTGGTTTCTTTCCAAAATAGAACAGCAGTAGAGGAAGTATATTAATCTGCACAATTTAAGCTTTAATGGGCTAGGAAACATGCTTTTACATTAATATGATTTAAACCTAAAGTACTGCAGTTCTATTAAAAATAAATCAGCTTCTGCATGCACGTCTGAATAACCAGGGTTTTTACAACTTATATTGCTTTTTCTTTTCTCTAAAAGGAGGAGACAAGCCTGAAGGGATTGACATCGGAACTGCAAGCTGCAGTGAATAATAAAAAACATACCTAACAAAGAGCTGAGGGGTGAAACAAGTGATCTGAGTATCTTTAGCATGCTTCTGCTCTCAAAAATATACAAGCAAGGTACATTAATTTGTGGGATTTGTCATTTTTTCCCATCCATTGTGGTGTTGTTTAATGCCTGATTCAAGCACAACATCCAGGGTCAGTGTAAGAGTCAGCCCACACCGGCCACGCTTGTTGTATGTACGCATTTCCTGGGCTGTTTCTGTGTGAGTGCTTTGATATGCAGCCTTACTTGTATGTTGCTCTCTCCTTGCCCAAGATCCAGTATGAATGCACTGGTTTGCTCTGTCTGTTGTAGTTAGAGGCTCTTTCCTTTATGCAGGAGGATGAAAGCTTTTCCAAGGGCTGTCGCAGAAAACTGGAGAGGGGAGATCACATTGGCCAGGTTGCCAAAGTCTTTGGTGACAGGGAAGAGCGTAAAGCACAGAAGGAGGGAGGAGAGCAAACATGAACTTGGACACTGGAGTCTCTTTTTGGAAACATTATAAATTTCCACGATCTTTTTTTCTGGCTTTTGTGAAGATACAAATGGAAAGACTACTAGTATGGTGAATAGTGCAAAGCATTAAAAGAAAACAGTGAGACTTGGCTTCCAGGAATCAATGGAAAAAAAAAGGATTGAAATCTTATCTTAATTTGGCACTGATTGTTAACTGCATGCATCAGAGAAACTAAAGAAACATTGAACTTCACTTTATGAACACAAATCTAGTCTTTATTAACTTCACCATATGGGAAATTGGACCCATGGTTTTTACAACAGTAAAATGCTGATGCTGGTGGTGTAGTATTTTTTTGACTTCTTAGTTGAGGGTTATTTTTCTATTTCAGTATTAAATAATTTTATGATATAATTTATTTTATGTATTAATATGAAGCTTATAAGTATAGACATATATTTTATTAAAACAGCTTTTATTAAGTTATAAATTATATTGAAACTTTTTTTATTTCATATGGACTCCATAAAAGTTGCAGTTTTATAATGCTTTGCCTTTACTGAATCTTTAATCCTTGTCTTCCACTTCTAGAGTGTGATCGATATAGCTTCACTGTGGCCTGAAGTATACTTAAGTACACTATAAGTGGATATGACAAGCTCTAAATATTCAGTAAGTATCTTCATCATAAAACTCTGCAGAAAAAAGAGGATGTTAAGACAACAATGCTAAAGTTATAAAGCCAAGTGTTTGAAAGTAAAGACACTCCAGTGTGCAGCAGAATTTATCAACCCTTCTGCTGTTAGTCATTTATTAAGCAATTGAGCAGTCCCCTTTTCTAACAAGATCCGTGCTTCTGTGAGCAGTGATGTTGTGACCTATTGCTTGAGCAGTCTCTGGAAATAAAAATAATTAGTAATAAACTGAACACAATTCAGTCATGTCCACTGTCAATATTCATTCTTGAAGTTGAGCTGATCCTTCAGCTAATGTGATAGTGCTTTTGTGCCTGAATTAGGTGCTATTTTAAACAGGAGAAGAAAGAAAATAGGTTCAGGTAATGAGTATTCAGTAATTAAGAGACTATCTTAGTTCATTAATGACATTTGAATCTAGATCTGAGGCTTTGTACCAAGAGCAGGCAAACACTCTGGGAGAAGAAACTGTTCACAAAGTGTTCGCTACTAATGAAAGATAAATGTTATGTTCAGGACATGTAAAATCTTAAAAATTTCTTATGAATATTGTTTTTGTAATATTTAATCTCTAAGTCTAACCGTTAGATGACCTTTTCATCTTCAGAAACACTATATCGGTAGGAGCTTCCTTGCCTAGGACCTGGCACTAAAATTGTTCAGAAACAGTAAATGCTGCAGTAATTGTAACTAGAGCTACAGGAATAAAAGACCTTAGATACTCAAGAAGATAGGACTTCTGAGTTAACTTCTGGCCCACTCAAATACTCTGAGCGTCTTAAGGAGATAAAAGCACACATAAACCCAGTCGTTTGGTCTCCAGCACAGTTGAGCTAAGCACTGGGGAAGGAATCTAGCTGGGACATATTTCTGATTAGGTCATTTAACAGGAAATGCTAGAGGTGGCCTAAAGTTGTGTTTATTGTCCTTTAAATCCTGTTTCTTCACTCCTTGCACGGATTACAGCTTTACCATATTGGAAGAGTTGAGAATTCCTTCTGCTACTTTGCCAATATATTTATCACGTTTTATTTATATGACTTATGTCTCTACCCTGGAAAGGGCTTCTAAGACCTTGCTTCTAAGGCAAAGAAGATATGGCCTAGTAACCAATTTCTTCTTAATGACTCTGTGTGGTAAATTCCAGCTGTTTTAAGTATTACATGTAAGTTAATGCGGAGAAATAAGTAAGCAGATTTAGGACTTTCATAAGTAAAAACATGGAAAGGGCTTACTCAGAAAACCAAACAAACCTACACTTTATTTTGTAATAAATGTGAACACAAAAATTATTTAGGCTGAGAGGGTGCTCTCTAATGAAGCCTCATTAACAATCTATTATATAGCCATATTGAGGATCCAGTCCTAAAAGAGACTGAGCACTTTGACAGTGCATTCTGCATTTTCTCTGGCTCAGGACAATTGTTTTCTTAGGCAGTAATTAATGAAAAGTCTATTTAGGAATCATGAGCTTTTGATATAACAATGAGTAGCTATTCCACCTTAGGGTATAGCACAGGTGCCTAAAAGTAATTTGCTTTAACAGACAGCACCTAGTCTCACTTCAGAACAGTTCAAATACAGTTGCATTTTAGCCTATGCTTCTAGAGTGCTAGTTACACTTTAACAGACTGTCAAACAAGCACAATGTCTCCTACTGACATCAGTGAGTTTTGGATTAGGACTATTTGATTAGCAGTTATTCACTTTATCTGAGTTTGGAGCATGAAATGATGGTTCAATATAGCACAGCAATTTAATTCCTTAAAAGCTCAGAACATACTTAGCATTAGTTGTGTAATGCTGGAAACATGGAAAGATTTTTTTGTTTGTTTCTGGCAGGATAATTTACTGCAGCCTAGATTTCTTTGTCTCTTGGAATATACTAATGCTATCCAGTTAATTTTTGCCATTAAACCTGGAAGCATTTGCTAAAAGGAAAAAATTATAGTTCTATCCCTTACAAAGAATTGAAAATTTGCTAACCTAAGATTAGGTAGAACAGATCTGCATGTGCACAAGTACTTAATTACATTAGTGATGCAAATATTTTGCAAGATTATGGTTTTGTATACAAAATGATCTTGTTATTATAGAGAATTTGTGATAACTGCAATGTGAAGGAGGCTCAGAGGCTATGAGAAATGAGGCACACTACCATGTTTAGTGCCTAAACCAAGGTTTTCTTTAAAATCCATTGAATCCCCAAAAACAGTATTAAATAATCACTGTTTAATTTTACGTGGTAGATTCTGTAAAAAAATCTGTTCTGATTTTATTCTTGTTCTGCATGGATTACTTTAGCTTTAGTGTAACATAACTGGAGCAATTTTTTCCTACCTAAGCGTCTGGATGTTCTAAAGCCCCACAATCAAAAACATGTGAGTACAAAACTAATTTCACACCTCTAACATTAAAACTTGGAATACCTATTCATACATTTAATTTACAAAATATTAGAAAATATATTATGTGGCATGAAATATGCTGCAATGAATACCTAGGATTCTTAGAAAATGGAATCATTTCACATTTACACCTGGCAGATCATAGTCTGCAACTTGAAAATTGGTGCTTGCATGTCTAAAATATTAATATTTTCTATCTATCTGAAGCTGTTTACTAAGTTTCTTACATGTGTATTTTCACATTAAAGTGTTGATTACAATTTGCTCTTAATAACACTTTGCTTTCTTTTTTTTTGTCCATGTTTCTTGAACATCTCCATATTTTCGCTGAATTCTGTGGGAATCTTAGGTGAACAAAGAAGATAATAGATTTGACTGTAAAATACTTTTCTTGCTTAAATACGAAGTATTCTTTCTTGATTAGCAAATAAGAGAATCTGTACATAATTCTTCTCTGATGACCTTCATAACTCAGCATGGTTTTTGTCAAGGGTAGCCATCCCAGTCTTACAGCTATCAATACCCTTCTGTCAGGGCACAGTGAGGGCCAGCTGCTCCCTAAGGGACAGGGAACAAGTCATGATGTGAGAGACATTTATGTTGTGGAACATATAAGAGTACAGAAAAAAAAAAAAAGGATATTATTTAGGTTGCAAAATCATGTTCACAGAAATTAGGTTGCACTAAGATGCATAGTTGCTCATGTAAGCCTCGTTCCCCTCCCCTGTGTGAACAGCTTGTGTGCTGAAGAAAGCCAAAGTATTATGCAAAAATAGTGTATAATCAATTAAGCCATTGTCAAATTTTTACATAAAGAAGCAGAAAGTGCATATTTAGCACATCTTAAACATAAAACTGTGATTTTGAAAACTAACCCCCCATTGTTTACAGCAGAACTTGAAGTGTAATTTCTTAGTTTCCTTAAAGGAAAGATTTCACAGAATCACAGAATCACAGAATGTTAGGGATTGGAAGGGACCTCGAAAGATCATCTAGTCCAATCCCCCTGCCGGAGCAGGATTACCTAGACCATATCACACAGGAACGCGTCCAGGCGGGTTTTGAATGTCTCCAGAGAAGGAGACTCCACAACCTCTCTGGGCAGCCTGTTCCAGTGTTCGGTTACCCTCACCGTAAAGAAGTTTTTCCTCATATTTATGTGGAACCTCCTGTGTTCCAGCTTGCACCCATTGCCCCTTGTCCTGTCAAGGGATGTCACTGAGAAGAGCCTGGCTCCATCCTCATGACACTTGCCCTTTACATATTTATAAACATTAATGTGGTCACCCCTCAGTCTCCTCTTCTCTAAGCTAAAGAGACCCAGCTCCCTCAGCCTCTCCTCATAAGGGAGATGTTCCACCCCCTTAATCATCTTCGTGGCTCTGCGCTGGACTCTCTCTAGCAGTTCCCTGTCCTTCTTGAACTGAGGGGCCCAGAACTGGACACAATATTCCAGATGCGGCCTCACCAGGGCAGAGTAGAGGGGGAGGAGAACGTCTCTCGACCTACTAACCACACCCCTTCTAATACACCCCAGGATGCCATTGGCCTTCTTGGCCACAAGGGCACACTGCTGGCTCATGGTCATCCTGCTGTCCACTAGGACCCCCAGGTCCCTTTCCCCTACGCTGCTCTCCAACAGCTCTGCCCCCAACTTGTACTGGTACATGGGGTTGTTCTTGCCCAGATGCAGGACTCTACACTTGCCCTTGTTATATTTCATTAAATTTCTCCCCGCCCAACTCTCCAGTCTGTCTAGGTCTCTAGACATAGAACTCCACAATCCTATTTTTCCTCATTTGGCTTTGAGCTTTAAATCTGTGACCGCTTTGTGCTCAGTTTCAGCATTTTAAGCACGTGCCAAGAGAAAAATTTGTATTTCACTGTATTTTGTAAGGTATATGTCAGGATAGCTAGAACCTTGATAAGTGCCTTTTATCACTTTAAATCTAAATAAAATTAATTTTTTTCTGAAAGAATAAGATGCCTGAATTTGTGTCCAGAAACACTGTACAACCTCCAGCAGTTTCAGGCGTCTCTGGTATACCATAATATGTTGTTGTGATAGGAAAGGACCAATTCTGAAACATTTATTAGGAAGACAGACAAAACTTCTCTGAGGAATCCAGCCACTGCAGAGCAAACCATGATTTTAATCATGCGTAACAAACAAATAAATAAAAACCCAGCTAAACATGAATGTAATTTCAAAGCCATTTCTTTTTGCCATGAATTTTCTCTCTGCTTTCTTGATTTTTGCCTGTTAGCTCAAAGGCAGCAGAAGACATAAAAAAGGCATAGAATATTTTATAATGGGAAAAGAAAACCTTAAACTGCTCTCACTCCAAGTTCCCTTATGATGTATGTTGGTACATGTAGATATAGATGCATATATCTATATTCATACATATATACATACACACATGCACGCATGCAGTGCCAGATCCTCAGCTGATGGAAACAAGTTATTACTTATACCAACTTGATTTGTCACATGATGAGTATGTAGCCAGTGAGGATATACACAATGTCACAAGTATAAATAATAAAAGTTAAACAATACTATCCTATTTCTATATTAAAATCTAAGTATCAATGCATATATATACACACATGCATACATACATATGTACACAAATATGCAAGAAATTGGTTTGCAGCTGTCTATCTGTCCATTTATCTATGTAATTTCAAACAATTTCTGTAACACCATGATGCTTTACTGCCATGCAACTCATTTCATATTCCATCAGTCCCTTTGAACATGATGAAGTGAGATCATTTACCCGGTTCTTGTTAATGGGCTGGGCTTTTTATTCTTACTACAACCAAACGAGAGAATAGCTTGGCAAATTCATATCCATTACTACAACAGATGTACCACAGTGATATTAGTCAGATCAGGTTTAATATTTGTGCTAATAAAGAAAAATATTTTGTCATTTGTCAAAGTCTGAAATGAGAAAAGTTGGTGTATTTTCTTTCTGTTCTGCAAAGGCTCATGTTCTGACTGAAAGTACACCTGACCTCCAAATTTCACATCTTGTTGTGAAAACTCCTGCAAAGTTCAAGAATGCTCAGACACATATGACTTTGTTTGGGACTTGTGTAAGTCTGAAGATATCTACTTTTAGCATGAGGTTGTAATTAATAATCCTTTGCAGGCATCCATATGTCTCTAAGCCTTCTGCAAAATCTAATTAATACTTTAACAACCTGGAGAGGTAGTCATGGGAGATAAAGGAATTCTTTCACATGAACTGAAATGCAGCTGTCCTTGGACTGACATGTAGCAGCTGTTTAACAGGAGGTGGAAGCACAGTTTAAGGCTGGAGATGAGCTAAAAACAGGAGGAAATTTTGGTAGTAAAGGTATAGCGTCCAAGGTTGGTTGAAGGGTGGACATTATGGCGAATGCTCTGTTGACTATATCATGATTCCATATACCTGGTTTATGATAACTGTAGTCTGTTGGAGATTGATTAGAGAAATAGACACTTTACTATATGTACTTAGATGGACAGATAATTAATTAAATGAATCAGATGCAAAAAAAATTATATTTTGATAAAAATGATGGGCTATACGGTACTTCTGATTTCCCCAATGTGAACAAAACATCACGAATCAGAGCAAAGCTATTCTATTAGTTTTGGAATGGTCTCTTGAGGATGTGTGGAGGAGCAGAAGTAATATTTATTTAAAATAAAGTTGTCATTTCAGTTCTCAAATAATAAGATGTCAATATAAAATCAAAATAAGGTAATTTCCTATTGTAAGACTGCTATTGATATTGATATCTTAAGCATTTTGGAGGCCTTGTTTGCAGTACTGGCTGGAGGTCTTCAGGCAGATAAATGTGTTCACAGAGCAATTCTCCATCATACGCACTTTGGAAGTGATGAGCGTGTATGTTGGAGTTATGAGAGTCATTTCTGTATATAGAATAGTCCCTTTCTAGAGTTTCTGGCAGTGAAAGGTTTCAAGAAAAGTAACTTGTCATTATGAAAAGACAGTCAACAGCCACACAGTTTAATTAGGATTAGAGAAATCACCTGTACAGTACGGGGGACTCCCTTCCCATAGCACTTGCGGGGGAACCTTTGGAGATTTCCAACAGGCCCAGGCCCATAGCATGCGCCTTTGGATGACTCTGGCTGTTGATGGGGCTTTATTAAAGCATCCATTGTAGTTCACTTTCATTAGTGCCATATTAAAGGCTTAGAAGCTGATACAACTCTCAATTTTCTGCTGTTGTAGTTCATACAATATTAATATATTAAATATCATTACTTTCAGATGACTTGTGATAAAGGGAGTCAGCAATATTCCCCTGGGTTAGCTCGTTCATTTAAAGAGGCATACTTCTATTGCAGTGTGGTAGTGGCAATAGTATTTTGACAAACAGCTATAAAACAAGAAAAAGTCCTACTTTCCAGTATTAATCCATCAAGAAGCTTTTAGGGATTCATCTTGTCTGAAATATTCATAGGCAGCAAAATGTCCTGAATGCCCTACAGAGTTTGTGCAGAGTCAGGCGAGTGATTGATAGTGAAGTTCTGTTCTGAGTCACTCACGGTATGTAATTCTATTTGTCTTGCCAGACACTAAAGAGCAAGCAACTCATAAAGTCTAAAGGTAACGGGGCTCGTATTTTCCCCCTTTTAAGAAAGAACCTGGTGTCTTCACTTCACTGTACTTTGCTGAATGTAACAAATTTCCATTAAATCAAAGGAGGAAGGCACAGTGTTCCTAGCAGAGCACACAGAAGCTGTATTAGGCAGGTGTCATTTATTGTATCATATATATTTGTGTATATGATTTCAAAAAAATTCTCCACAATTTTACATCATAAACGTCTGAGATAAATCAATAGATAGCTCTCTCACTTCATTTATAATGACATTGAAAACATATTGAAGATCCTACTATTCAGACCTTAAGTAAAAAAATCCAGAGATCCCAATACTTCACTAAGATACCTTTAAGTCAGTAAATACTGTCTTAATTTACCTGGTTATCCTAAGAAAGGAGGTAATAAAATACACCCATCAGTTTGGGTTACCTACTTTTGTTAAAATGCCATGTGTTTTTTTGTTTTTTCAAGAAAATGCTGTTCATATTTGCATGGTCCATCATTAGTTTATTTCCACAGTGTTCTGCAAAATTCTGAGGAAAGACACCTGGACTGGTATAAAAATATAAATTAAAGATGAAGTGGCATCTTAAACTCTACCTTTCATTGTTTTTTTCATTTTAAGCTAGGCTATCAAAGTGGTTGGACATTTTATATAGTGTTTATTTTTTGTTTTAGCCAGTGTCCATGCAGCTACTTTCCCAGTGGGCCTCAACTGATAACATGCAGCCATCTTTCTTTCTGCTGTGTCCCGCTGCGTCTCTGTGAAAACCTGTTTTGACAGAACTCGTACAATGTCCTGCTGCCAGGTCACTGCTGGGAATAAAAACCAGCCATACCCAAAGGTGATGTATGTATTCTGTAGTTTAAGAGCTGGACACGCTCAGCACCATGCCAACTGGGAAGAAAGCTATTCATGCAATAATGTAACTGTCCCAGATATCATCCTTTGCAGCCATCAAAGGTATTACAGCTGAATTGTCTGCCTTTTGCTGCATTTCACCAAACTGGGAAATTAATGACATACTGGTAGAGATCCTCACCAGGTTCCCCAAGAATTCACGGCATTCCCCAAGAAAGTGGACTTGTTGCTTTCCCTACCACTATAACACTAATAATGTACTCAGTGACAAACAGCTGGTTTGTGCTGGATATTACTACGTACCACTTGAACACAAGCTGAGGAAGACTGAAAACTCTACTCCAGTCTTTGGTAGGGAAAAAATATTTCCTGATCCTGGCTGGCAGTCTGCATGTCATGGACACAGCCTGGGAGACCCAGAGCTCGAACTGGTGGAAACTCGTTGGCCTTGTTAGTGGGAACAATACATACTACTGCATTAAAGATGTGTCCCATGTTTTCTAGGCATGTGTGCTGTAGGATATGGGAAGGGAAATATGCATACTCAGTGACCTTGTTTTTAGACCGACTCAGTAAATTCAGCTATTCACCTCTTCTGAGTGCAACTGCATCTGTGAAAGACTGCAGGATTTCCTAACTTGCTCTTAGGACTTGTCATATTTGGTTTCCTTCTACTTCACACAATGGCCATGTAGTGCGACTGGAACCGCATTTGTCCGAGACTGAAAATGCCTCTATACTGAAACAAAGTAGGCATTTAAAAATGTGCTTACAGTTAAAAACTGGTCATGTAATAAAGATAAATCCAGTTGTATGTGGAAGTAAAGGAAAAGCAGAGAAAGAAGGGAAGAAAAAAGAAAAAGCAATGAGGGGCTTATCCACCCAAACAGAGGGAAAGTCAGATTAGAGGCAGGAAGGAAAAAGGGGGAAAATTAAGAACAGACGAGTGCAGAACAACAAAAAACCCAACTCTATCTCTGTAAAGCAATTGTTTCTTATTCAGCAGCATCTTTTTATTGCCATACAATATTTGTGCTTGGACAATGTTCATCTGTTAGCTTGTTTATTGAATAATACCCTGTTTTTTCAAAAAACATTATTTTGCTTGTATTTTTTTCACTGTTTGCCTGTTTCGCCTGTTTAATCAGGAGGAGTGGAGGAGAGTGTGAGGCTTTCTACTTTTATACAGAACAATTTTTTCTGCTGGTAAAATTATTCATGGCACAAAGCAGTTCATAGAATTGCCACAAATTAGGCACCAATTCACCTTCCCAAATGTAGTCTAGATAAACCAACAAATATCCTATAAATTCAGCAGTGTCTCCACATGCAAGCCTGATTTTTTTTGCATTCTTATTCCTCTAAGCCTCATTGAAATCTGTAATGCAAGCATCCTCTTTCAATCAGCAGCAAAGACAATTGAAAAAATTACAAAAAACAATAAGCTGTAAAAGTAGGATTAGTGCCTTCTGGCAAGATATTAATGGTACTGATTATACTCATGTCTCAGTAAAGAATCAATGGGCCAGATCCTCAGCTGATATAAAGTGATGTCAGCAGAGATGTGCTGCTTTAATATCCCAGAAGATCACACTCTGTTTAGGGAAAGCCACGTTGCACCCTTGGTTCCAGAATCTAATCACCTGGAAGTGCTGTGGAAGAACAGAAAAGTGTTACTTACTAGGTCTCTGTCTGAGCAGATGAAGGGCTTGTTGCCTGTGATTAGTACTTTAGAGTGCACTGTAGTTAGGCAGAAGGATACCCCTGAAAGGTACAGTTGACCAAAAATAAGTCAGCTGGTTCTCTGTGGAAATAGGAAGAGGGATGGAACTCACACTCGGTATTGCCTGGATTCTGGGTCCCATCATTAAGCCCATGTAACTTCTACTCTGTGATCAGGCTGATGGTTGAAACTGGTTGATTCCAGTGTGGCTGATACCACTGTGCAATAAGGTCAACAGAGAGACTCAGGCTGTGATTTCTGTTCTCTGGGCAAGTGTAAAGGAAGGTAGAGTAAATGCCTTTTGAAGCTGATTTTTGTGGGCAAAACTGAATGGTAAAAAGGTTAATTATTTACACTGTCTGCCAGCAGTGTAAGAACAGCATGTGTTCAGAATGAGAGTCAGACTCCCGCTGAGGAATATGATCAAGATAAAACAAATGCCAAGAGACTGATAAAACAATGCAAATGACGATACTTGCCTAGCTTGGTAGAGCAGATGGAACAGGATAGAAATACTAATAAGGTGAGGTCATTCCACGAGGGTGTCACTGTGTGGAGGCAAGAATATTAACAACAACAAATCTTGATAAAACACAAAAATGGAAATATCACATGAATCGAATACACATTTACACAGAATGCAGTTATAGATAGATGGTGAGATATTTTGACGAGTGCTTTAATGAAGAGCTCAGTAAAGGTGATCAACTATTGGTTGAGCTCACTGTTAGGAACCGAATTTTGACAAGTTCCAGGAGGCATCAGGAATATTCAAACCGCAAAGCTTCTGGTATCAACCCACTGAATTCCACTGAAATGTTAAACACACAAAGGGAGAAGTCAAGCAAACTATGCATTTGTTTCATTTGTTTGGAGGTTTGAAAGGAAATCAGAGGACTTTTCAAAAAGAGGTGGCTATACACCCTGTTTTGAAAAAGGAAGATCAAATGGAAAAAGTGTGAAGGTATTCTCTTCCTGTTTATGCTCAATAACAGCCTATCTCTGAGGTCCTTTTTCATTGATTGATTCATCCTAGAAAGGCAATATAAGTCAGATCATTGTAGAATCAATATGAATTCCAGCAGAAGATATTCAAATGTAACTACTACTTGAGAAAAGTAAGAAATATAACCAGAATATACACATATTATTATGTCATTTTCAGAAACAGTTAATATGGTCCCATGAAGTAATTCATAATTTAATTACTTATGAAATTAAAAATAAAATAATTTAGAAGCTCTTAATAAGTGATTATATTGCCTTAGTTGTGTATCTTTGGCTCAAAAAAGCTGCAAAAGGAAGGAATAACATTTCTGTTTCATTTGACAGCTGGTTGTCAGATTTTGGACAAGCCTAAACAGACAGTCGTCACTTCAGTAATGAGATCATTTGCTACCTAGGACCATTAATTACTGCTAAAAATTGTTGAGGGAGGAAGTTTAAGCATGGACAAAGAGCTCGAATTCTTCTCTTTGTCTTTGGAGAATTACAGCTCTATTTAGCTACTAAGACCCTGTTTCAGTTGTACCAGGCCAGGTGTTTCAGATGAACATGAACTTGGTCACTTTGCTATGGAAGAAAAGTACAGAGAAGTACATGAAAAAAAGGGACTTGTTTTTTCTGTCCACTAAGGCCATACGTGGAGACAAAGTGGAGACTCTATGCAAATCCACACGTAGCTGAAAAAGCCAAACCCAGCTCAGCTGAAATAATGAAGAGAGATTAGATAAATGTCTTTAGGAAGGCTCTTATGATGGTATTTGATCCCATGTCCATTGGAGAGAAGGATGGAGGGCAGGGCAATGTCTAAAAGCAGTGAATATGAATGACCAACAAGAAAAATATCCCAATATATTTCGGAAGATAGAGTTCAGTCTGTGAGAGAGGTCATGTAAGGCCTACAGAGCCAGGTCCCCAGTGAGACACGAATTTCAGCAGGCCTCAGGAATGGCAAATAAATTTTGTCTGTGTGTGCCTGCAACACTAGGAACTGAAAGTCAGGCTGATGAGGGGGCTGCAACAAATGCCCTGGCTCGTATGGGAAGTCTTCTCTTGCAAGGGAACTTTCTTGAGACAGTAAATAAATGTGAGTGTAGCAACTAAATACAGAAGAGCTGATCTTAGCAAAAATGTAGCCGTTGACTTAAATTTTGCTAACTACTTAGTGAAATATCCATGATTTTTTGTCCTCTGGTGCTGTTTGGAAGTATTTTTTGGTACTGCCTAATCAACTGACACTCATGAGTATGTTTGTGCAATATTTCTGCCTTTGTTCTATTACCATAACCATCATCACCCCTATCCCCTGCCTCTGTTAAAGCACTTTTTCAGTGGAGATCTACATATCACACATATACTTTTGTAGAACATATAATCCCTTATATTTAAAAAGAAAATATACCCTCTCATTTCTCTTTTTGAGCAGCCACTTTTCTTTTCTGACAATGGCTGACACAGAACAAAGATTCCCTTCTCACAGAGCCTTTTTTTGCTTACCACTTCATTCACAGCTTCCCTGTTTTTCACCTTCAGTATTTTAAAAGCCAGAAACTGAACTGGGTTTGATGCATTTCATCTGAGAAATAAAAGAAATACAGGGTTGAAAGCTTAGAGGTAGACAAAGGGTTATTGGAATCTATGACTCCTCTTGCAGCTTTGTCTTCTGTAAGGCTTTCCTCTTAATATTAAAAGCTGATCATTCAATAAAAAGTATAGCAGAGAAAAAAATACTCAGAAGTCACTTTTGCTATATTCAATAAATATTATAACTCTAAGATGTGCTATCATGTCTCTGCTTATACAAATGGATTACAGGGTATAATTTATAAAAAAGAAATACACTCACTTGCCAGATACAGGGGCTTCTTCTCCCACTTAAAAGTTACTGCTTGTTTTAACCCTGTGGAGCTATTTACTTTGAAATTGTAACAAATAGAAATAAAACTTTTTCTGATCCTGATAACTTGCACTTTGTGTCTGGTATCCGACAAGTCCCTTTCCGATAGTTAATCTTGATGTTATTCTGCCTCCAAATACAGAGAATGTTCCAATTTTAGTCTGACTTACAAGAGTTTAGGAATGCATTTTCACTTCCTTCCCAGGGTGCATTGTTATCCTTTAGCAGTTCTATCGTCTGGTGTAGCAGAAGGAAGCTTACCACTTTGATGTAGATTCTTTTTAAAGCAATGCAGAGTATTAAACTAGTGATCCAGAGTTGCAGAGAGTCAAAAACAAACAGTGCCATTTCAGAGAGGATTCACTAATTCAGCTTCAGGAAAAAAAATTAATACTCATGGCCAAAGGATAGAATAGCAACATTGTTTTATCTTTTGATGGGTCACTTAAAAAGTAGCGATATGGGTGGCAGCATAACTGAGAGCATATTGTCCTTATAATTAAACTGTGATTCACCTGGTAAAAAAGAAATTATTTTCTTAAAATTCACACAAATTATCTACTTCAGTTTAATTTTGAAAGAGAAAGATGACAAGTTAGTGGGAGCTACAATAACACTTTGGTTGAGAATTAATTAGTGGGAGCAATCAGACCTTTCATTTTGCATGATATTAATCTTTTTCTACTGAAATTGCTTTAGCAAACCACATTTCACAATTTTCCACTTGTGTTTGGCAGCTGAATCCAAATTTTCTGGGATGAAATTGGTTGCTCTGGTTTACTCTCATGTGTGGATGAGAAGTTAAATCACACCCAGTTACCACCTACTTTGGCACAATTGTATATGAACAGAAAGACCAGAATTAGCATAACTACTAACTAAGAATGAAATTAATTATTTCTAGAAGGATACATCTTGGCACCATCATGTTGTTCTGCATTGCTTGGACTCAGTAGTAAAGCTTAGCTTCTGGGGATGCATACTGCAGCCAGAAAAAAAGAACTATGTAAATTTCTATGTATAGTGTGGAAATCTGCTTCTGAAAAACTTCACTGGAAATATTAATGAAATCTGTCTGAATGGTCAGGCCCAGGGAGGCCAGTCACTAGTGGTGTACCACAGGGATTGATACTGGGACCAATGCTATTTGACATCTTCATCAATGATGTGGAGGATGTGACACAGTGCACCCTCAACAAGTTAGAAGATGATACAAAATGGGGAGGAGTGGCTGAAGCAGCAGAGGATTGTGCTGCCATCCAGAGGGACCTGAGCAGGCTGGAGAACTGGGCTGGCAGGTACCTCTTGAAGTTCAACAGAGAAATGCAAAGTCCTGCATCTGGGCAGGAACATGTACCACTGTGTACTGGGGCCATCCAGCTGGAAAGCAGCTCTGCAGAGAAGGACCTTGGGGTGGTGGTGGACAATAAGCTGTCCATGAGCCAGCACTGCACCCTCATGGCAAGGAAGGCTAACAGCATCCTGGGCTCATTAGCAGGAGTGTTGCCAACAGGATGAGGGAGGTGATCCTTCCCCTCTGTTCAGCACTGGCGAGGACACACCTGGAGTGCTGGTTCCTGCTCTGGGCTCCCCAGTACAAGAGAGACATGGACATGCTGGAGAGAATCCAGTGAAGGACCACAAAGATGATGAAAAGACTGGAGCATCTCTCCTGTGAGGAAAGGCTGAGAGAGCTGGGACTGTTTAGCCCAGAGGAGAGAAGGCTCAAGTGGGATCTTGTCAGTGTCCAAAATAACTGATGGGAGACAATGAAGAAGAGAGAGCCAGACTCATCTCAGTAGTTCTCAGTGACAGGACAAGAAGCAATGGACACAAATTAAGAAACATGAAATTCCATCTGAACACAAGAAAAACTTTTTACTGTGAGAGTGATCAAACACTGGAACAGTTTGCCCAGACAGGCTGTGGAGAATCCAACTGTGGAGATAGTCAGAAGCTGTCTGGACATGGTCCTGGGCTACCTCCTCTAGCTGACTCCACTTAAACAGGGGGGCATTGGGCTAGATGATCTCAAGAGGTCCCGTCCAAACTAAATGGTTCTGTGTGATTCTCTGCAATTTGATGGCTTATTAAGGATTTTGCATTGCACCATTGGTTCAGTGCTATGGATCAGCAATAACAGTTTATTCAAAACTTAATTTTATCTTGTTAATACTTCTGGACACCTTTCTCACCCTCTCAGTTGACATACTGTGGATTTTACCAGCCAATTCAATGGAAGCCATCGGTAGAGAGTCAAAGACAAAGGGACTCCTCTGTAGACAGCTAATCTTAAATCTCTGAAACCATGTCTCATGCCAGGGACAACAGACACTAATTTTCTAAATGAATATACCTCAGAGCTGAACTAGTGATGGTATATCCCCTTAGCCATAAGCATAAGCACTGGGAACAAGCTGCAGATGTGACATTCCTGGCTGGGAAAGCAACAATTGAAATGCACATTAGATATCATATTCCAACTCTTGGCTGCTTAAACTCATGCCCATCTGTCAGTATGTCAGTATGCCGGTTAACAGTGCTATATGCCAGTTTTTCAGGTCTTGGGATAAACTGGAGATGCAATTAGGTGGGCAGCTTGAGCATGACACTAAATATAATCTCTTCTGCAGGAGTCACTGCTTGGATGATGGTATAAAGATGTCAATACCTGCCTCTTCTTGTGATTTTTACTTACTGACATAAATGCCACAGATGTGATAGACAAGGAGAGAAAACTAAGAAAGACTTTGGGAGCAGTAGCTGCCAGAAGGACAGTTTGCATTTTGTGGACAGTGTGAAAGAGTCTCTAAGACTGCCAGCAATGTAAAACACAAGTTTTAAGGTCCAGAAGTATACAGAATATTTTCTTCAGAAGCTGGATGCAGAGGATATACTTTTGTGGAAGGAATTCAGGACACTACTTCAGCTACAAATATTCCAGACAAGCTCTCAATGCCATTTTGTGCAGTTGGGAATGTAAGCTGCAGTGCAATGAATGGTATCAAGCTGTGACTGTTAAAAAATTATTTTGCTAGTCAGCTTTTCTATCTCTTTGTACAGATAAATTTCAACCTGCTTGTGAACTGTTTGCTTGCTATTGATAGCATTTCAGTAGTGTGAAGTGTCCTTTAACAGAGAGAGTTTTGCCTTTCCTTCTTGGTATCAGCTCTGCTACAGTAAGGAAATAATGTTTTTAACATGTTTTACTAGAGATGAATTTAAAGTTTGGCATGAGCTTAAGTGCTTTGTTGAACTGAACACTGTGAAAATAATCTTCATAAATTGCTTGCATTAACCAAAAAGTGCTAATTAGGAAGTAAGCTTCATTTTGAAAAAGAGTGCATTCATTTATTAAGGTAAATAAAAAACCTCTTCTCTCTGAGTGGCCCCTGTAAAGAGGATGACAGATCAGAGCCCAAATATTGAGGGGAGCTAAGAGCTCCTTATTAAATATTTCCAACAGGTAGATCTCACTGGGAGGAGGTAGAGCTGCCTAATGCTCCATAATGTGTTGGGTGTTGGATATCTGTGGAGAAGCAGGACAAAAGAGGCTTTCAACCAGCAGCATAACAGTTGAACTTCATGGAACATTGTTTCTTCTGTAGTTTTTCATACTATGGGGCTATAGCTGAGAGCCTCAGACCTTGTCCATCATGATTAAATGGATCACGTCCATTTGAGCTCATGGTCAATACCTGTTGTCTGGGACCACTGAAAAGAACAGACTTTATTTCACTTGAGTCTGTGGGCATGCGAGCTCCATGGGAGCTCTGCAGGGAGTCCACCATTTATGGTCTAATCTGAGCAGTCCATTAAAATAAGTACCGATTTCCTAGAAATATTTGTAATGAAATGAGTGGAGAGAGAAATAGAAATTCTGTCTGAATTGTTCATGATATTGCCACTCAAACTATTATTGAACTGTTCAACTTGAGACTTACCAAAAGATCTGACAGGAAATACTCTCCCAGAAGTTTTATGAGATCTTCATTCTTCCTGCCAGAATGTGAATATTAAGTACATAAAAGTAAGCTTCAACCTGTAGTTTTAAATAACTTTCACATTTATTTTTTTTGTCTTTTATAACTCTTTGAGATGGAAATTTACTTCCTATGAAGTAGGAGAAGGTTGTGGAGTCTCCTTCTCTGGAGGTATTCAAAGCCCGCCTGGACACAACCCTGTGCAACACGCTCTAGGGAAACCTGCTTTGGCAGGGGATTAGACTAGATGATCTCCAGAGGTCCCTTCCAACCCTAACCATTATGTGATTCTGTGATCAAACTTCTATGGTCCTTGATAGTAGTTTTCCAAAAAGAAATCAAACCCTGCTGACCTCGACCAACACAAATTTTCATCAGAAAGAGTTAGACATTTTTTTTAATATAAAAAGATATCTAAGCAGGATTTGTCCCTCAGTGTTTGAATGTATGACATCTGAAACAGTTTTATAAATATTAAACAGAATCATTTGAAAAGAAAAAAATGGTATTTCAAAAACAATTATGATGATAATGGAGATATGGTTTTAATAATTAGATTAGAAGTTTTTTGCTTTATTTATGATCTTTTAAGGTCATACAGTTCAGTTAAAACATTCTAAATAGTGATATAGCAATAATTTAACAATGCAAATGTGTTAATTGTTTTTCTTTTTTTTATGATGAAAGGAAAAGGCTGATTTTTCTTTTACACCAGTGACTGATCATTTTATGTTTTATTTAGTGCAGTGTTCTGCTTAGCGTTTTTAGTAGCTGGGTTTAAAAATACTGTAAAATATAAGTGAAACTAGGTGAGCCTTCAACCGTTGTATATGTCAACCCAAAAATAAAATTTAAAAAAAAAATCAAACCACATTTCCAAAGGAACACCAGAGAGCTTTCTGTGGCAGTTGGCAGATACATAAAGGCATTATTTTTCAGATATTATTGTTGATAGGTTTGATATACAGCATGGTTTGTCTGAGCCAATGGGATATTGTCCTCAACAAATCTCATCATGCCAGCAGTGTTACTTCTATAGGATGGCTTATCAGCTCCAACCAGAGTCTGCTACGCTTGCACTTGCCTTCATAGCCTGAGAGGAAAATAAATTGTTCCCAAGTAGTTAATAAGAAAGAATTATTGTGAGTGAGATGCATGACATTATGAGAAAGCATGGTGTTTTACTGACTAAATGTTTCTTTGCAACCATCCCCATCTTCACTCACTTGGCAACATTCCCTCTTCTCTCCCCCTCCCTCCTGCAAAAAAAAAAAAACACACCTCAGGTTCAGTGTAAATGAAATGAACATTTCATTTCTGAACAGAGTCTCTTTAAACACTGTTACTGATGTGCTATTCTATTTCAAGAAGTGTACTTATGACATTTCTGCTCTGCATTTTAATATAGACTTTGGAGCAGGCTGGAGAAGCATTCCAATACTGTCTGTGTTATGACAACATGCATCTTCATTTTTGCTATCTATGCAGTTATAAATGAGCATATACAAATATATTACATAGTGTGTGAATATTAGATCTGAATACAACTCTCCCTTTTCTGTGGGTTAGCGGAGCCACTCCTGGAAAATTAAGGAGTTATAGCACTGAAGGTATGCAGTTTATGGGCCAAATGCTTCTCACCTGACATGTAAGTGGGTCCTTTTAAATTAATAGAGCCACACAGGTAATGACTGTGAGTGGCATTTGGTCTTTTAGTCAATTCCTCAAAACCATTGTCTGGGAATCAAAAGCAATGGGGTCTTTCATAAACTGTAAGCTCATATGATGGCTAATAAATTCGAAGGGAAATGTACGCATGTTGTCATACAGCTTTACTGTCTTTTATGGTGGTATGTACATAAGGTCTTGATTAGGCAAGCAATTAAGCATACCTTTAGCTTTACACTCCTTGTCAAATCACATGTTGGGTAAGGAGAAATGAAAACTGTTTGCTTAACTGTGATACTATCCAGAGCAAATAGAGAAATCATATTTTTAAATGCATTTATACAATTCTGATTCTTTGCAATTCAGCCATATGCCCATTTGTTATCCCAGTGTTGTCATGCAGGGTGTCTCAGAAAGTGTTGAGAATTCTTATGCGGAAACCACATCTGAAGGAATTGTTCAGCATTTTATTGCTTTGAAATGGAAAGTGACTGCGAAGATCAAAGTACAAGAGAAAAATACTGATAAATACAACACTTAAAACTTGTAAATGTTCTGGACTTCCTTAGTATCTGTAATCTGTGGATCTCAAAATATTTTCAGATATTATTTAAACCTTCTAACATGTTTGTAGACATAGTTATTCAGGTTTATAGGTAGATAATATTACAAGCAGAAATGATCACCTAGTCTGTGAGAGGCACTATATGACACAACTGCCTTTGGTAGCAAGGAGCTGACAGAAAGTACCATATAGTTCTGCATATTTTTGAGACCATACAGTCAGTTTCTAACATACCTAGAAATTGAACTTGTACCCTTCTTGTCAGTATTCTATTCTCTTTATCCTGCCTTTTGTTACGGTTAGATTTAAAGCTTGTCAAAACTCATGATGGAAATATCAAAGATCATGAATTCAAACTGATTTCATTGTTTTAATGCAAACCTGTATAGATTTTCTTTTTCTCAATCAATATTGGATTTTTTTAAGCCAATATGAAAAATTGCAATCTACTTAGGACATGTAGTCATTTCGCTACAATATTTTGATAACCCGTTTCAAGTTTTGACATCTCTCTCAAATACAGCTCAGACAAAACTTTCCCTGACATCAATTTAACAGTACAAGAAGTTCTAGGTCCCTTTTCCAGTGAAGCAGCTCACTGTATTTATACAGATGTGTATGTATACTGTTGAAGCATTGCACCTAATTTGCATATGTTCACATACTTTTCTTAGGAGTCAAGTTGAGTCTTATCTCTTCTCACTGCATTTAAGAAAAGAAATGATTAGGTGTCTGAGATTTGCAGTAACAGTAATCACACAGTGCATCAAATCTGCATGTGTTGGCAAAAATACACTCACAACAAAATGTATTATGCAGAACTAGCTGATTTGATTAATTCCGATTCAAAATAGAAAAAGAGTATGAAGATTTCCTTCTTTTTATTATTCTGCACTACTAAAGCAAGTAAGAAGAGAAGGGGATAAGGGATAAATTGAATCCAAATCAAGACTGAGCAAGTAATATTCATAAATTCATATCCATGCTGTTCTCCCAGAGCTTCACAACTAATTGTTTTGAATTTTTCTCTTTTTCTTATCTAGGTCATCCTCCATATGCCTCCATATGCCTGAGTTTTTTCACCTTGAATTAGTTTGTGTTTTCTCCCCACCTACCCATAACCTTTCTTAAAACTCATATCTGAGAACCTTAGACTTCTCTTCCTTGTGCTATTAACAAAATATTAAAAATTACCTGCATTAAAACACCTTCTAAATAAATTTGTGGTTAAAATGCATGCTCGGTCACTTTGCAGCAATTTGCAGTCCAAGTCAGTATACATCAACATCTCTAATGAATTGCACTCCATGCTGATTCTTGAGCATTGCCACATCCAGTTCAGAACTTTGAAACAAAATGAACTGAGTAACTAGGAAACTGGCAACCTCCTGAGACTATTTTCATGCAGAGAAACATCTGGTACCCTAAAACATAGTCACAAGCTTAAAAGCAGGTGAAAAACAATGTACACTTGTTAACCATGATGGGGCAGAGGGACATTAAAAAAATTAATAAAAAACTAACTCCATATAGGAAGTTTTTGAAAAAGAAAAAAAAAAGATAATTTCCTAAAATGGCTGAGAAGCAACTGACCTCTCAAAGAGGTAGAAATTTGCAAGTGGGAAAGAGAGAAGATAAGGGGCAAGATAGTGTTTTAAGGGGGCTGCAGCTCCACCAGCAAGAAGAGGTGAGGAAGCACTGTGGAGTAGCATGGTCTCTCTCTGTTCCTACATTATTGTTGGTATTATGAAGGGTGTGCGTATGTGTGCCTCTATGTGTGTGTGTGTTTGTGTGTGCGCACACGCTCATGGGAATACAGTCCCTCTGCTCGCTGATCAAAGGGTGATAGCTGTACGTAGGGGAAATGGAAGGGCAAAAAACTCACAAAGCACTGCATACAGTTGAATTAGACATTTTTTAAGGCAAAGGGCTAGCTCCTGGCTAAGCTAAATGATAATCCCTTGTCCTAGAGAAACAATTGCCTTTAGCAGTCTCTACTAATAATATAGCTGGTAGAACCAGCAGTGTTAGTAGGCAGGCTTTTTCTTTGTATCTCACTTTTAAGACTGAAACAATGTGACAACGTTACTTTGGTGTTTATAAAAATACAGTTTTTCTCTAATTGAGGTAGTCTGAACTTCCCTGGGGGGAAAAGATGCACGGGACCAAGCACAGGACATGGAATTCAAATCTTCATTTGAATGTTGAAGAAACAAATCCAGATGAAAACACTGTTTAAGTCCCTTGCATGTTTAGAGTTGTTATGTTAAAGTCTTAGCCAAATTGTCTTACTTGGGCTTACTGTCAGTGGCAATTAAGCTAAAAATTAAATAATTTTGGACATATTAAACAGGACACCTTTTACAGGTTCAGCTGATGAACATATATTCCAGGGGAGTGAATCTGCATTGCAAGGCTGTACAGTTTTCCAGTTCTTATTGGCCGAACTGCAGGATGTATCAGAGTAGAAGAAGGACAGGTCTGGCTTCCATTCCCTAGTGGAAGAGGGGATACTGTGAGGGTATGTCTCAGAACTGATTCTAGCGACCTGGAGATCATCAGTCCCAGTCAGCACACGGACAAATGCATTTATGCATATAATTACGTAAATTTTTGTCTGGCAATACCAAGAACAGTTTCACATTAAAAGCTGTTTAAGAAAAAAAATGTTTACCAAGGTCCGTCCTGAATAAAGGTGCTAGCTTAGATAACGGCTCAGATCTACTATATATTTAACAGTAGATAACCCTAAGGGTGATCGCTGATATCTTCCGTTAATTAGAAGCTTTGGTCACAGAAAAATTCACACTATGATTTAAAGCTTCAAGTGTAGAATCAACTTACTTAAAAAACCGTAAATGTCTACCTTTTTAACATACAGTTTTTAGAACAGAAGCAACTCTATGAATATCGCAAAAATGTATACATTTAGTATATATTTTCTATTAAATCTATATTAAAAACAAATTAAGAGATGTTTCAGAAACTTCCTTCCCAGTTCTTGCAAGTGAGTAGAACAGTATAAACTATTGTTAACACTCAGGAGACGACTGGCACCTCACTGCAAAGCCACAGCAATGAAACACAGGGAATTTCCCTTGTCTCCTTTAGTACAAAGTTGGCCTAACCCACTGATGAAGGTGGCTGAGGCTAACCTTGCTGATTCTGGCGTGACAGCAGATTCTGCCCTGTTGAAACTCATACATAACATCTTCAAACTGTATCAGAAGGAATCTTCTCAGTAGCCAGCTTTGGCATTCACTTTGTCAGTGTAAAGTAGGTATTGAATTGTAAATTTGTAGTTGCACAACTACTAGTCTTCTCCTTGCTTCTTCTGGACCTTTAAAACGAGCTGATCTGCTGGGTTCGGCACAAGGTTTAGCTGTATTCACTTAGTTTTTCTTCTTCCCACTGCAGGACTCTGGTTCATGTCCAGGTAATTGTCGATCTTATCTGCTGAATAAGGCTTAAGTCCCATGGAAAAATAATATGTGGTTACCTAATTTAAGACTACATGTAATAGCACATGTTCTCTGCTGTCTCTATAGGAAAATGAAATCCTTTTGCCTTGGAGAAATGCTACAGTATAGCTGTCAAGGAAAAGCTTTATTTAGCGGAGAGGAAGGATCTGGCAAGACTAAATACTCGTTACCTAAATGATTATTAGATGAATGATTGGGGATCTCTTGCCATGGTCCAAGCATATACTAGTCTCTTAGGTTGTGTGTGTTTTTTTTAAATCACCTCCCCTTCACATCATTCCCATAGCTCCTCAAAGTTTTTAATTAGCTCACTCTTCTAAGCTTTCTTTACAGTAATTTTTATCTGATCTGCTGAACTTTGTTAAATGTGCTGATATGTGATTAATGTGCCAGTTACAAGATGCAGCAATCAAAACCTGAACCCAAACAAGGACAAGAAAACTTATTATTAATGTCCTTATTTAGTCCCTGACAGATGTAAAATACCATCTATGCTACTTCTCAAATTAAGGCACACATAATTTTCTTGCACACCTTTTCAGACCGCTAAGTGTCCTCCAGCTGAACTAGGCACTGATGCTAATCAGGCTAAGGCTTAGGCTTAGACTCACAACACATGCGGGCTGAATTAACAGGGAAACTTAGTTTTGGCATTTCTTGATTTCTGAATTTTTAGTCTGAATATTCCCATATTCCTTTTTTTTTTTTTTTTTAATTTAACATTTTTTGAATAATTTCCTTTCACCTGAATAGGCTAATCTGTGGCAGCTATTGCATCTGTTAGTTGCCCTTGATAACAATACCTAGTACCCAGGTGTGTACTTGCATAGTGAGTGACCTGATATCACTTTACTGGTGATGGTTTACACCAGCTGAGATTCTAGCCTACGACGATTAGGAACAGACTCATTTATTTGCTCTGGCCTGCATTCTTTACTTACTTAGTAGTACCCCTGGTTCATAATACTAATGTACCATCTCAAAACCTGCTAAAGCAAAGAAGTTTAGTCAAAACGACTTTTGCTCACTGGTGACATGTATCTGTAACCTCCTCCACAGGTTGTTCAGTGTGATGCCTATAGTACTCGAATAAAATTATTTTAAGTTTTTCTCTGTAGAAAATAGTCATATACTGTATTTACTTAGAAACCTCGCTTATCTTAGGGGGTGCTAATTAAAAACATGATA
This sequence comes from Nyctibius grandis, assembly GCF_013368605.1. Lineage (NCBI taxonomy): Eukaryota > Metazoa > Chordata > Aves > Nyctibiiformes > Nyctibiidae > Nyctibius > Nyctibius grandis. Next base: position 28,499,613 of record NC_090664.1, read on the forward strand.
AAAGAGTAAAGGATGAAGAAAATAATAATAAGAATGGAAAGCAAAATAAGTGGTAAAGGAAAAGAAGAGGACAGAGGAGTTTGGTTGTATCAAGAGCAAGGTGAAAAAAAGACAAAAAGAAGAGAGGAATGAAGAAAACAAAATAATTATTCATTGCGCTATTGGGTTTCTTGCATGAAGGAACAATATTGAAAGCTCAAGAGCGAATAAATTTTAAGGATTATGAAATTAATGTCAGAATGGAGATTTATGTATTTAGTACAATGTTCTCCTACCCTGGGAGTTGGAAATGTAGAGTGATTATTAGCTAGGTTTCTGTTTTTGTTGAGCAGGTATCTTTTCTATTACTATTCTGTTCCACTATATAATCATATTTCTTTGCATAATTTAGATCTGATATATGCAAGTGCCTCCATTTTGAACAGACCATATGGAGAGCTCCATGAGTGCCCAGGGAACCAGAAGTATGCAATGATTAACCATGGTTTCTGTTATTTGTTGAGCAGATCAAAAGAGCTGTGAAATAAAAGGCATTTTGTGATGGTTTCTATGTCCTTGTACTGTCCTTTGTTTGGTTGTGCTGCACTGAGAGGAAAAAAAGGCTAGTTTTAATATAGCAAAGAAATTGCATAGCCATTCACAACATGCAAAGTCAGAAACAAAGGAAAAGAAGGCACTGGAAGGAAAGGCACTGGTCTATGTAATAGGTCAGTGATGATGAACTAAAGGAGAAAAATATAGATACACATGTATATGTTTTCTGGATCTATATTTTACCAGATCTAAATTATGAATAACAGATAATGGGAGGAAAAAAAGACACAGAGAGGGAGAGATTCAGAAGACATGAAGCATTAAACCATTAAACTATTAAACCATTTCTAAGACTATCTCTAATATTTCTAAACTTCGTTAAGCCCTATTCAGTTAAGGACTCAAATAAATTGTTTTTATTTATTTTGTCTTTCAAAAGAGAGAAATACAGCATGGTAAGGTTTTTACTTCACATATCATTTAATTTAATGTGAAGTCAAATGAATTAAAGACACATAAGCTAATGTGTCTACATGGCCTAAATTTTAGAATATTCAGGTCCTGGTATTTTAAGTTGGAATATTAACGTGGCAACAGAAAGTCTAACATCAGATCATTTCCAGAGAATGCATGGGTCATATTTGGCTTTACATGATGCAGCACAAAGGTTGGACAACATAGGCCCTACTTTGGGATTAGCTTAAAAGACCAAAAACTGTCTAGCCCCACAGCTATGGGCATGTTACGTAGCTCTTGTTGGGCAGATACTGAGCACTGCTGACCCAACCCTTTGGAGCCATAATCAGTTTCCCTGTTGGTGATGTGTTGTGCCCAAACCACTTACTGCAGTAGTCCAGATGCAGAGCTAATACCATAATGATACATCCCTATGCATTAAGAACTCAGACAAATTATCTGATGCAGAACAGAAGAATTTTTTTTCTTGGATGTAGTTAGTGCACTGTATTATGTCATCTACAGATGACCAATGTAGCCCATTGCTGTTACTTCTATAAAGACAGAGGCTTTGGTTGATGCTCTCAAAATGGGAGATATTAATCTATGAAGAGTAGAAAATAGAGAAATGAGTAGAAAATATAATCAGATGGTACAAAGAAAGTGAGTGAGGTAAATGAAATTGTTCAGGTTAATTTAGGAATTGGAGAAAGAAGAGAGAGAAAATAAAACTGAAGAGACCCCATGTAGACATTCATTATATTTGGTAATGTGAGATGAAAGGAATAATTATTCTGATTTTGTTGACAGAAAGAAAAGAACAAGAATAACGATGAATGGTCATTCTTAGCAGAATGAGAAACTGAATATCTGTTGTCTTAGAGGTTAGACCTTGGACCGAGGTTCAATTCAATTTTTTAATAATAGTCAATATTATATTAGTCAATAAAGACTTTAATACTGCAATAGTGGAGACCACAGTATTTAGGTTCATTAAGACTTCAAAGTCTTGAAGGAAAGAACTGGACCTCATGCAGCTCACAAGGGTTAACTTGAAATAAACTTTTATTTCAGATTTCATTGGGAAAATCATTCACACAAAGCAACCGGGTATGAAACGGTTGTCACCATCAGCCACTGTCCTCACTAGAAGGAGTTTGTTTGTTTCCTTATTAAATGTCATCATCAAACCCTTATTGTGTTCACCATTTTCTGAGTAAGTTATGAATCTAATGAAGAGCACAGGGCCCTTCTTAAGTCCATTGATAAAGCCTGCTAGTACAAGAACTGTTCATTTTTTCTTACTCTCTCTTTTTTTTGTATTTTAACCAAACTACTATTAACTACTATTATATTTTGGCATTGGTCTTATCCATCATATGGTAAGTGTCGTCTGAATGTTTCCATTGGCTTGCAACCTCTAAGTACTTTGCTGCCATTCTGTGCTGCTTCCAACTTCGGCTTTTTGAAAGGACCGACATGCCCACATTTGAACAATTTCAGGCAAGTGCAAAAGCAGAATCACACTCTCCAGAGAACTTTCTAATCTAACCAGTTGCTTACTGAGTTTTGGGTACCATTTGAGATGGAAATGTGTTAAACAAAGGTTTTAGAAACAGAATTTTGGGACATGGTGTAAGAAGTGCATCTTACAACTATTTTTAGTGTCAAAGTCTTCTTTTAAGATCAGTCTTTTCATCAGATATCAAAATTTCATCCAGCATCTCTACTACTTTGAACCTCATAGACTTGGTTGTTCAGCTTTAGATATTTAAGCATGAAGATGAAGTGAAGAATGAGACGGCAAAAGGAAAGAGATTTTATATCTGACATCTATACTAGACTTGTTTGGTATAGTTTCTGTGGAAATCTTTATGGTTGCTTTTTCTTTCTGTGTGTGATATCACTGTGCATCATGTTCTAGTTGGCCTAAATACACAACACTTGTCAAAAAGAATGGAAAATGCTCCTCTCAGAAACTGATTATAGATCTTGAGAATGTTAACTGAAACAGTGACAACAGAAGAAAGAAGAGATCCATAAATGCTGACAGAGAAAGGAACAATGCCACAACTCATATGACATAAACACTAGCCTTAATTTGTCAGTCCTAGTAGAGAAATCTTTATTTCCTCCCCAAGCCCAACACCTACATTCTTTAAAGACAATACTATATGTAGAACCTGTGACATTTTGACAACCGCTCAACAGTCCATTCTGAAAACTTATTGTTTGAGAGATTTTATGATAAGAATCATATGTTTAAGAGTGAATCTCTCAAGGAAGTGTCTTAATACTGCTTATAATCTTGTCGTTTTGAATAGGTTTTGATGTGATTTTTGCCTGAAACCATGCTTTGTTTAGCCATTCAGAAAAATCAATGGAAATAAAAATTATTTCCCAGCTAAAATCTTTGCAACTGCTTTAAATAAAAATTATAGAAGCATGTCTATGGTACCTGTACAGGTAAGAATTTTGTGGTACCATTATTATCCCTTATCCAACACTGCAAATTTCAGACTTACTTATGGACAGATTATCACAACTGATTCTTCTGGGGTTTTTTTGAGATAGTTACTTTAGGATCTTTTTAATCAGAAAAGCCTACATTTGGTGTGTTCAACCCTGCCTACAGTGAATGTCGACATACTCTAAACACCAGGTGGCTAAGAGATGGCAAAAGACATGGTTATTTCTTCTAAGAGCAGATCATTTTCCCTAGCTGAAAGACCAGCCCGATATACAGATCTTGAAATCTGTATCTTAAGAAAAATTACTTTTCCATACAGTCACATTTTAGAAAGGAAGAGGGAAGAATTGTTTGAAAGAGTATATAAATAGTCTTTACTTGAGATGTACTTTATACTATGAAATGCAACAATGCTTAAAGTCGGTTATTAAAGCTATACATAGTTACGCTAATGAGCTTCCTTTTTCCCCTCCTCCTTGAGAAAAAAAAAACCTTTTTAAACCCTAATGTAGCATTTGAAAATATCCTTTAAAAATATTTGACAAAGAATGTTACACCTTCATTCTTCAAATGTCTGGTGAGCAAGCATGCTACTTCTGAAGTAGAAATTTGCTTTTGGGGGAGAGAAAACACAAATCTGGCCGTATATTCTAAAGGGGATACACTACAGAGTATAAAGCTCCATCAAAGAGTACTTGGGGGGCATATTCACAACATTTTGTGTCTAACTGCAAGTCTCAGTAATGTAAGAAATTAAAATCTTGACTTTAAATGGATTGTGAGACTTTCCCATGAGAGAGTCTGAAGCGGTAATAATACCGCTGTACCTGCAGAAACTGATCACCAATTCAAGCACCGAAAGTGCTGGTTCTGAGACTATCATCTCGTAAAAGTATTGAGGCACTAAAAGGTGATATTTGTTAGCAAGTTAATCCTGTCAAGCCTCTGAATGAGTCCTGTTTCTTCAATTCTATCCTCAAGAATGCTACGAAGAGACACTTACGTTTTCTCTGAACTGAAATTCACCTTTTTTTTACTCCTATTATTGCCACATTCTCACTCTTACTCTCATTAACTGTCACTCTTTTGTGCATTTGATTCATTTTAGCTCCACAGGAAACAGGAAAACAATACCTGCAACAAGACAATGAAGAAGAGAGAAAAAAATCCCAACACAATTTCGAGATGCAGAAAAATGCCTAGCGTGACATGATGGTAACAGCAAATATTGTGTTTTTTTCCAAAAGAGACACCAAGACACTTTTTTAACCCTGCAGCAATTTTAAGAACATGTTGAAGTACTACTGTCATTGCAGGTGCTCCCAGCTTTTTCTTTTGAACTGTTTTAAATGAGGATTCATGGTGAAATGTTAGCTGACTACACTAAGCAGAGCAAAAATGTGCAAACTGGAATCTGGGACTCTCCATTCCATGGAGCATCCCATAGATACTGGAATATAAGGTCACACTTGTATGCTTGCTTCCTCAAAGTCCTTAAAGAAAGAATCACACAGCTCTTTTAAAATTTAATTTTCCACTGTTATGTATGCAGCATTTGATGTTGTTCCTTTGTGCAAATAATATGATAATGTCTCTACCTTTGGGAGACAAGATTCTAATAGCTGAAGGGGAATACAGTCTCTCAAAGGAACTGATCCAAAATCAGTTTGGGTGTAAATAAATACAACCAATTGTTTTCAATGGAGTTGTATAAATTTGGAGCTAAATTAGGTCTATGATTGGTCCAATACTATAATCTTCGGTCAAAATTCCCATTATTATAATCAAAGTTTGTAGGATGTAACTACAAAAAAGATAACTCACAGAGCCGCATGTCCCATTTGTCTTTCAAAGGGAAATTGTGAGTGTTTTTCCCTTTGATCGCAAGGTCAAAAAGTTTTTTCGCCCCTTGACACAGCATGAAAATGTAAATAATGTGCGAAAACTGTAACTGGTGTAAATAACTACAAATTCAATTACACCACATCTGAGTTTAGCCTCTTAGTCTTTTGACTTGAATTATATTATTACGGATGACATAATTCATTTTTTCCCCCGTAGCATTAATGTGCAAAGAAAACACATATAAAACAAAATAACCAGTCCTGTTAGGTATAGCTTCAGGGTTTGTATATATCACAAGTCATCGATGTTATTTAACTATTCAAGACAGCAATATGTATGATCATTTTGCCTATGGAAAGAATTCTATTGTTCTCTTCTAATAGATTGCTCTGTCTTTTCAAGTTAAGAACCTTTCTGTATCACTGTTGTTAATTCTCATTATTTTATTCCATCTCCCATGATTTTTCTTATCTTTTTTTCTGAAAGCTCCAGCTTTCAGACATGTGTGACTGTGTAAAAATCACATTTTTTTTACTTTCAAATTAAAATTCTTGTCATCTTGGTTGTAATAAAGCTTGTGAAAATAAGACCCAAGAGAACTTCAAAATAAGCAAAAAAATAAAATATTTTTAAAATCTATTTTAAAATACATGCTTTTTTAAAGTCAATTTTATTTTTTTATTAAAGCTAGACCTGAGATTTTTTGAAGACTTGAAATTGGTAAACTTCTGTATCCTCACAGCTGCCAGGTTGAAAGTCTTTTCTTACTCATGACTGGCAGATATTGAGAGAGCAGAAAATGGGTATGCAGTCTCCCAGTTGGCTTTCAGTGAATTATTTACAGATGACAGAAGCATCAGAGAAGTCCAGGCAGCTGGACTGTGTGTAAGACTTTCAGTGAATGATTTCGTTTAGAATGTTGTTTCAGGGACATAATGTAATTAATGTAGTTGGGAGATGAGAAATCTCACACATTGCATCTGGAAGTTTCTCCTCAGGAAATACTTGTAGCTCAGTGCTCCTGTCAAGCAGGGTAATGTGCCTGTAAACCACCTTTGACAGAAAACATATCTCTGCATCAGCAGAACCAGAAAATAACAAAACATACACAATGCGCAAGAGTGAATGCCAATGTCTTTGCACCAAGAAAACACACTCATATAAGACAAGGAAATCTAATTCAGTGGAAAGCGTGTAAAGTGCATCAAAGAAACAGCCTGAGCCAGGAAGATGTTCCACTGGTTGTCTTAATAGGTAAATAAAACACTTTGAATAAGTGAGAAATACCAGTATTAGTCACTGCAAACACTTGCTTTGCCGAGAAAACGACACAAAAAACCACTACAGCAGGTAATAGCTTTTAGGTTGTTTTTTTTTTTCCATTGTAGCTGTCACGCTGCAGTGAAAAAGCAAAGAAACCTAAGGGCAAATGTATACATTTCCAGATTGATTAAAATCTTAAATTTATAAACCTAAATATTCAAAAGCCTGCAGAGAAAATAATCTGGATTTAACTTTTATATGGCTATTGACTTTCCTGCCTTTCAAGTAGCATTTTCAAGCTTTTACTTTTAGCCATGAACCCAGAAACTTAAATAAACTTAAACTGTAAAGAAACACTAAAGATTTGAAAGACAGTTCAAAATAAGAATACTCTGCTTGAGGGCCAATGGCTCCCTTCTTTCAAAACAAAACAACCCCATCCACTTCTAAGCTCTACTAAAGCTAAACAAATGTTCTATGCACACAGTTTTTCATCTGTGGAAATTATATAAAAGAAAAGTAACTATATGATCATCACTTGCACGTCTGATGAGGATGGAACTTGGGTATACAATTAATTGAAATGAATTATCCACAGAAAGAAAAATATTTTGCATCCTTATATGGAAAGAAAAAATTAAAAACAAACTGCTGAAATCTCCCTCAAAGGGGTGGTTATTTCTTTATTAATTAGTATTAACAAATACAATCACTATGGTTATCATAAAAAAAGCTGGAATTGGCCGCCTGCTGTTCTGCTATGGGACTATGGAAATGTATAGCAACTCTAAAATATAACAAAACATATGTCATATTTTAAGGAGAGATTCTTGTTTTTAAAATATTGAAAAAAATTGCAAAACATTATCTAAGTAAAATTAGGCCTACTTTTGTTATGGATACTACAATATTATGTCTCAATCTGCTGATTTTAATAGAAGGACATGCAGAAATGATTAACTGGTGTAATTTCCTGTGTGCTTTAAATGGTGTTTTAACTTCCTCTGCAACAAGATGAGAGGAAATTCTTCATTGCTGTGCTTATCCAGATCTTTGAAAGTGCAAAAAGTTTAAAAAAATGAATAAAATGAGAGGCTAAATGAAATGACATGTTATTTTAAGTAGCAATCTTACATTTCAGAGTGAGTCTTTAATACAAAATTTAGTCATTTTAGTAATAATGGTAATTGTATTTAATAATACTTAGCTTACATATTAAACTTTCAGACTGTATTCATCTTGCTTAAATATATTCAGAGCGCTCTTGTGACAATCCTTACTTGTTATAACCAAAAGATGGCAGCACTCCATGCGGTATACTTTGCCTTCCGCTGTTATTTCTATTCGCAGACCTCTTTGCAAATTCCATTTTATAGTGCTACAGTTTAAGTTATCCTAGGCAGAGAACTATTTAGGAAGCTTTCAGATGAGAACATATGCTTATTAATTTGGGAAGGTTATAGTGGTTTGGAAAGCTTACAAATAACTTCCTTTAAGTTCAGTTTCTTTAGTATAGTTCCAGACTAATTAACCACCAATATTAGATAAACAGGACTGACAAGCTCCAACCTGAAGTCTATTTTGGGGAAACCCATTCTCTTCTCCTGGGCACCTAAACACCAGATAGTTTGTCTCGTATAGGTCTCCTGACTCTTTTCACCATTTTTTTTCTTCTTTTTTTCGTTTCTTATTTTTGCTGTTCTCCTTTTCCTCCTGGCCCTGTCTCATTCTTTACTGTTCCCTGGTCTCCTTTTGGGCAGACCTCAGCATTGCTGCCCAATACCAGCTTCCTGATGTAAATACCTCCTTTATTGTATATCACTATCCCTCCTGTGGCCAGAGTTGCTATGGGTTATCTAACGTCTGCACACTCTTGTACCCACAGGTCTGAATCCATGTTCTTCTGTGAGATCAAACGTAAAATGAGGCAGCTCTTACCCAGTAATAACAGAGTATAATGGGGGCAGATGTTCAGTGACTCTGTGGTCTTGACCATGTCATGTAATATAGAAGCATTAATGGGGAGGCTGACGACTTCAAAATTCAATCCTCACTATTTGGAATTAAGTCAAGAGCAGTCATAGGGACATACAGAATGATACAGGAAGCTGGATTTTCAATTTGGTTTTAAAAGGTGAAATTAAGAACTGAACTGTTATACAGAACAAATCAAGGGGGAAAAGGGATGTAGGAAAAGAAACCAAGACTTTACTGGTCAAAAGGAGGAAAAAAGTGGAAGGTTAAGAAATGAACAGCACAAATTTTGCACAGTCACCATAAAAAAAGCCAAAGACTTCATGAATAGCGTGACCCTAAACAAGAGGGTAAAACAATAAATTCTTCCTTATATGAAGCCTTTGGCAGAAAAATGGAACCATTAGGCGGATAGATGTGAGGGCCATGGCCCACATGCAAGATTTTTGAAATATACAAAAAAATAATAATAAATAATTATCTATGCCCTACCTTATTCCCATGCAGATACTTCCAAATAAATGAGAGAAATCCTTCCAAATGGCACAGACTGCTAAGTTGTAAAAGAAACAGGTGAAAGCGACTGAGAAGCTTAAGCATGGTGCAGAATAAGGCCATCCAAGAGAATCCTGGAGGCAAGACAAAGATATAGCGATCCAAAATATAATTCCTTGTACCTACAATGGGAAGCTGCATGGAGGACTAAGAAAAATGTTAGGAAAATGAGCTTCAGCGCAAAGAGTATGAGAAGTAGAGAGGCTTCAAAACTGAATTTGCAGCTATATAATACATGAAAGAAAATTACTCAAAATAATGTTGATGTGAGAAACTCCACTATGTGTAAGGAGCCACGTGTTGGGTTTGGGGTTTTTTTGCTTGTTATTTTGCCATCTACATTTTCCCACTGACTCTAATTAGACTCAAGCCTAATTTTATTCTTTTCTGGTACTTATGGTTGCTAATGATTTTCAGAACTGTGTTACCGTGTGCATTAGTGAGGGTACTGGGATCTGGCACAAGTAATTCTTCCTTTCTCTCTTCTCCTCTACTCTGTTACAAAGTTCTGACTTTATACGGGATTTTGCTAACAGAGGCTATGCTGAAGAAGGGTGATTTGCAGGTCTTTCCACTTTGAAGCTGGTTCCGTTTAATAAATTAACAAGTTTTTTGACCTTAAAAACTGTTGCACAGCTGACCTGAAATCCAAAGCCTTGGGAAAGGGGAAGTAGAAAGAGGGCTAACCATGAATAGTCTGGGACCTTAAGGTATTTTAATGTAATCTATTTTGAATAGTTCCATCTCTATCTGGAAATTGCTGTGTTTCATGACATGATTTCTAGTGATAGTGAGCCTCATAGGAAAGCAATAAAAGCACATAACAATATCTTTTCTTTTCATATAGGAATAAATATTAACAACAAATCGATATCAATTAGCAGCTTCATTTTCCATAATATATAAAAAACTAGTAATAATGTGAAGTAAAAAAGTCAAAATGATGAAACGTTAATTATGTTTAGTAAGAGGATTCTGAAAGTAGAAAGCAGATATCACACTATGAAAAAAAGTAACGATCCAAAAATCAAAGGCACATGAAATTTCTCACTGGCGGGAAGATACTTTATGTAACAAGATGGTATAGGCAGTAGATCTGATGATAATATTTAAATTTCAGAAAACTAGGACAAGGAAAAACTTAAGCCATATTCAAGATAATGCAATTGCATTTCCAGAAGAGGAGAATGTAATAGAACAAGATGCCTCTGGAGTCAGAGCTTTACATGTGTCATGGGTGAATGCCAACTAAGTGCTTTACTTATCTAGAATGAATAGGGCTATCAAAGAGCCTGGATGTAAGGGCAGGACAGAAAACATCAGCTGGACTTCTGAGAAGTTTGCATCTGAGAAATTACACTGGTTACCTAATCCTGTGAGAAAGTGGTCTTAATTGTCATTCTTATGTATCTTGCTGTACCTTTTGCAACTGTGATTCCACTCCAAAATGTTAAGAATTGATCTGAGGACAAAAAAAATTGAAGTCTTTAGCAGCAAATAAAATTATTGCTAGCATTAGGGATGAATTCATGCGAAGTCCAACTCTGGAAATTTTCATGTGCTGAGACCCCAGGCAATTCTATGTATTACAAATACATTTCTATCTTATATTTCTATGAAATATATGGGGTAAGAAATACTTTCATTGTATTTCTATACCATATGAATATAGCAGGTTACCTCCTGACTGTACAGGAAGGGAATGTCAGAGAACCAAATGAAGCAGAAGAATGTTCCAGTCATGCTCCATGTAATAGTGGCCATTAGCCCTGGGAGTAATTAGCTCTTCTAGTTCTTAACATTTAAATTCTCAGAAAATGTCCGGCATTTAAGAATATCAGCATGTGAAAAGAAACCATAGAGCAGACTGTGATGAGAGAAATGGAAAAGACAGTTCAATTGATGCAGCATCGCTTTACCATTATGTTGAATAAAGTGCAGTTGAATTTTTAATCGACTTTCTATTGTAACTCGGCACAAGATAAATGAAACAACTATTGTATTGCAAAGTGACCCTTTCTTGAAAAGACAATTGTGCTATAAATCCTGAAGTACATGTCATGTAAACCTACTTTTATTCCTGAATTCAGCCCTTTCAATACTTGCTGTATGTAATATACCTTTCACCAGCTTACCCACAGTAGTAGTGGTAGCAGTAATCAGTAAAGACAATTCTGTGTGAAGATATTTAGATAGAAGATAATAAAAGAGGACTTAGCAAACACTCATTAACATAGAGACCTTTAATACCTTTACATAATCTCTGCAAGATTGTCCGCCTTCTGCTACACTTCATTTTAGTAGTGTAACAAAATAAATCTGCGTGCCATGGTCTGTTCACTGTTTTTCCCCAAACTGCCCTCACATGTTTTAAATGTAGATGTTAGCAGTGCAAAGCTTACTGAAATTTTTAATCCCTACAAAAATCAAACTCTCTATTAATGACCTCTTTCTTTTTTTATCTGCCTTCTGTAATAGAGAAACTTCAAAAAATAGAAAGCACTTTGTTTTAGTTTTGGGGTGAATGAGGATAAATACTTATGAGTTTAAAATTCAATAAAATCTTCGGAAATGTTACTGAGCTTTCCTCTACAAGCTTTTCTAAATTTCCCTTGTTAAGCTTGGAGGTCAACAGGTTATTATTGACTGTTTATTTCACTGCATAGGTATCTGTAAGTATTTTTTATGTAAAATACTTATCTCCAGAATCTTCGGTTTCAACTGTCAGTTACTCTTACTAGTTTTCTTTTTAAGTAAACGTCACCCAAATTGTAAAGATAGTCTCATGAATAAGTGATTGGTTTGTGGTATAGGAGAACCAGATTTAGGGTCAGACTATGGCTTTCTGTGAAAACCTGAACATCCATTGAATTGTCTGGACTTCTGTTTCCTGTTTGTACGTTTTGGATAGTAATTGCAGGTTTTCCTGTGATAACACATTAACAGCATAGCCAAATATCAAGCTTTAATAAAATCATAGGAATGGGTAAAAATAATGATAAAAATCCACACTTTTTGTTAGCACTTGTTTGTATTTTGAATCTTTATGTTGTGAAGATCTCCCCTGTAGACACAAGGAGTGGAAAAGTTATTTTAGATTATTTTTTTTCTCGAAGAAAATAAAATCTATAACCCTCACACAACTTCAGACACTAGGTCTGTAAAAAAAACACTACCTGTGACTACACTTATAATGAAATCTTTACAGTTGATGACAGCGTTATCTGTTCCAAATGTGCTACATGTAGTCTGGCCCATATCATATTTGGCACCTGTGAGAGTAACTACCACAGGGAAAATGTGGTAGTGAAAGTATGCTGCACCAAACTGCATGTGGCCACAGAGCCACTGAGTTTACTTTTTGAGTGACTGAGCAAGCCCTGAGTATATTTGTAATTTCTTCCTTTTGGCTTAGTTAGCAAAAATAGCAATTCATTTTTTTTGGGGAAAAAACCCCCCAAACTACCAAAAACATCATAATTGTTTAGAAACAAACTCCTCTCATGGAAAACAATGTGAAATCAGTTCTAGTAGAAAAAATAGCATTTTTCCCCAAATGGCCAGTTTTAAAAAAACCACCTTGACTTTATTTCTGTTGTGCTTAACCTCACAACAGCAATATGCTCCCTTGTGATCAAAAGGCATGTTTACTGTAATTCTCTAAAAGCTTATGCAGGCTGTTATGTTCCCTGCAGCTTCTTGGAATGCAGAAATGTGTTCATTCGTTTGTCTGAGCAACTCTGACACCTGACCCCCTGCCAGCATTCTCTAAGTTGGCTGCTCATAACAGTAAAATAATTTCAAGATGGCACTGTTAGTATTTAAAGACTAAAAAAATTGTTCTAAAGGCTGGTCTATTTGAGGTTTGCTTTCTCCACAAGCTGTGCTCGTCTAGGAATTTTAGTGTTACCTCTTAATTTACAGCAGTGAGAGTATACTTCAGGTGTAGTAAGCATGGGATTGAAAACATATTTCTCTCTGGCATTTTTGGGTTCCTGCTTGCCCTTTTTTAATCAACATCTGATCAATTTGTCACTTGGAGGGTGTTAAGAAACTACTGTTTTAGCTGGGTTGTTTTTTATAAACAAACTCTCCTTTCTTCCATGAGACATGATTGATATTCTTCTCACTACATACATAAAACTTCCTGACCATGTTTGTTTTTTTTTCCTGGTTTTGTTTTACATGAATATATTGAAATGACAAGGTTTGTTTTCAGATCAAATGACTGGAGTAATGCAGTGCAACTCTTCATATAGAGTATTCTCACACAGTTTCAATGTTGTAATTCCAGAGTTAAACAATTTCAGAAGGAAAAAAAGAACAAATAGTGATGAAAAAAAATGATATAATTTACAATGAGCTAGAGAATTCCTATTCAATGAGAGCAACCTTTTGTCCAGCTGCCATCAAGTGGGTTCACAGTCTGTGAGAAATATCAGAAGTGTTACACTAGAGGCAGCTCTAATCTAGCTTGTTTAAGCATAGAAAATGAATCCATGGCAGCTCAGCTTCACTGCAAGTTTTGCAATCAGAACTGTGACTCTGAGTAGTCAGGAGGTCCAGTCTCGATCCCAGCATATCCATAGGCAAGATTACAGCTAAATCACGTATTGACCTGTTCTGGAATCAAAACTCCTTTTGCTGAGTAGCTAAACCAGAGATGCTAGAAGGAAAAGTAAATGCACCAGGCCATGATGTTGCTTGATGAATACAAGGAGCAGGCCAACGCTAGATAGGCAGAGAAAGTAGAAAATGAAACTAGAATAAAGAGTGAATTTTAAACTCTGGTCCACTGAGCTAGTGATAGAAAGGACATACTTCACCCAAAGTCTGCAGCATAGGTAGATAGCATTATGGATGTCAGCAGAAACTTTGCACAAGTTGATCATTGTAACACACAGCCTTACAGCATGAAGAAATAGTTTTACAGGCAATTCGTTTTTACTTGCTAATATCTCTTTAGGCATAATCACTTCCATCTCTGCCACTACAGGATTCATGTATTATACTCTGAGCTTAGTGCTTTGCTGTATTTATGGAAGTTGATCATAAACACTAAAAGAAAGAATTATGCCTTTGTTGGAATGTATCATTACTTTCCATTCCATTGTGAAATCAGAAAAACTGTATCCCCTCTGCATGAAGAAACTGGGATCGATTGTTTTTTTAAAAATATTAAACTAAGTAGTGGATAATATTTTTGCCTAATGTGAATTTGCTCTTGAGAGTATAGAAATATCTTGTTTATTGCTGAAAACCTACCCTGATATTATATACACCTTATATATACAATATGTATTATATATACCCTATTAATATTTGTCAAGAAAGGTTTGATATCTGTACATCAAATAATTGAAGTTCATTTTAATTATTAGCAGCCATATGAGCATGTAAACTTCTAATCCACAGTCTCTGAAATAACGTTCATAAGAAAGTTTGAAATATCCTTCATGCTACCCTCATAAATGTCAGCCTTAGTAATTATTAATGGGTGGGACATGAGGCAATTTAATCCCCAGTTGAACCCAGCACTAGATGCAAAAGAACTGCAGTAACATCTATTACACCACTTTGCATCAATTGTTAATGATCTATTTTAATAAATGAAGAGAATACCTACTGCATGTACTTGTCCTGAAAATAGAAAATCTACAACCATATATAGACCTAGCAATTGAATGCAATCAGCAAGTATAAAATGAATGAAATGGACCAATTTTTTTCCTTCACTTGGCAGAAGCCATTGAGTTGTGCCTGTGTAAAGAGAAGCGGTCTTCTATATGTTATTAGTGCTTATGCTTCTGCCCTCTCAAAAGTGAGGATTTAGTCACTAAGCTGCATTTAAGGTTAACCCTGCTGAAAAAATTGAGAGCTAAAACTTACAATATGTTGTCTCTTATTGTCATATCAAAATGAGAGTAAGTAGAAATATGGAAACACTTGAGAGTTAAAGAAGGAATAAAAGTATTTTTATAAGGCTGGAGGATTAAGTATACAAATTCTCTACCTTGTATACAGCAGTACATGGAATAAATATGTTGTGCCCCTTCAGATCTCAGTATAGCTGACCCTTACATATTGAAGTGTTGAAAGAAAACACTCATGACATTCTGTCAGACCGAGGTCTGGCCTAGCCTCTGCTGTGGCCATGAGAAGACACAGCTACTCAGTGATTTTCTGTAGGAAATTGTTATATATGAGACTAATGCTACGACTGATGCACGAGTATTGCTAAGGAAAATCTTAACATCTGAAAAAACATGCCAGTCAAAATCCCAAAGACAAGGCTTCTGCTGGACTAATTAGATTGGAAGCTCTTTGGCACAGCCTTTAGGGAGACCACCCTTTTTGGGATCACTTGGAAGGTTTAAGAGGCGAGATAACAGAGGAAATCTGATTCTTTAAAATGGCAAGTGGCTTCAGTACCAGAGCATGCTGGAAGGAAATAAAGTGGAGCAGAAAAAATGTGAAAAAGTGAAGAATAAAACATATAGGTATATAGTTCTGAGGGGAAAGATGAAAGGGAGAAACATGAGTGAAGGGCCTGAGCAGTGCGCATTTGCACAATCATGGGAGAAGAAAGTTTAAAAAAGTGATGGTAAGTCACTCTGCAGACTCACCAGCGCATTAGGATTTCGGGGTTCAATGAGGCTTGGTGGTATATACTGTGTCTGTGATAAAGTGAAAGTGGTTCTGCACATGTGCACTGGAGTACATTACAACTAATCTGTGTGTTTGCGCTTTTGAGTACATCAGAAGAAATTTTATTGGATAAACAACTCTGAACCTCTTGTACCTTTATTTTGTGCTGCGATTAATTCAACACTTATTGCAAACCTATCTGATCTCAATTTTTGTTTACTCTTGTATTTTGTCTTTATGACACTTGTAATTATATGCTCTTGAGTTCTTTCCCTGCTTGTTTGCTCTTCTGCAAAACACAGTATTAGCCCTTCAAAAATCCATTTACTTCTACTAGCTAGTTTTGATCCACTTAGTGGTTGTGTCACAAATAAGTAGCCTCTAATTATCCCATCCTTTAATTGTTCAGATTCATGAAGCCTGTTTAGACTACTGTTGCATTGTCAATGGTCAGTGTCCCCTTTTGAAAGCAGGTTTTGTGTGAGAAAATCACCATTGCCTATGCGATGTAGAAGTCCTACACAGGGAGAGTAGTCAGACAAGACTACTATCTTACACCCCCACAGCTTCCATCTCACTTCCTCCATCTGCCGAATGCTACCAGAACATCTGAGTCTGGCACAAGCACTTACAGGGTGACAGAGCCTATGGTGCCATGCAGAGTGCGTTCAAAGTAACCGGAAATCACGTTCTGTGGCCAAGGCCCCAAGACCTTATAACTCACTGGTGATCCAAGGCATAGGATATTTCCATGCTGAGAATAAAAGTGTGTCCTGGTTTGGACTAAAACAGAACCACCTTTCAGTGATTTTTCCTTTCAGCTAAGTTTCTTCTAAGTAACTGCACTTTCTGAAACTAAGAGCATGTTTTGCAGACAGTGTCTGCTTCCAGGACTGATAACGCTCTAAGTTTATAGTTATCACTAAGGTGCCAGTAGGAATGTTATGCAGAAAGGCTCTGGTTTACACTTACTCCTAGAGAAACCAAGGTCACTGCTAAATTCCTCACTAATTACGAGTGAAGGGCCACAGAAGGGTCGCACCTCCAGGGAGGAGCGGACAGGACAGGTGACCCAAAATTGACCCATGAGGTATTCCATCCCACACACATCATTCTCAGTATAAAGATGAGGAATCACAAGGGTCATGCTCTCTTCTTCTATGGCCGACATCCGAAGAGGACTCTGTTTTTCTCCTGCCCTCAATCCCAATCTGTGTGTTCCTGAATCCAGTTCCCGTCCATTGCTGAGTCCAGTCTGAGCTTTCCTGGAGCCTGCCCTGCAGTGCCAGTGGTGACGTTATCGTCATCGGCGGAGCTCGACCTTGGTTTTGTATATATTTGTATATATTTAATTATTTACTTTATTATTCTTATATTCTTTTTCATTGTTATAATTTATTAAAGCTGTTTTAACATTCCAACCCATAAGTCTCTCTCCCTTTTCTCTTTTTCTTCCCCTTCTGGTGTGGGGAGAGAAGGGTTACTAGAGAGCATCTGCCACTGGTTCAATAGCGAGCCCAGATTTAACCGTGACAAAGAGTTTGAAAAGTATGCCTTTTCCAGAATCTTGATTTTTTTAAGTAATAGAAATAGCTGAAAGTTTGCAATCTGCATTCTGTTTCTGCTGAAAAATGTACAATTGCAAAAATAGAAATTGTTTCCTGCTATTGTGGAGCACAAGACTTAACATCCTCTTATTTTTTCACCAGTAGTATTTTACCAGAACAAATATGGAATTTCCGTGACTGTTTTCTTCAGTTTCCTTTCAGACCAGAGGAGTGAATGTCTTCAATTTATCCACTTTTGGCAGATAACTTGACTATAAGTATTCAACATTTTCAGGCATATAAATGGTTAGTAGAATGTCATATGAAATTAATCTAAATAGTGACGTAAGTCATGAAAATAAAGATGCTACAGATGAGCTGACCATGGTTAACTGTTGCAAGCTCTCCAGAATTTATATTGTTGCTTAGCACTGATAGCTACACTGTTTCCGTTTAGCTTCTCCAGGTATATACTTTATAATATATACAAAAGATGGTTTACCTGTCTTAAAATATCTGAGGATTTATGCTGCATATAATGGCGTTAGGTTTATGGTCTATCTCTTTGTTGTTCAGCCTGGTCTTTTCTCACTTGCTATGGATCTCATGTTAGCTCTTCAATTACAGATTTCAGGGAATTGGGATTTATATTTGAATGTAACTCAGCAATTCATGAATATATAACCTTGTCAGAACAGCTGGAGCGCGTCTCTTACCTGCTCTGTGGGATGCGTTAAAGACTTTTTTCGCAAAATGAGAATATTTAAATTGGAAAACCTAAACACAGTTTAAGGTTTTTGTTCCTAATTTTTACCAGCAATTTTTTTCTACCTCATTCTCCACTATGTTATTTTTTTATTATGTGAGTGTGAATCTGTGAGTGCAAATAAGGAGTAACAAAGTAGAAAAGTTGAGTTTTTATCAACTCTTAATTGGAAGCAGTGAAGTCATCTGCAAAAATCTCCACCAAGCTGGGACAGAGACTACACAGTAAAAAAATATTGTCCATTTTGGTACTAAGGGTGAATATATGAAGATTTAGCTGGGAGTAACTTCACTGAGCGAAGTTTAAAAATTCTTTATATTTTACCAGGTATAAATCTCATACCTATAGAATCACAGAATCACAGAATCACAGAATGTTAGGGATTGGAAGGGACCTCGAAAGATCATCTAGTCCAATCCCCCTGCCGGGGCAGGATTGCCTAGACCATATCACACAGGAACGCGTCCAGGCGGGTTTTGAATGTCTCCAGAGAAGGAGACTCCACAACCTCTCTGGGCAGCCTGTTCCAGTGTTCAGTCACCCTTACAGTAAAGAAGTTTTTCCTCAAATTTAAGTGGAACCTCCTGTGCTCCAGCTTGCACCCATTGCCCCTTGTCCTGTCAAGGGATGTCACTGAGAAGAGCCTGGCTCCGTCCTCTTGACACTTGCCCTTTACATATTTATAAACATTAATGAGGTCACCCCTCAGTCTCCTCTTCTCTAAGCTAAAGAGACCAGCTCCCTCAGCCTCTCCTCATAAGGGAGATGTTCCACTCCCTTAATCATCTTCGTGGCTCTGCGCTGGACTCTCTCTAGCAGTTCCCTGTCCTTCTTGAACTGAGGGGCCCAGAACTGGACACAATACTCCAGATGCGGCCTCACCAGGGCAGAGTAGAGGGGTAGGAGAACCTCTCTCGACCTGCTGACCACACCCCTTCTAATACAGCCCAGGATGCCATTGGCCTTCTTGGCCACAAGGGCACACTGCTGGCTCATGGTCATCCTGTTGTCCACTAGGACCCCCAGGTCCCTTTCCCCTACGCTGGTCTCCAACAGCTCTGTCCCCAACTTGTACTGGTACATGGGGTTGTTCTTGCCCAGATGCAGGACTCTACACTTGCCCTTGTTATATTTCATTAAATTTCTCCCCGCCCAACTCTCCAGCCTGTCCAGGTCTCTCTGAATGGCTGCGCAGCCTTCCGGCACATCAGCCACTCCTCCCAGTTTTGTGTCATCAGCGAACTTGCTGACAGCGCACTCAATTCCCTCATCCAAGTCATTAATGAATATATTGAATAGAACTGGTCCCAGAACCGACCCTTGCGGAACTCCGCTAGACACAGACCTCCAACTGGACTCTGTCCCGCTGACCACTACTCTCTGGCTTCTTTCCTTCAGCCAGTTCACAATCCACCTCACTACCCGATCATCCAGACCACACTTCCCCAGTTTAGCTGCGAGGATGCTGTGGGAGACCGTGTCAAACGCTTTACTGAAATCGAGATAGACCACATCCACAGCTTTACCATCATCTATCCACCGGGTTACATCCTCATAAAAGGCTATCAAGTTGGTTGAGCAAGACTTCCCCTTGGTGAAGCCATGCTGAGTGCCCCTAATGATCCCCCTATCCTTGATGTGCCTAGAGACAGCACCAAGAACAAGTTGCTCCATCACCTTTCCAGGGATGGAGGTGAGGCTGACTGGTCTATAGTTCCCCGGGTCCTCCTTCCTGCCCTTTTTGAAGACTGGAGTGACATTCGCTTTCCTCCAGTCCTCAGGCACCTCTCCTGTTGCCCATGACTTAGCAAAGATGATGGAGAGTGGCCTAGCAATGACTTCCGCCAGCTCCCTCAGCACCCGCGGGTGCATCCCATCAGGGCCCATGGATTTATGGACATCCAGGTTGCTTAATTGGTCCCTGACCCAGCCCTCATCAACCAAGACAGATTCCTCCTCTATCCTGACTTCTTCTGAGGCCGCAGGGGTCCAGGGCTCCTCAGGACAGCCTCCAACAGTATAGACAGAGGCAAAGAAGGCATTCAGTAACTCCGCCTTCTTTTTATCCTCTGTCTCCAGGACCCCCACCTCATTCATCAGTGGGCCTACATTGCCAAACAGATCCCATCTGTTTCTATTTTGGATCTTCAGCAAAGATATGCTATGTTATTAACTATTTGTTTTAATATTTCAGAATGGAAAATGCATTTAATTACTTTTCATTTATATGCTCCTTTTTATTATAGAACAAAGGCTTAATTCTGACATCAGAGTGCTTCAAGCAGTGTCTCTGATGCCACTAAAACACATATTTTAAAGTAATTGCAAGGCAGACTGAGAGAAGCAGAGGGCGTACATTAGTGGAAGTAGTTCTAGGAAGCAGCCAAAATGGTAGTACACCTTAAAGGTAATTGAAAGGGAAATGAATCCATGTTAGAAGTAAAATACTTAAAACATTCCCTGGTGTGAAAGTTCTCTTTAGTTGTAACGGTGCTAGCAAGTGCTCCTGTAGTACTTTCTTATACTGTATGTTTTCTACCGTTAGATAAGATAAATGGAAATGTCTTTTTGTTCATTGACAGTATTGTCCCTTCTGACTGAAACATTTTATTCAAGCCTGAAATTTTAACCTTGCTGACATGAAATCATAGTTTTCTGTAACCATGTCAGTGACCCACATTAATGTTATAAAAGTGTTGTAGAACAGCAGCACCTGAGTTCTAGTTTTTGTAAAATAAACCTTTGTGGAAATTAGGCCAACAGTATAAATTTAGCTCAGACCTTACTGCTAATGCTATGTCTGAAAATGCTTATCTTGAAAGCATACTCCATGCCACAGGCAAGCCATGCAATACCTGGAAGGATTCAGTTTTTTTTGTAACCCACTTCTAGTATAGCAGCATGATGCAAAAAGATGTTCTGGGGAAATGTATTTACATTCTAAAATAATTCATCTTGAACATTTTAAATGACACTCTTTATGGAATTATGTTATATTTAATCATAAAGAAAATTATCCAGGGCCTCATGTACTTGGCAAATTGTGAAGAAGACTTTTCTTCCTTCGGTCGTGTGTCGTAGATCTTATATAAGTAAACATTTCAAAGAAGCCCAGAGTTGTTACTCAAATGAGTCACATACTTCGAATGTAGTCGAGATTGGAAAGATCATAAAGACCTAATTTTATATTTTTCTTCAAGGGCAGGCTGTTAAGGTTCAAATTCTTTATTTCTGTTCCCTCTTCCCCTGTGCCTTGTAGCAAACAGTATTTCACCTTCTGCACACTGAAGTGCATGTTCACAGCAATTAACAACTGTAGTGACATTTTAAAAATCCCAAATGAAGGGAGAGTTTATTATGTGCTCCTTATTTACCTATTTATTAATATGAACCATTTACCTTACAGCAAAATGTGTTTTGCATTTGGCTTCCTCCTTTACACTTTGTAAAAAAGTCTTCTCTACTGCTAAAACAATTAACTTGTTGTGGTATCATCTGAAATTTGGGTGACATTCTTGCAGAAATGCTACATTTCTACAATGCCTAGTATATCTATTTAAAGCATTATTGATGATAGTGAAGTTCTGACAACTTAAGAATAAAGTAAGTATAAAAAACGAACATCCTGCTTTTATAATGTTCTCAGTTTGCTTTCTTACTCCAAGTGTAATGTTTCCTCATCACAAGAGTCCGCAATAGATGCATGTGGAATTAATCTACTGGTAACAGCAAATGTATTCACAGTCACAGCAACAGAGGAATGGCTAAATGATAACTCCCCTATATATTTCCTGTTTTAAATTCTGAATTTTGTTAGCCTGTGTCCTGAGCTAAAGTGACCCTGAGCTCCTACTGAATGGATGACCCTTACTACTTTACCTGTTGCTGCTGCTTGGGGAATCATCCCAAAGCTGGAACTTGGCCTGTTTTCCTAATGGAGCAAACCGCATGCACCCCTCTCCATTTTCTTGCACCAGTCATTATTCTATCAGCAGTTGACTTTGTTCACTCTTTAAAGGGCTGGACAAAATTTGCCTAAATAGTCTATACCCTGACAAAAAATTAATGAGAATCTTAGGGTGGAAGTGGTAGGAAAACCAGACCAGTCTTTGGCTGATGTAAGTTCGTGGAGCTCTACTGCTGTCTATGGGCACAATTATCCAGATAAAATAAATAGAATAGTTCCTCTGCTTTGCCCAGCTGAACATTTGATCCATGATTTTGTTTTCTAAAAGAAGTGATTGCTGATGATGCTTCTTTTATTACCATTTGTGTTTACTTAGTCATATTTGAAACAAGGTTAGGCTGAAATAATGATAGTAACTGCTTTGAAAAGTTACTCTGTACAGATAGGTACAATTTGCATTAGAATTAGTTAAATTACAAACAAATTACAAAAATTACAAAAATTACAAAAAAAAAGAGAGCCTACTTGCTCTGGAAGAAGGGTCGGGTAACTTGGGAGGTCTATAGGGACGTGGCCAGGTCGTGTAGGGAGAAGATTAGAAGGGCCAAAGCTCAATTAGAGCTCGATTTGGCTGCTACAGTCAAAGATAACAAAAAAAGCTTTTACAAATACATCAACAGCAAAAGGAGGGTCAAGGAGAGCCTCCACCACTTGCTGAATGAGGAGGGTAGTGTAGTGTCAGGGGATGAGGAAAAGGCAGAGGTGCTCAATGCCTTCTTTACCTCGGTCTTTAATGTCAAGACCGGTTGTCCTCAGAAGACTCGGCCCCCAGAGCCTGAAGTTAGGGACGGGGGGCTGTGTGAACCACCCGTAATCCAGGAGGAGACGGTTAGTGACCTGCTGTGCCAGTTGGACACCACAAGGCTATGGGCCCGGATGGGATTCACCCCAGAGTAATGAAGGAACTGGCAGATGAACTTGCCAAACCACTCTCTATTATCTACCGGCAGTCCTGGTTAACTGGAGAAGTTCCAGCTGACTGGAAATTAGCAAACGTAACGCCCATCTACAAGAAGGGTCGGAAGGACGATCCAGGGAACTATAGGCCTGTCAGCCTGACCTTGGTGCCAGGCAAGGTGATGGAACAGATCATCCTGAGTGCCATTACATGGCACATGCAGGACAATCGGGGCATCGGGGCCAGCCAACATGGATTAATGAAAGGTAGGTCCTGCTTGACCAACCTGGTCTCCTTCTATGACAAAGTGACCCGCCTAGTAGATGAGGGCAGGGCTGTGGATGTAGTCTATCTAGACTTCAGTAAGGCATTCGACACTGTCTCCCACAGCATCCTCCTCGACAAACTGGCTGCCCGGGGCTTGGATGGGTGCACTCTTAAATGGGTTAAAAACTGGCTGGATGGCCGAGCCCAGAGAGTGGTGGTGAATGGGGCAAAGTCCAACTGGCGGCCGGTCACTAGCGGTGTTCCCCAGGGCTCAGTTCTGGGGCCGGTGCTGTTCAATATCTTTATAGATGATCTAGACGTAGGGATTGAGTGCACCCTCAGCAAATTTGCAGATGACACCAAGCTGGGTGGCAGTGTCGATCTGCTGGAGGGTAGGAAGGCCCTACAGAGGGATTTGGACAGGTTAGATAGATGGGCCGAGACCAACAGCATGAGGTTCAACAAGAACAAATGCTGGGCCTTACACTTCGGCCACAACAACCCCATGCAGCTCTACAGGCTGGGGGGAAGAGTGGTTAGAAAGCGGCCTGGCGGAAAGAGACCTTGGGGTGCTGATCGACAGCCGGCTAAACATGAGCCAGCAGTGTGCCCAGGTGGCCAAGAAGGCCAATGGCATCCTGGCCTCTATTAGGAATAGTGTAGCCAGCCGGTCTAGGGAAGTGATCGTCCCTCTCTACTCGGCACTGGCGAGGCCGCATCTTGAGTACTCTGTCCAGTTCTGGGCCCCACACTTCAAGAAAGATGTTGAGGTGTTGGAGCGAGTCCAGAGGAGGGCGACCAAGCTGGTGAAGGGTCTGGAGGGTCTGACCTACGAGGAATGGCTGAGGGAGCTGGGGTTGTTTAGCCTGGAGAAGAGGAGGCTCCGAGGTGACCTTATTGCAGTCTACACCTACCTGAAGGGAGGTTGTAGTGAAGTGGGAGTTGGCCTCTTCTCCCGGGCAACTAGCGATAGGACAAGAGGGCACAGCCTCAAGCTTCACCAGGGGAGGTTCAGGTTGGACATTAGGAAGAATTTCTTTTCAGAAAGGGTTATTAGACATTGGAATGGGCTGCCCAGGGAGGTGGTGGAGTCACCATCTCTGGATGTGTTTAAGAAAAGACTGGACACGGCACTTAGTGCCATGGTCTAGTTGACAAGGTGGTGTAGGGGCAGCGGTTGGACTCGATGATCCCTGAGGTCTCTTCAAACCTGGTTGATTTTGTGTGATTCTGTGTGATTCTGTGTGAAATACCAAAATGAGCAAACAAACAAAAATTCCAGGTAGTTCTAACTTCTCTGTGTATGTAATTTTACAAATTTGTTTCTCTAAACATGCACGGTGGGATTACCAAGCGTGAGCTAACAGCAGCCCTGTGAGGGGATGAGGGACTGGGCTGACGAGCAAAGAACTTGGAGTGAGGTGAACACAAAATCAACATGATGGAGCATAAGTGGGGCCACCTCCACCATTTCCACGTAAGCAAGGAAGTGCATTTTGGGGGAAATTTCAGCTCACCAGACACTTTCTGGGAAATCAGCATGCTGGGGTGCCTCTCTGGAGTGCCTTTACACTAATGCACACAGCGTGGGAAATAAACATGAAGAATGAGAGATCTGTGTGCAGTTGTAGGGCTACAATCCTCTTGGGATCGCGGAGGCTTAGTGGGATGTCTCCCATGACTGGAGTGTTCCAATGGAGGGATACAGGCTGTTTAGGAGGGACAGGCCAGGAAGATGGGGGGAAGCTGGCCTTTATGTGAGAGAACAGCTGGAATGCATGGAGCTCTGCCTGGGGATTGATGATGAACCTATGGAAATCTTATGGGTGAGGATTAAAGAGCAGATCAGTACGCGTGACACTGTGGTGTCTGCTAAAGGCCACCTGATCAGGAAGACTAGACGGATGAGGCCTTCTACAGACAGCTATGAGTAGGCTCAAATTCACAGGCCCTAGTCCTCATGAGGGACTTCAGCCACCCCCATATCTACTCGAGGAACAACAGAGCAGGGCATAAGCAATCAAGGAGGTCCCTGGAGAGAATCGATTACAACTTCCTGATCCAAGTGATAGAGGAGCCAACGAGGAGAGGTGCTTTACTGGATCTCATGCTCACAAACAAGGAAGGGCTTATTGGGGATGCAAAGGTTGAAGGCAGCCTTGGCTGCAGTGACCATGAGATGGAGGAATGCAGGACTGTGAGATGAGGGAGCAGGGCAAAAAGCAAGATCACAACCCTAGACTTCAGAGAGCAGACTTTGGCCTCTAAGGATATGCTTGGAAGTGTTCCATGGGGTAATGCCATGAGGGAAGAGGGGCCCAAGAAAGTTGGTTAATATTCAAAGCTAACCTCCTTCAAGTACTGTCAGGGTGACAGCACTGGAACAGGTTGCCCTGAGAGCCTAAATATCTCAGTTCTTGGAGATATTAAAAAAACATCTAGACATGGTTTAGGTGCCACTGCTTAAGAAGTGCAGTTAGATAAGACGACCTCCAGAGGTACCTTCCAACTTCACCCTGTGATTCTGCAGTTCCGAGATTCTGTGAACTGATACATAAAGATTAAGAAACAGTTTACTTGACCTACATTTTAAAATATATGTTAAGGTGGTGTACAGGATAATAAATTTGCTAAGACAAATATTGGTCTTATTTAAACTGACCACACTATTCCCTTCCAACCTATCCTATAGTCCTATACTTGATATTTGAGTAGTTCAATGCTAAGAATTAGTAGCTATTTCTAAAGACAAAAATGTATCCATAATGTGTAGCATCTAGACAAAGCAATCTATTCTGTTATTAACACAAGTTATCCTCCAAATGAAATTAAAGCAGGAAGATAATCAGAAAGTGGAACTACCGCTGTATTTGGTATATGGCTAATCAAAGAAAGAGACTGTTTGCTTTGATTCTCATCCTATTGTCCTGCAAAAAATTAACCAGAGCAGCTGACAGTTTAAGCATTTACCCTGTGAACATGGAAATCAAGGAAAAAGAAAAAAGCAAAAATCACCATAGCACAATTACAGCTGTCCCTGAAAAATGGAGTAACCTAAATAACAATTTATTTCCTCAATGTAGGTTTCAATGCTAAAAAACCAAAGTTTTAGAGGCTCACAGATTTATCAGTGCCTTTGTTATCAGTGCATGGTCAAGATTTATCATGTGTGTTAAAATTCACCTTTAAATTATGTAAAGCTTCTTTTCCTGGTGAAAGTAATTCCAGAAACTTGACACTAGTAGCAACGAATACCTGCGTCCCACTTCTACATAGTAGACGTATGAATAGATACTGATAATGCCAATCTGAATTCTTCTGATAATCCTTCCTGAGGCATTATGTTTTTATTATTCAAACTGGAACTGTGCAGTGTCCTAGGTACCAGGCTCTGTTATTCTGTGCATATGTGTGTGTTTGTATATGTATGTAAATATATAAGTAAACCATAGAAGAAACTAGGACTAACTGTTCCAAGGATTAAATGTTCCAAAACTTCTTGGCAGTCAGTAGACCAGAATCTGTGTGCTTTTTTTTTTATTATTCTTTTTTTTTTTTTTTTTTTTTTTTAAATAAATGAGATGTTTAAAAACAAACTATTTCACTGACTGGAGAACAGAATCCCATTTCCAAGGTGTGACACACAAATGCATAGATGTCTGTAAAACCTATTTTTGGGCACTCAGGCACTGGCTTAAAAGCTCCATGTACCAGTGATACTCTGAAAGGCATGGATCTATATATCCAGAAGGAAATTAGGGCCCTGATGCAGTCAGACTAGCAAGATTTTAAGTGGAAGCAGCTCTGTAATGTCATGCACTCTGTTCTATAAACTATATTGGTTTTGCATTTTTCTCATCAAATACATATCTGAATCTTTTCCAGTAGGGCAATAGATGATTAAACCTGTATCTGCCATGAAAGAAGACAAGATCTAATGAAATACTCAATGTAAGAGTTGTAATAGGGGGATTCATCCAGCCTGAACTCCTGGCCACAATATACTTGTCAGGGTCCTGAGGACACTACTAGGCCTTACTGGCCCTGGCCAGTACACATTACTGCAAATAAAATGTGCAGTTTTTTGAGTGAGTACAAAGAAATTTATGGCTCCTTAACTGTGCCATAACTGTTCTGGTGGGCCAGAGACCATCCGTAAAAGGGAGTGAAGAAACTGGGGTCTGACAGGGGAGGGAATGACCACAGATTTGGTTCTGTCTGTGGTCTGAGATTGAAAAGAAGTTAAGAAGAAGGCCTAAGGATGTTACCTGTGTGCTTTCTGTTCATAGTGCAGACTGTGCCCATGGCTGGGATCAGTGTTATCCACATCATCAGTACAGTCTCCTAATTTGTGTGACATCATTGAAATGTTACCCTCCCACAATCCCGAAGCCCTCCGTTTCTGCACTAAGGGGTCAGCTTCTCCTGCCAGGGCGGACACTCCCACAGACCCATCTCTGCCCAATCGCTTTCCCTTTGCCCTTGTGCATCCCCTCGGATTCTGTTTCCCATCTGTGTGCAGTGGCACCAGGTTCTCCTCAACAGGAGGAGATTTTGGCTGGCAATGGGGCACTAACATTGGTGTCAGAGTCAGCTGGGCAGTTTGTGGCCTTCCCCTTAAGCAGGGCACCCACAGCCCCCCGCTGCCACAGCCTGCTGGGTGTGCCCAGCGGTGTGGATGGCAGTCTGCCTCAGGGCGGTTCAGAAGCAGCTCATGAAGGCCCAGCTGTAAACTGCCCCGGAGAGGAGCCGCTGGCTATCCGCCGGTGATGTGTGCAAGGTGAGTTTAATTTAGGCACCCAAGCTGAGCTTATTCTATATGTAAGCAGGCCAGGATTAACCAGTGGGTTTGGACCCATGTTTAGAGTATGGATGTAAAAATCAACAGCCTGCAGAAGGTCTGTGGAGCAGGACGAGCCCTGGTCAGGGTGACTGTGGCACACTGCCCTAGACCTGAACATTTTCATCCTCATATGAGTGTTGAGCTGCCTTAGGAGGTAAATGGGGAATTGCTCTTTCCTTCATTTATGGGCAGAAGAATTCATGACTAGTGTAACTCTAGGGTTTTTGTTTTTTTTTTTTTTTTTTGCTAGAAGACCTAATAAACCTGCTGCAGTAGGCCAAGAGCAGTTCCTGAGGGCAACTCCTGAGGGTGGTTCCTGAAAGGCCCAAACCATTTTTCTCTCAGCAGTGTGGTCAGCAGTCACCCACCATACTTTGAAACCTCTAAGCGGCTTAATACATAATAGACGGAGAGATGTCCTGCTATAAGATCATTTTTCATGCTTTTTGCAATAATGAAGAGAACTGCTAAACATTGTAGATGTCTCTGAGCTAACTATCTACTTGTCAAGGGTGAAATTGTGACTTTTCAGTACCTTCGCCTGCATTAATATGCTTCATCTTTGCTAAGTCGTGGGCAATGGGAGAGGTGCCTGAGGACTGGAGGAAAGCGAATGTCACTCCAGTCTTCAAAAAGGGCAAGAAGGAGGACCCGGGTAACTATAGACCGGTCAGCCTCACCTCCATCCCCGGAAAGGTGATGGAACAACTTGTTCTTGGTGCTGTCTCTAGGCACATCAAGGATAGGGGGATCATTAGGGGCACTCAGCATGGCTTCACCAAGGGGAAGTCATGCTTAACCAACTTGATAGCCTTTTATGAGGACGTAACCCGGTGGATAGATGATGGTAAAGCTGTGGATGTGGTCTATCTCGATTTCAGTAAAGCGTTTGACACGGTCTCCCACAGCATCCTCGCAGCTAAACTGGGGAAGTGTGGTCTGGATGATCGGATAGTGAGGTGGATTGTGAACTGGCTGAAGGAAAGAAGCCAGAGAGTGGTGGTCAGTGGGACAGAGTCCAGTTGGAGGTCTGTGTCTAGCGGAGTCCCTCAAGGGTCGGTACTGGGACCAGTTCTATTCAATATATTCATTAATGACTTGGATGAGGGAATTGAGTGCACTGTCAGCAAGTTCGCTGATGACAAAAAAACTGGGAGGAATGGCTGACACAACGGAAAGCTGCACAGCCATTCAGAGGGACCTGGACAGGCTGGAGAGTTGGGCGGGGAGAAATTTAATGAAATATAACAAGGGCAAGCGTAGAGTCCTGCATCTGGGCAAGAACAACCCCATGTACCAGTACAAGTTGGGGGCAGAGCTGTTGGAGAGCAGCATAGGGGAAAGGGACCTGGGGGTCCTAGTGGACAGCAGGATGACCATGAGCCAGCAGTGTGCCCTTGTGGCCAAGAAGGCCAATGGCATCCTGGGCTGTATTAGAAGGGGTGTGGTTAGCAGGTCAAGAGAGGTTCTCCTACCCCTCTACTCTGCCCTGGTGAGGCCGCATCTGGAATATTGTGTCCAGTTCTGGGCCCCTCAGTTCAAGAAGGACAGGGAACTGCTAGAGAGAGTCCAGTGCAGAGCCACGAAGATGATTAAGGAAGTGGAACATCTCCCTTATGAGGAGAGGCTGAGGGAGCTGGGTCTCTTTAGCTTAGAGAAGAGGAGACTGAGGGGTGACCTCATTAATGTTTATAAATATGTAAAGGGCAAGTGTCATGAGGATGGAGCCCGGCTCTTCTCAGTGACATCCCTTGACAGGACAAGGGGCAATGGGTGCAAGCTGGAACACAGGAGGTTCCGCATAAATATGAGGAAAAACTTCTTTACGGTGAGGGTGACCGAACATTGGAACAGGCTGCCCAGAGAGGTTGCGGAGTCTCCTTCTCTGGAGACATTCAAAACCCGCCTGGACGCGTTTCTGTGTGATATTGTCTAGGTAATCCTGCTCCGGCAGGGGGATTGGACTAGATGATCTTTTGAGGTCCCTTCCAATCCCTAACATTCTGTGATTCTGTGATTCTGTGATTCCAAGAGAAGCAGAGCTTGAAAAATGTGTTAAACATTTTTTGTTGCACCATAAAATGTCTTAGCTCCCATTTAATTTTATCCATGATTATTTACAATAAAATTACTTTCATCTGCCTGTAAATCCTTACCTTGTGCATTCTTTTTCCAAATTGCTTTATTAATCCGTAGTTATTATTAATTAGAAATGGCACAGACAGCACAATCATTTCCTTAACTCTGGCCAACAGCTGGGCTTTAATAGACTACAAAGCATGACTTTGGTTTCTGGAATTTATTTTTCTCCTACATTAACAATATCACATGGTTGAAGGCAGAAGAGGAGAAATATTTCCGAGCATCATTTTTAACCTGAGAGACAACGTTTTATTATAACTACAATGGATTGAAACTCATGGTAGCACTTAAATAATGCAGGCAGGCAAAGCAGCTAGCAGCTTTGTATTCACAAATCTTTTTTTTTAATTTTTCATAGCCCCTCCCTTAGGTATCAGTTTATTCGTCTGTTACCAGTAACATTGGTTCCTCTCTGCTGTATTTGTGGGACCCACAGATTATTTCATGTGTGAAACAAATCACACCATTTCCCTGCAATGACAATTGATCAGGTAGAATGTTTACATTTAACAGTGCAAGATCTTGGTAATTGTTTGGCTCAGGAAGAGCATGTTTTTTCTCTGGATTGGTGCATTCTCTCCATGCACTTGCTGACCATGTTTCTTTGACTTCTCTTAGCCACATTCTGGGAGTCATATTGATGACATAAAAGGCATGTGAATAACGTTGCGTACCAGGGATGGATGAGCTTTCAGCGTCTACATCTAAGTAGTAAGCAGAAGAGTGGAGAAAAACTGATAACACTGAATATGTTTGAAATATATGCATTTTAGGCATATCACACAAAGTAATAATTTTTAATTATCTGCTCCATCTAATCTGTTAGCCCATGGGGTAAAAGTGTGACTCGTTTCTCAGCTGATATTACCGTACTCTCATATGCACCATAGATCCTGGTCCAAACCACAGAATTAAAGAATTCCAATCTTCTTCTCTGTCCCAGCTTTTACAGAGACTGCTTTGGAAATTTGAGAATACTATCTACTTCTGAGTTAAAGAAATGCTTTATAATTCAATCTGGAGTTTTGCTAATATAATCAGGACAAAGGATATAAAATTGTACAAAATGGAAAACCTGTCATTTAGAGAGATATGAATATACAATGCAAATGTAAGAAATATGGCCCAAGGACTATAAAAATATTCTGATGAAAGAATTATAATGGAATCTTTTATAAAGGGGTTTATGTTATTGATGTCTTTGTAAACATTTACATAAGTGTGCGAGGAAAGGAAAATGAGGAATTGCATATAAACTAGGCCATAAGTCAATAGTAAAAGAGATCCAATGCATAACATTCAGGAAAACTGAGAAAACACAGTAGAAAAAATAAACATATGATTGAAGTGAAGTCTGATGAATGACCAAGATATAGGAACTTGCTATTGTATTTATTTTAGACAAGGAAACTTAATTTTTTAGAATAGTTTTTAATAACTTTTCTATTTCATTAACTCTAACTCAGCTAATAATTTCTATAATATTTGTTCAAGAAGCAGAGTTTCATATCTAAGGCTAGAAAAAAAAGTCTAGCTTTGCCCCCAACTCCTTGTGTGACCTTGAACAATTTTCTTTTCTCTGGATCTAAGCTTTTGATTCCTAATGTGTACAAAGGCACATCCTTACCTCAGTGATACGGTAAAGATGTTATTGTTGGTGATCTGTTGAAATGCTAAAATTATGGGATACATGTGCCAATACAGCTCACTCTGTGGATGGATAAATACTATTTATATATTTGTAAAAATGGAAAGTTAATTTATGCAGTATTCTTTTCTTACCACTCTTTGATCAGCTTTGTTTTTACAGTCTTGGAAAAGCAATCTCTATAAAAAACCCTCAGTTTCTCGGTTCTGCCTACAAGTCCTTATGCAGACTACCATTAGCAGAAGTCAATGGCACAGCTCGGTACTCAAATATTTCATCCTCCCAACACTCCTCATTCCATTTTGTATATTTTGAATGGTATTTTTGTGTGTCTTGAAATGTATTCTGCAGATTGAGAGTTCTTGAGAACAGAGACTAACTTCCTAGCTCTCTCTGTTCAAAACCTACTATAAGGACCTAGTCTTTGAGCAAGGCATAGACACTCATGCACTAAAGATTACTTACTTAATATAAAGGTATTTCATAGTAACACTTATTTATGTGCATTCTGTACTTTTTGGCTCCATTTTTGGTTCTTTAAAATGGATCTAAAAAGATTTACTTACACCTTGGATGGGGTTCTTGAGATTAAATTGGCTATAGTAGTTTTTGAATCTGGAAACCACCAAGTGTTATGAGAGGAAGGTAGAATCAGGGGGACTACAGCTACACATAAAATTCCTTCTCAGTACATGCAATTCCTATTTTTGCAAACTAGGAATGAGCTTGGCACTTTCAACCAATTACTGCTGAGACAAAAAATCGGAAATTATTTTTTCCAGTTTTATTAAATCAACCCAAGCTATATAGAAGAAAGAATCTTGTTTCTACATACAGCATTATGCTGCACACTGTAAACTGTCAGAAATACTTAATTTCATGCTGAAAATGTTTTATATCTACTCTGTCTCTCTCTTTGTATGTGCTATTGTGAAAAAGAAAGGACAAGTAAGGTAGTTGAAGGTTACCCTCACACCACACACAAAAAAAAAAAGAAATGGAAAAAAGAATCTTTTCAATTATAAATAGTGAATTCTATGAAACAGCTGCAACACTTTTCTGAATTCTTTGTTTCTGACTGCTTTCGCTTCATGCCTTGAGCAACCAAAAGGATTAATTCTAGGTAGTTATTTAAATAGAGTTACTTGCTAAAAATCCTCTGCCAAGATCAGAGAAAAGGGATTAGGATTAAACTGTTCTAATCAAAAGTAGTGTGTGGTAGTGTTTTTTTTTTTCTGATAGGGACTCTTTTGCTTCAAGAAACAAGTATTAACACTGTAGGGACTGCAGCATTGTATAGTGCATATTTCTCAGTGCCAATAAATATCTTCATTGCTAAATACAGAGAAAGGTTTTCTCTGCCACCTTTGTCTATAGATGTCAAGTGGATGTATTAAGGGATATTAAGGATAGTATTAAAACACCATGTTTTAAAATAATGTCAACACTATGTGTGTTTCTGTTTTTGCCAGTTTGTAGAATGGCTTTGACTTGTACAACTTCCCTGCAGAAATCATACAGAGAAAGTGTATAACTCTAGCTTTAATTAGAGCTCATCCTTGGTGTGACTGTAATCATAATAATAATAACTGAAATGTTTTCCTATCATATTTACTTCCCTTCTGTAGCAGATGAGGTACAGTAAAACAGTGTATACAAAAGATGTCAATGTACAGATGGCTTCTTAAGATCACGCTGTCCCTTTGAGTCTTCATTTCCATTATTTTATACTGTATTTTCTTTTTTTTTTTTTGAAAATGATTGCTAGTGAATCTTTGCTGACATAATGATTTTCACTGTATTTAAATTACAGCTAGGTATTTAGCTAATGTGCGCACGGGTGTAAAAATACATGTTTTAATGAGGAATAATGGATATTTTAATGAAAAATAGTGTGGACATATTGGTCTAAGTCAAACTTTAGAAGGATACACTGAGAGTTGCAGGGGTCATGGTAGGTAGATAGATTTTTTTAAGCCGAACTAGTTGAACTGGTGCAGAGTATCAGATATTTCCCATTCTTCTGCAACATAGAAATCGGGAACAAAGCAGTATTTCTGAAACAAATAGAAATTTTTATTGCCTGGCTACCAAAAGGCCATCTCCATCTAGTGCTTCCTGAAAGAGGTGTTACTGTCTTTATTTCTCTGTAAGCTTTTGTATGGTATTGTACCCAGTTAGAGATTAAGGATGTTTCAGGCAGATGCTTGGAAAGGAGAGAAAGGGACCTCTGTTGCATATTACTTTTAATTATTCCATTACCCATTTATAATCAATAGAATGAACAGGTCAGTGGAAGAAAGGACACTGTACTGGTTTGGGGAGCTGGTGTGTTCTCAGCTGAGTCCATGGAGTGAGGAAGATCCTAACTGATTTAGTACTAGGATGTAGTCACTACTGATGTGGTTTAGGAGCAAAAATGTTTTGTCTAGTGATAGGAGATTGGCTGAGAAGGCAGAACTGATGGAGCTAACTGTAAGTATTTGTGTTGAGAATCATCTACAGGAATGAGAGAAACTATTCAAAATGCAGCTCTGTGTTGTTCTTCCTTAATGTAATAATTTGTGTGATTGTAAGCCTGGGTGAGTACACTATTAAATGTATCCTTCCTTTCAGAAATTAATTGTAATCTTATTGAAGGTAAATAAGAAATACGGTCCATCAGGTTCCTAAAACATCTTCTAGTAGTAGGTGAAGACTGGCTCAGCTGGTGTGGGAACATTGATTGTTGGGATCATTGTTGATGAGGAAATAGATTGGAAATGAGATTTGGAAAATATTTCTACAGTCTCGTTCAGCAGTGAGCCCTTGGTAAATTGGAGATAATTTAGACGTTAATCTCTTGGGGAGAGAAACTCTCTCTTTCACATTGTATGTCTACAATTCACAGCACATATGAATCAGAATCATGACTGGGCAGCATTAGCAGTAGTACAAGCAGCAATAATAATGTTGTTTAGCTGTCCATTTAATCCTGTGATGCTTAACTAAATTTCAGGACCTCTTGAGAGTTTCAGTTAGGAGGAGAAACTGATAGTGGAGTTTTTTAGCCAGTCTTATTTACTTACAAAAAAAATGCATAAGTTTTGTTTCCCTGAAATGGGAAGTTTCAAACAGGTAACTGTTTGCATTTTGCTCTAAAGTTTTGTTCTAGTGATTTCCTTTTTAAAGCTGGGCTGGCTATTAAACCTGTGGCAGATGCTCTCTGTTAACTCCCCCCCCCCCCCAACAAAGGGAAAGGGAAAGGGAAAAGGGAGAGAGGCTTCTGGGCTGGAAAGTTAAAACAGTTTTAATAAACTATAATAATGAAAAAGAGTATAATAACAATAATAGAAATAATCAAATATATACAAATATATATACAAAACCAACATTGAGCTCCCCTGAAGTCAGTCACGTCACCACCGGCACTGCAGGGCAGGCTCTGGGAAGGCCCAGGCTGGGCCTAGCGATGGTCGAGAGCTGGATTCAGGGATGCACGGATCGGGATCGGGGGCAGCAGAAAAACAGACGGAGTCCTCCTTGG
Source organism: Nyctibius grandis (assembly GCF_013368605.1). NCBI lineage: Eukaryota > Metazoa > Chordata > Aves > Nyctibiiformes > Nyctibiidae > Nyctibius > Nyctibius grandis. Next base: position 28,534,962 of record NC_090664.1, read on the forward strand.
ACACCGGCCATAGCAGAAAGAGAGCGAGACCCTCGTGATCCCCCCGCTTTATACTGAGAATGACATGTATGGGATGGAATACCCTCGTTGGTCAATTTTGGGTCACCTGCCCTATCCGCTCCCCCTGCAGCTGTGACCCCCCTTCGACTCTTCACTCATAATCAGTGAGGAATTCAGCAGTGACCTTGGTTTCTCTAAGAACAAGTACAGCAAGAGCCTTTCTGCACAATATCCCTACCGGTGCCTCAGTGATAATTACAAACTTCGAGCGTTATCAGTCCTGGAAGCAGTCACTGTCTGCAAAACATGCAGTTAGTTTCAGAAAGTGCAGTTACTTAGAGGAGACTTAGCTGAAAGTAAAAATCACTGAAAGGAAAATCGGCCTGGTTTAGGCCAAACCAGGACATTCCACCCCTTATTCCATACCATTCACGTCATACTCAGATCACCACTAACTTTTCATTTTAAAATATATACAGATAACATTAGTTTATGATTCATCTCTATGCAAAAGAAAAAAGTTCATCAAGTTCATTTAGTTCAGGATTGTGGGTTTCCATCTGGCTAGGAGTCTCGCAGGGTAGGAGAGATGGTATGAGCTTTGTCACAGTTCGTGCCCATGGGTTGCAGGTTAAAGATGTCAGTCTCGAGGAGGTTACTGGACGCCACTTGCAGCTAGCTCCAATCTCATCACCACTGCTTCAACCTGAAAGACACTTATGAACACTGTTAGTATTATGCAGCAATTAACATCATGCAGTTCAGAATTAAGTATTCTCACCCAAGATCAGATCACCTTCAGGGACTCATCGGACTCCACCATCCTGCAGCATCACCCACCAAGTACATCCAGATCCTTGAGCAAAAGCAATCCCATGAATGGGTTTACCTTTGCCCATAGCAGGAAGAACCCAAACAGTTTTTCCCAACAGATTCCTTTCATGCACCACAGGGACTTTATCCCCTTCTACTGTATGTAAAAGATCTGACTGAGCAGGGCCAGCTCGGTTGATAGATCCTCTGGTGTTAACTAGCCAGGTAGCTTGTGCCAAATGCTTATCCCATTTTTTAAAGTTCCACCCCCCATTGCTTTTAGGGTAGTTTTTAACAGCCCATTGTATCGTTCAATTTTCCCAGAGGCTGGTGCATGATAGGGGATGTGATATACCCATTCGATGCCATGCTCTTTGGCCCAGTTATCTATGAGACTGTTTTTGAAATGAGTCCCATTGTCCGACTCAGTTCTCTCTGGCGTGCCATGTCGCCACAAGATTTGCTTTTCGAGGCCCAGAATAGTGTTCCGGGCAGTGGCATGGGGCACAGAGTATGTTTCCAGCCATTCAGTGGTTGCCTCCACCATGGTAAGTACATAACGTTTACCCTGGCGGGTCTGAGGGAGTGTGATGTAGTCAATTTGCCAGGCCTCCCCATATTTATATTTCAACCACCGCCCCCCATACCACAAAGGTTTTAACCGTTTGTCTTGCTTAATTGCGGCGCATGTTTCACAATCATGGATAACCTGTGCAATAGAGTCCATAGTTAAGTCCACCCCTCGGTCACGAGCCCATCTGTATGTTGCATCTCTCCCTTGATGACCTGAAGTGTCATGAGCCCACCGAGCTAAAAATAGTTCACCTTTATGTTCCCAGTCCAAATCTATTTGGAACACTTTAGCAGCTTGATCCGCTTGTTGGTTGTTTCGATGTTCCTCAGTTGCCCGACTTTTAGGTACGTGAGCATCTACATGACGTACCTTCACGACTAGTTTCTCTAGCCGAGCAGCAATATCTTGCCACAGTTCAACAGCCCAAATAGGTTTACCTTTGCGCTGCCAGTTGCTTCGCTTCCACTGTTTTAACCACCCCCACAAGGCATTTGCCACCATCCATGAGTCAGTATAAAGATACAGCCTTGGCCACTTTTCTCGTTCAGCAATGTCTAAAGCCAGCTGGATGGCTTTTACCTCTGCGAATTGACTTGATTCACCTTGTCCTTCTGTGGCTTCTGTGACTCGTCGTATAGGACTCCATACAGCAGCTTTCCACTTCCGATGCTTTCCTACAAGACGGCAGGATCCATCGGTGAACAGGGCATACTGCTTCTCATCCTCTGGTAGTTCATTATATGGTGGGGCTTCTTCAGCACGTGTCACCTCCTTTTCTGGTGGCATTCCGAAGTCTTTGCCTTCTGGCCAGTCCATGATCACTTCTACGATTCCTGGGCGATTAGGGTTTCCTATTCGAGCCCTCTGTGTAATTAATGCAATCCATTTACTCCATGTAGCATCAGTTGCATGATGAGTAGTAGGAACCTTACCCTTGAACATCCAGCCTAGTACTGGTAATCGGGGTGCCAGGAGAAGCTGTGCTTCAGTACCAATTACCTCTGAAGCAGCTCTAACTCCTTCATATGCTGCCAGTATCTCTTTTTCAGTTGGGGTGTAATTGGCCTCGGAGCCCTTGTATCCTCGACTCCAAAATCCTAGGGGTCGACCTTGAGTCTCCCCTGGTACTTTCTGCCAGAGGCTCCAGGTAGGACCATTGTCCCCAGCTGAGGTGTAGAGCACATTTTTAACATCTTGTCCCATACGGACTGGTCCAAGGGCTACTGCATGCACAATCTCTTGTTTAATCTGTTCAAAAGCCTGTTGTTGTTCAGGGCCCCACTGAAAATCATTTTTCTTTCTGGTCACTTGATAAAGAGGGCGTACAATCTGGCTGTAATCTGGAATATGCATTCTCCAGAAACCCACAACGCCTAAGAAGGCTTGTGTTTCCTTTTTGTTAGTTGGTGGGGACATAGCTGTTATTTTGTTGATCACCTCTATCGGGATCTGGCAACGCCCATCTTGCCATTTAATCCCTAAAAATTGGATCTCCTGGGCAGGCCCCTTGACCTTGCCTCTTTTTATGGCAAATCCAGCTTTCAGGAGAATTTGGATGATTTTCTCCCCTTTGTCAAAAACTTCTGCTGCTGTATCACCCCACACAATGATGTCATCAATATATTGCAAATGTTCTGGAGCTCCACCCTTTTCTAGTGCAGTCTGGATCAGTCCATGGCAAATAGTAGGACTGTGTTTCCACCCCTGGGGCAGTCGATTCCAGGTGTACTGGATACCTCTCCAGGTAAAAGCAAACTGTGGCCTGCACTTTTGTGCCAAGGGAATAGAGAAAAATGCATTAGCAATGTCTATAGTGGCATACCACTTGGCTGCCTTTGACTCCAGTTCGTATTGAAGTTCTAGCATGTCTGGCACAGCAGCACTCAGAGGTGGTGTAACTTCATTTAGGCCACGATAGTCCACAGTTAATCTCCATTCTCCATTAGACTTTTGCACTGGCCATATAGGACTATTAAAGGGTGAGCGAGTCTTGCCAATCACTCCTTGATTTTCTAATTGTCTAATCAGTTTATGAATGGGGATCAGGGAGTCTCGATTGGTGCGATGTTGTCGTCGGTGCACCGTGGCAGTAGCAATTGGCACCTATTGTTCTTCAACCTTCAGCAACCCCACAACAGAAGGATCCTCTGAGAGGCCAGGCAAGGTAGACAGCTGTTTAATGTCCTCAGTCTCTACAGCTGCTACACCAAAGGCCCATCTATATCCTTTTGGGTCCTTAAAATACCCTTTCTTAAGGTAGTCTATGCCAAGGCTGCATGGAGCATCTGGACCAGACACAATGGGGTGCTTTTTCCATTCATTTTCAGTTAGGCTCACTTCGGCCTCCAATACAGATAACTCTTGAGATCCCCCTGTTATTCCCGAAATACTGACAGATTCTGTCCCTTTATGATTCGATGGCATAAGGGTGCACTGTGCACCAGTGTCTACCAGGGCTCGATACTTTTGTGGTTCTAATGTGCCAGGCCATCGAATCCACACAGTCCAATAAACTCGGTTGTCCCTCTCCTCCTCCTGGCTGGAGGCAGGGCCCCTCTAATTAAAGACTGGATTCGTGCAGCTCACGGGGATTGGACCTTCATTTCCCCTATTCATATTTGGGAAATAGGGACCTGAGGCCCATCTACCGTGACTAGAGTCCTGCTCATTGGTAACTGGAGCAGACATCCTCCTAGGAAAATTCTCACGGGTATTTCTGTTAGCTTGCAACTCACGTACTCGTGCCTGTAGGGTACTGGTAGGTTGTCCATGCCATCTGCTCATGTCCTCCCCATAATCACGCAGGGCAAACCACAGCATACCTCGTGACATGTTCCGTTTCCTTTGAGCCGGTCCAGTAGGAGGGCGTTTCCTCCTAAAGGCTGCAACACGGGCCTGTGTAGGTAGAGATTTAAGTTGATTCTTGATCCTGGACAGTTTATCTGACAGTTGTTTAAATGAGTCCTTGTCTTCCTTAGTCACTTTTCCCACAGCCGAGACACGGGCCTGCAGTGGGGAAGAAATACTATCTTCATACTGTCGCATACAGTTAGTCATTTCGTCCACACTAGGTCGTGCCATAGGATCTTCTCCCCAGACTAATATTGACAACATACGGGTATGTGTTGGTGGAGCACTCTTCACAACCTTCCGGAACATGGATCGGTTGCATTCCACTTCATCAGGATTTACAGGATCTACAATGTCCCTTGGGTGTCTATAAATGATCTCTTGCACAGCTAGTTCTCTAAGGTAGTTAATACCTTTTTCTATAGTGATCCAGTTGCTTAGGTGGCTCATAACATCATCTTTATAGGGATACCTGCTCTTTACAGCTGACAAGAGTCGCCTCCAGAGACTGATAGTGTTTGACTTTCTTGGAAGCATCTTATCAATACCACCGTCTCTTGACAGGGATCCCAACTGTCTGGCTTCTCTACCATCCAATTCTATGCTATCTGCCCCATTATCCCAGCATCGGAGCAACCAGGTAATAATTGGCTCACCGTCATAACGACTAAAGTCTTTCCTTATACTTCGCAGTTCTTTCAGGGATAAGGAGTGGTAGGTTATCTCTACGTCCGAGTCCGAGTCCTCCTGTGATTGTTCTGCTTTAGAAGGATCTTTCTTGTGTGATGGGTCTGCTTTAAAAAGACGATCAAGGAAACCCCCCTCTGTGTCAGGCCCTGACTCTGACTGAGAAGGGCCCTCACCTGGGTCCTGTGCTGGCTCTGCTTTAGAAGGCTCTGAGTCATCATGCTTCACTTTACAAGCTGATTTCTTTCAGTATTTCTTCCTGGTTACAGGGGCAGCATAATACCTACCGCTGTTGCTGCACTGACATCTAATCACATACCACACCAGAAACACATTCAGGACACACAGGACACACACAAATAAAAGCACGCCCTGTTCGAATTTTGCAGGAATCAGCTTGGCAAAAAAGGAGCAGATACTATCAAAATCATTTAAAAGACGCCTGGTGTGCGCAGCTACCGATTCGCGATTAAAGCTGCCCATCATTGTATCATAGAGGTAAGAGATCGGAATAATAACTGCCCAGTTTATCACGACATAAATCAGTATCACAACCCATACCGAAACGACACATTTCGACCAGCACGCCCTGTTAAACCACATGTAAGCACTAACACACAGCGCATATGGCAAGTAATGTATGATTACACTTAACTGTAAAACAAGCTTTATAAAGAAAAGAGGTAACACAAGGTTCACAAATGACATTATCATCTTAGCTATCTGTTTTAATTTCCAACCGCTCGTAAATCTCAAAGGAAGAAATCTGATACTCTCTTGACTGAGCTCTCTGGGTCTCCTCCCACTGGAGCTGGGATTTGACTTATCAGAGCAACCTGTTGGAGCTTCTCTCGAGCCCCACGTTGGGCGCCAATAAATCTGTCACGGTTTAAAGCTGGGCCAGCTATTAAACCTGTGGCAGATGTTCTCTGTTAAACCTCCCCCTGCCTCCCCAAAGGGAAAGGGAAAAGGGAGAGAGGCTTCCGGGTTGGAATGTTAAAACAGTTTTAATAAACTATAATAATGAAAAAGAGTATAATAACAATAATAGAAATAATCAAATACATACAAATATATATACAAAACCAAGATTGAACTCCCCTGAAGTCAGTCACGTCACCACCGGCACTGCAGGGCAGGCTCCGGGAACGCCCAGGCTGGGCCTAGCGACGGTCGAGAGCTGGATTCAGGGATGCACGGATCGGGATCGGGGGCAGCAGAAAAACAGACGGAGTCCTCCTTGGACACCGGCCATAGCAGAAAGAGAGCGAGACCCTCGTGATCCCCCCGCTTTATACTGAGAATGACGTGTATGGGATGGAATACCCTCGTTGGTCAATTTTGGGTCACCTGCCCTATCCGCTCCCCCTGCAGCTGCGACCCCCCTTCGACTCTTCACTCATAATCAGTGAGGAATTTCAGCAGTGACCTTGGTTTCTCTAAGAACAAGTACAGCAAGAGCCTTTCTGCACAATATCCCTACAGGTGCCTCAGTGATAATTACAAACTTCGAGCGTTATCAGTCCTGGAAGTAGACACTGTCTGCAAAACATGCAGTTAGTTTCAGAAAGTGCAGTTACTTAGAGGAGACTTAGCTGAAAGTAAAAATCACTGAAAGGAAAATTGGCCTGGTTTAGGCCAAACCAGGACACTTAACTAAATTTCAGGACCTCTTGAGAGTTTCAGTTAGGTGGAGAAACTGATAGTGGAGTTTTTTAGCCAGTCTTATTTACTTACAAAAAAAATGCATAAGTTTTGTTTCCCTGAAATGGGAAGTTTCAAACAGGTAACTATTTGCATTTTGCTCTAAAGTTTTGTTCTAGTGATTTCCTTTTTATGTTTTCTTGAGCTTTTTTTTTTCTGCCTTTCTACTGTTTCTCTCACAGAAACATGTGCAAGCCCAGCTCTTACCTGTGATGCTTGAGGGATTGCCTGGATCTCTGAGATGTCTTATTACTCACTTAGTTTTCAGGAGAGGCCCTAGTTAATGTTGCTGAAAGATCCCCTTTCTAAAAATTTGTGTCCTGACCTTATATTTTCCCTCTCTCAGCTTGATAGGAAAGAGACTCCAGTTCCTGGTTTTCAGATATGTGCTGCTGAATTCTGGTTCTGTTGGAGTCTGAACACATTGTTTTATTCATGCCAACATCTTGAATGATTTCACAGTGATTTTCTTACCCCAACACACTCTAGGTTTAGCACTGAAACAAAATAATTATTTATGTAACAACACTGAAGGTACAAATCTGAAAAGACAAGTTTAGAAACAGAAGAAATGAAAATACTTAGTAGCTGGTTATCTCTTCAGATGCTTAACCACTTGTCTAAAACCGCAGACTTAGTTCTGCCCTATAAACCAGTGTTTGTAACAAAACACATTCTTACTGTTGTCCTCTGCTCTGAATAATCTTTCAAAGCATTTCTTAGGTAGGCTCCTTTGGAGACAGGTTTTGAGATAAAAATGCAACTGCCTTTAATTGTTCTGTGGGAAGCCACTTGCTCTGTTCTGGGGCTTCCTGTCAGTCCTACTGGGCTAACGGCTCACAAACAATACAGAGACTTCTGTTTATACTTAGATGTAGTTAACTTATGCATAAGTGGTCACTACATATTTTTATGTATTTTTATATATTTTATGTTCTGACTCTCAACATCTCTGGAACAGCACAGGCACACACCGTATTATTAACATAATTGGCTAGCCCAGTTAGAGGTGTGCTGTCTGGTCAGGGTATGAAGAGAAAATCTACCTTTCCCAGCTTTTACTGCAAGTTCATGTCATATAAACTGACATTGTGTTTGCTATATTATGCTTTGTGTCAAATAATGGCTTCTTGTGACTATCCAGAATGAAGGGTGATACCCTAATCTGCCACTACAACTGATACTGCTCTTCCTCCTCCTTTGTATATAGCACAGTTCATAACTAAATTAAGTAGACAGATAAGGTGTCAGAAGATGTTATACTCTCGCATTTGTCACCAGGGTTCACACAGACCAGCTCTTGCTAAGCCTTTACTTCCTGTTGTGCTCTATGCTTTTCCTGCTCTGTCAAAAGGCCCCCCCCCCAAAAAAAAGAGTCCATCATTTCTCCAAAGAAATAAGTTTCACCTGCCTCACACTCACATTGCCTGCCACAGACTCTCATTTTTTTTAATAGTTGGGATGGTGCTCTACATGTGTCAAAATTCTCCTTGAGAAACACCTAGGATATAGTGTAGCTGATTTGGACTTTCTTTGAAAAAATAACTGATCTCATAATGCGTAGAAGATGATATCTCAGGCTGACCTTTAATGGTAACAGAGATCTACAAAAGGCTTTTCCGTTGGTCCAGCTGTTGGACCTTGGTATGCATTATTAACAGGAAAGTACATAAATCTCTTTGATCTTCTGGCTTATGCATACACTTTCTCTGACTCGTTTAGAAATTAATTAAATCTGGTTTTATACTGGGCATATTCTGGGTATTGACAAATGCTTTGTTTCATTTTTATATATATAGATGTTTGAGTCTTAGTGCGTTTTTGCTTGGAGCCAGATGGAACCTATCCAAGATCTGACTAGTCCTGCGGAGCCTTGGCACCTGACTGCTCTTATGTTGTCAAAAACCTCAGTAGCTGAAGGTCCTTTGAGAGCATATACTGCTGGATTTTCTGACTTCCTGGCAGTCTGTTTTCTTCATGTGGTCTGTGCCTAAAGAAAATGTTACTTTTTCTTCTCTAGGCGTGGAAACCTGTAGGTTCTTACTATCAGTTGTAGTTATGTGATTTTCTGATATTTAATTGTGGGATGAGATGGTAGACTTCTATATATTAGACATGATGGGAAACTTTCTTATGGTACAGCATTCCCCAGTTACTGAATAGGTCCAATGTGGATGTAAATAACTCTTGAGAATGTCTATATCAATGAGCTCTGAAAATGTTCAGTTCAGTGCAGGTCAGACTAGCAGATTGTCTTTTTCATAACTCAGCAAGGATTTTGGATTTTAAAACAGCATATGTGCATAAAAATATTCAGTAGTCTAGCTGACACCTTCAGGTTTGCTTTTCTTCTTTTTTAGCCATATCAAAGATGTATCAGGAGTAATGAGTCCTCAACAGGGTCTCCAGCGTGTTCAGGTCTAGCTGAAACTGAACAGATGCTTTTCAGCTTTGTTGAAGTTAGGTTCCTAGGAAATTCATTAGCATTTTACATTAAAATCTCTTGGCTTTAGAGTTGTATCCAGGTGACAGTGGCAAACAATGGGGAATGTAGTCTTTGTTTTGCATGACTTATTTCCTTGTTTATTTAAAGGTATATTTTCCTTTTCATGTTTTCTATGCATTGATGGCTACAGTCCTGTGAGATTCTCCCATCGTGGATTGCAGGTAGATTGTAGTCAAGATGGTTATGAGAAAATGTGGTGTGAGAGCTTAATGCTGGGTCTCAGACCTTTGGAAACTCTATTTTGCAGGGATTTTTAACTGCCCAGCATGGGATGCCTGTTGAATGCTAAAAGGAACTTACTAGCTTGTACATCCATTTCCTTATTTCTCCACAACATCATCTTAAATGTTCAGATACATATGGCAGTCCAGGTCAGGCCCAAAGGGACTGATCATTTTTGAGAGGAGTAAATCATGAGACTGTCAATTTTCTGGAGAAAGTGGCAGCACTCTGGCAATGGGGAATACTTTGAAGCTGTGAAACCTTGTTCTGAAGTGACAGAATCAATGTCCATGACATAGGTTTGAAGGCTTTCCTATTAGGCAGTCAGACCCGTTGCTATAGTACCAAGGGATCATTTTAGCTAATCACTGGCATTACCCATGAAAGGAATCTGTGAGGCCATAAATAACTTACCCAAGATATTTATGTGGGAAATGTTGTCAGATGGAGTTGTTCTTTTAACGTTTTATGCAGACTCTGATTATTCCTTACCAGAGCACCAGAAATTCAGACAGAGCAGGAGCAGTCCAGGAAACCATTCTCACTGTTGAGACAAGTTTTAGTCCCTTTGTCAAATGCTGCTCTCAGTAACAATGTAAAAAACAGAAGAAATTGATGAGAACAGACTGGACCTCTCCTGTATGATTTGAAAAAACTATAATGCGTTAAATGCTGTCTGAATGGTGTCTGACCTGCAGCGCAACCTGAAAGCAATGCTAGCTCTTCATCTGATCATGGTGAATATACATTGCAGCTCATCTGCGCAGATGTATCAGGCCCAGTGCTTACTGGCATTGTTGAATTTACTGCACCTGCCCAGATCAGCTACTCCATTGTACATGTTCATAGATAAAGCGCATTCCACTCCCCTGCTTGTGGCTGAAGGCCCAATGGGATGCCTGGGTAATGGTATGAGGGACCCACAGACTGCCTCATGTAACCAAACCAATGCATAGAACCTGCCAGACTCTTCTCTGAAAGGTGGGGAGAAGGTGCATGCTAGATGAGTTGTTCTGGTGGTTATAGCTTGCTGCCATGCAGTACCTTTCCTAAGAGCCCTGTGGAGCTTCACCTGTTATGGAGAAAGACGGCCTGACAGACTACCAGATGGATGCACAGACATGTTATGGAAAATGCACACACACAGATCTGTATTCATATTAAATGTGCAAACTTAAAAAAATAATAAAAGATCTAGCATTTTACTCCCACAGAAACAGGATTTTGTAAAACTAACATTTTGAATTTATATGATTTACAGCAGAATGATAATGTTACACTAACAGAAAAAAAAGGAAAAAGAGGTTGCATACTATTTAACTAAAACAACTTAAAATGACTCTAGGAACACCACTGGATAGATTCCCAGTTGGGTTATATTGTTTAGTTCTATTCATTTGAGTAGAATTATTCCATTATAAACTGAGTGAATAATTCACTAGGATTTAATTTGTGCACTAAAATCAACACAAAGAAATTATCAGAATTATGTTCAAGCTTTTGCTGCAGTCATCCATAAGCCTGTGTAGAATTAGGAAGGTAGGGCCACATAAGAAGTTTTCCTTTGATATCATTAAAGCTACACCAGTGTAGCACAGAATTTAGTCTATATATTAACTCCACATTTAAAACTAGTTCTGAGACATGCAAATCTAGTTATCTTCCTATTTACTGAGATTTTGCAACAGATTCCTGAAGTGCTAGCATCCTATCTTTTTCAAGTCACATTTAAAAAAACCTAAAAACCACAAAAAGTGTTTATATTTATATCCAATCAGTGTAATTTTAATTACAGTTATAAAACAATTATAATGACATACTTTATACAATCAGTGTTTATATAGTCATTATTTATACTTGATGAATGCCTTAAATATTTAACTAAAAGTTTTTTGAAGTTTTTTAGGTTTTTAAAAAATAAATATATTTCATACCATTTATGAAGTTTTTGGTCTTTCTTCTTCTTCAGAGGCAAGAAGACTGTCAAGATGCAGTATTGACAAAAATATGTTCAGTTCCTTTATTCTTGCTACTTCCAAATTCACATAACCATCTATAGGCTAGATCTTTCTCTATCTCTGGTAAAGTTTGGACTTGTATTTTACCCTGAAGCCATAAATATGGTTTCCATTCAAACTTTCTGCTCAGATAGATGAAAAGTTTTTAACACATGGCAAAACCTTACTCTGGAGAGCCTAATTTAAGTGGTGTGCAACACTCCCACGCCACCTTCTGTGATTGGTTTTGTGGAGTATGTATCTTGTTCAGAAAAACTTTCCTCTACTGCCTCATGGTTAATTTATGGCCCACTCTGTGTCCTGAACAACATATATGCTTCAGCATCAGGTGTTTTTGTGCTTAGGATACTCAGCAGTTTTTAGCTTTAAACTTCTGAAGGAAATCAACAGAAACCCTAGCAAAAGGAGCTGTAAAGTTTGGCTTTTGCAAACTGACTTTAAGTCCTTTCTATCTATCTATCTATCTATCTATCTATCTATCTATCTATCTATCTATCTGCTGTATTTACACTTCAATTTCTTGCAGTAAAATTGTCTATTAAAACCATTGATAGAAAATATAACAAACAAATATTTTTAACAGTGTCATTTTTCAAAGGAGTTTTCAGCCTGTCAGGACAGATGACTGCTCAGCTCACCTTTGAGTCTGTGAGAGGCAATATATTGTAGTGTAACAGCTATAGAAACTGACAAGAGAGAAGCAAAACTCAATCACTTAGCAAAATGCTTCCCATAAACTGAGGACATGTACAATTTACTGTTCTGTTCAAACTCAATGGTAAACTGGTTGTTTTCCAGTCCCTAATGTTTATGGAAGAAATATGTATTTAGGGGTAACAACAGTTAAGCTGCAATGTACTTTTAAACTAATATGTAAGTGTATAGTTTTATAACAAGTGTGTTTAAGCACTAATTGATGCTGGAGCAATACCACCTTACAATATGACCTTAAAAACAATGACTAATGAAATGTTAAGAGCTGTTCTGGACAGTGTTTAGCACCTCCACACAACAGAGTACCAGTGGAGCCACCCAGAGTGGGATAAAGTCAGAGGAATTTACACATACAGCTGCTCCTTTCAGCCCAGTGGAAAAAAATTCCAATCTTTTTCACAACTTATATGATCATAGATGTTTTATTTTCAAGTACTGATTGGGCCTTGATGTAGTTTTTATTAGCTTGGAGAAACTGTCGGATTGCCTCTAATTTCCTTGTCCAAATGCACGTTTTTTGTGCCAACTTCTCTTCATAAGGCCATTGGGAGTCTTTTCTCCTCTGCTTTTTGACTTTTGCCCGATGTGTTTGCAAGGCCTGTTGCTCTCCTCGCATGACCAAGCTATCCCAGTAGCTGTCTTTTTTTTTTTGCAATTGCTTGCACAGACTCACGGGACGCAATTATTGCAAAAATATTCACTCTAATAGACTTTGTTAGTCCTATACAGTGTATGTTGTTCATAAATTTACTAGGAGGCATTAGAATGTAAATGCCTGAATGTGTCATTTGATCCATACCGCTGGAGTCCGTGTTTCGCGTATGTTCAGGCCTATGGCATACTCAGTTATTCTGAGTTTTGCCTTTGATGCACTTGAGGTATTCTTGTCTTGCCAGGTTCTGTTGAATTTTACAAGTGCTGCTATCACAAAAGCAATTCTACTTTTGATTTCTGCTTTAGACTTTCTCTCCTTTGTGATGGTAATTCTGAGATACCTGAATGAATCCACTCATTCAAGTTTCTCAACTTTGATGTAAATTTCTTTTTGCATATGAGAATTTTCTATTGTCCTCTCTCTGTTTTATTTTCCTCCTGTTTGATCACCAGTCCATGGGTAGTAGCTTTGTTGTTTGATCTGCTAGCTATGGTCATTCCTCTTCCAATCAAGTTGATACCATCTACAAAGTAAAGATTATAGATCTTTTACCACTAGTTGATAACTTTGTCCTACCAGAATTTTCAAGCACTTTGGACTTAATAGGTTCAAGGAAAATATGAACAGAGATCCCACCAGAAGAAATCTGTCAGTCAATTCTTGTGCAGAATCATATACTTAAGGTGTACCCTGCAAAAATTATACTTTTCAAATTGCTTCTGAAGCTTTTGATTCAAGTTCTAATGCAACCTGAACTTGCAGTTTTTAGGAGGGAAACCTTGTGCATTTGCCTGTGAGGTTGAAGGAACTGTCTTTCTACCTTTTCTGTTGATGAAATACTACTTTACATAAAAGTTTCTGATTTTACCTTTGCTATTCATTTAATTTTGAGGCCTGAAGTATTTAATGTAACTATACTCCTATGCTTATTGCAAGGAATTTAGTGACTTGGGATATGCTGTGTGTCAATGCTCCCTTCTGACCAGAATTGCTGTTTGGTGAAATCTATTCTCTTATGTAATACATGGAGCACATTCTGAGATCCACGTCTGCTCTAGGAGGAGGACAATACTCTAATGAAGAGGTTATACAAACACTTGCACCCTATTCTGTACCAAGGAATATATTGATAATAAACCTATCTCACTAATCAAAGTTTTCACATGAGAGAAACAGAGTTGTTACCTCAAAATATTCCATAGTTCTGTGGTTAGGGTAAACTTGTGATGGTAGGCAAGGGGTGTGATTTCTAGTCACCTGAGACAAAAAATGGTTTAAACCTGGATCTCCCAAATCCCAGAAGACTCCTCTAACTTGGGGATATTTATTGAGTAAATAAAGGAGGCAAGAAAATGGGGCAGTGATGTTATTTACTTCTTACTTGCAAGGACTGACCTGATTTCATCTCATAATCTCAGGAGATGGTTCACAGCTGTGGTTCTTGGAAAGTGATGGACATCTAGCTTTATCCAGATGCTGAGTGTACAAAAAGTTTGCAAACATGCTACGTAGTGGAGTTCAAGCAGAGCCGGTGCACAGTGATTCAGAGATACTTGGATGTTCAAAGTGAGATATTTGCTTTAATATAGGACTGCAACCAAACTCATAAGCCTTGACTGTCAGCCAGCTATCCTGCCTAGTGAGGTATACACACACCTACACTGCATGCTAACATGGCCTAAAATATGCGCCTTAGCCTGGTCTTCTTCACACTGTTATAATTCTGAGTCTGGACCTGAGTGCCCTGTTGCCCAGATCCTAGTATTTACCATGTCCTTTAAGGACTGCACAGCAAGGTAAGTTCTGTCCTGGCTTTGGAGACCATGTAAATATACCTGAATTTATTAGTCTAATACTAGTTCAAAAACACCCATTCTCAGTTTGATGTAGGCTTATTACAAATTTCTTCATTTTTTATGCAGCTGCTACCCAGATTAAACATTGAACAATCTTTCTCAGTATCAGTCATGCTTAGCTCCTACTTCACAAGTTGTCATATGCCTGACCATGCAGTGAAAAACCCACAGCTCTTAAAATGATTTATTATTAACAAATATCTGAGAATTCACATACCTGTGGCTTGAAAAAAAAGGATTTGAGAATTAACAATTTATTTGGTTGTCAACACTCAGCAGGCAGTTGTTAGTAATCATTAAAAACTCAGTGTACTGAAGTTCAGTGCAGTCCCCCAAATCTCACTCCAAATTCTTACCTCCGTTCTCTGTCTCTAAGATTTGCTAATTCCCTATCAATCTTACTGCATGTTTAATAATCACTTACTTCCTGAATTTGGTCAGTGATATGTTAGCTGATGTACCTGGAGCAGATGATGGGAAAACCAGAAAGGATGGGATTCGTCAAGGGTAGTGTTTGTGCCCTGGGCTTCATTCACAGAATCACAGAATCACACACAGAATCAACCAGGTTGGAAGAGACCTCAGGGATCATCGAGTCCAGCCGCTGCCCTGACACCACCCTGTCAACTAGACCATGGCACTAAGTGCCGTGTCCAGTCTTTTCTTAAACACATGCAGAGATGGTGACTCCACCACCTCCCTGGGCAGCCCATTCCAATGTCTAATAACCCTTTCTGTAAAGAAATTCTTCCTGATGTCCAACCTGAACCTCCCCTGGCGAAGCTTGAGGCTGTGTCCTCTTGTCCTATCGCTAGATGCCCGGGAGAAGAGGCCAACTCCCATTTCACTACAACCTCCCTTCAGGTAGGTGTAGACTGCAATAAGGTCACCTCGGAGCCTCCTCTTCTCCAGGCTAAACAACCCCAGCTCCCTCAGCCGTTCCTTGTAGGTCATACCCTCCAGACCCTTCACCAGCTTGGTCGCCCTCTTCTGGACTCGCTCCAACACCTCAACATCTTTCTTGAAGTGTGGGGCCCAGAACTGGACAGAGTACTCAAGATGCGGCCTCACCAGTGCCGAGTAGAGAGGGACGATCACTTCCCTAGACCGGCTGGCTACACTATTCCTAATAGAGGCCAGGATGCCATTGGCCTTCTTGGCCACCTGGGCACACTGCTGGCTCATGTTTAGCCGGCTGTCGATCAGCACCCCCAGGTCTCTTTCCACCGGGCTGCTTTCTAACCACTCTTCCCCCCAGCCTGTAGAGCTGCATGGGGTTGTTGTGGCCGAAGTGTAAGGCCCAGCACTTGTTCTTGTTGAACCTCATGCCATTGGTCTCGGCCCATCTATCTAACCTGTCCAAATCCCTCTGTAGGGCCTTCCTACCCTCCAGCAGATCGACACTGCCACCCAGCTTGGTGTCATCTGCAAATTTACTGAGGGTGCACTCAATCCCTACGTCTAGATCATCTATAAAGATATTGAACAGCACCGGCCCCAGAACTGAGCCCTGGGGAACACCGCTAGTGACCGGCCGCCAGTTGGACTTTGCCCCATTCACCACCACTCTCTGGGCTTGGCCATCCAGCCAGTTTTTAACCCATTTAAGAGTCCACCCATCCAAGCCCCAGGCAGCCAGTTTGTCCAGGAGGATGCTGTGGGAGACAGTGTCGAATGCCTTAATTCATAGTCAGAGGAGATAAAGGCAATATAGTGAGTGGAGTCTAAAGAGGAATTTGTCTCATCCTAAAGCAGCTGTCTAAGAGAAGTGCAATGAATCAAACCTTGAAAGTGCCCATTACTCTCCACTGACTTGAAAGGGAGCCAAGGGGGACTAGTTTCCATGTAAGCAGCCAGACATCAAATATTAGATGATTTGAGCCCTGTTCCATGCAACTAGCAGTATTTAACAGGTGTGTAAAGGTACCTGTGAATTTGTTACATACATGCCTATTCTGTTTGAAGGCTAGGTGCCCAGGTTTGCAATCGCAGTTTGGACAGAAAGCGTTTATTCCAGCAGACTTGGTATGGCATATGCAATGTAAACTGCTCAAGTTCGGGCACACAATTACATTACTTTCTGTTCTAGATCCAGATGGTCAGTACCAGTTTGGGAGAAGAGGTAAAGAAGGGGACAAGGCAGAAAAAAGGAGGATTATTCCATGTAGTTAAACATACCTGAGTTGTAGCTACGAGATTTCAGTAATACCTTATAATTAAGCTTCCTTAGCTAACATTGCTTAACATTATGGCTGCTGTGAATCTAGCGCCAGAATTCTTAGGTCTCTAGTGCTTCTCTTGCCATGTAAAGGGGTTTAAAGTTATAAAATTATGATTTTCTCTTTGTGACTGCATTCCTAAAACTTGAGTTTAGTTTAGTATTGAAACTTGTGTATCTATTTCAAGTTCCTCTTGTCAAACTTTAAAACTTATAAAACATGTTTTCTGAACAGAAAACATTTTCCTCACTTCATAAGCAGAAAAGGAGAGAAAAGAACGAAAGGTTAATGTAGAAATGTAATTTATATTAAACCCTTTGTCCCTTGTCGTGGTCTCTTGTAATCTGAAATTTACATCCTTTTCCTCCCTGTATTAAATAAGAAAGAGAAAGGGAAAAAAACCCTCAAGCCTCTTGATTTTATGAAGCAAAGAAATAATGACAGGAAATGGGGATTTTTGTTTGTTCTTTGGTGTGAATTGGCATAGGCATTACAATGAAGTTAAAATGCAGAGGTTAATTGAAAAATGCGATAAACAAAGCTCCTCGAAGGTCTCAGAATAATTTTGCCTGGCAGCACTGACAGCCTACTATCATCGGGCACTAAACCTACTCCGAACTGCTGGAGATAAAAAAAAAAAGAAAAGAAAAGGAAGAAAAGAAAGAAAACCCCCTAAAGTTAATTGTCTTTCTGTTCCTTCCACCTCATTTCAGCCCAATTATAACTGGGAAAATTCATTCTGTCTAATTTGCATTAATGCACCTCTATGGAAAAATAGCTTAGACAGTGAATTTGGTCTTTTTTTTTCCCCCCTCAGTTTATTATGGACATATTTAAAATAAAAAGAAACCCAGCAGAGCAAATTGCTATGGAAAACTCATGGATAAGGATCTTAATTTTTTTCTTCAGTTGTTTTTGCTGCCAGATTTAATGTTAGACAGGAGTATTTCTTCAGTAGACATTCTTTAATCACAGGACAGAAAATGTTGAAATACCTGCAGGAACTCCATCATCTCTAGCTAACCCCCTGTTATTATTAAGGAAGAAAATGTTCTGTGGGTTGTGATAAACTTAGCTCTTTGCCTGCACTTGTATGTTTTTCATAATAGCCTTCAGAAAAGCTTCATAAATCCTCACTTAAGCTGTGTTTTGAAAGTAAGTCCAATGCATGATCCTATGGTGTGTACAGTTTAATGGTGTAAAAGAACTCAGAAAGAGTGGCCATCACATTCATATGCAGTACAATGTTTCCACTCAACATTTCAATTTGTATTTTGATAAACACATTAAGGAGGCTCACTTGTTGAACCCATGTTACATCTAATTTCTTATTGAGATGATAGTGAAGAAAAACAGTGTGTTTTGCTCTAAATTGTCAGTCAGTATATGAACTCAGTCTGCCTCTTCTCAGTGCGATTTATATTAATAGGTATGATTATCCATGCAGGCCTTATATTCAATGTGCTGTGTTTATAGTCCCCATTTGTACATCTTGGTGGAGCTAACGTGTTTATAACGATGTGGAACAGCTGGCCACAAACTGTTGTTTCTCATTAAAAAGACATGTTTCCTGAGCTTCTGGGGATTCTTTATATTAAACAATACATACTATTGACATTTTGCCCTTTTCATTTTCCTTTAGCTCTTCACTGCAGTGGGATATCTAGGGTTCAGGATTCTAAAAGAAGTCCTGAAGGACTTTAGAGGGATAGAACCAAGGAGAAAGCCACTTTGGGTCATTAAAGATCCCAGGGCATTTTTTGCAAGAACAATGTGGGAGTTATTATTGCCCTGGACAGATTCCAGCTTGTAGAGGTGAACTATTTAATCATGTATTTTCAGTGAGGTAATCTCCCCTTGAAAGGTTGCTGTGCTATGCTATTGAACCTAAAATGACCACTGTATTCTGCTCCAAGAATGGCTTCACTCCAGAGGTGGATGAAGTGGTTCCTTCGTAGTGATTTCAACTAGGACAAGATAAATAATGATTACTGTACTAATCACACCAGAACCTTGGTTTCCATTTATATTGCTCAGCAATCATAGGCGGACCACCTGAAGAATCATTAGTTTTGTTTTTATTGGTTCAAAGATTTTATGCTGTGATGTAATAGTTTTTTATGCTCATCTACTTAGTTTAAAATTGACTGCTTTTAGTATTTTCTCACTTTAAAAAGAAGCAGATAGAAACTTGAAAGCACCTTCTGTGATTTGAAGGGGTGAACATCATGGCACTCATGGGAAGGAGGGCTTGTGAAGTTTCCATTCAGCAGCTGATTGGAATCAATGGCCAATTAACAGAGCTTATGGTGCTGTGCCAAATCTAACTGAAGTCTCCTACAAATTCAGAAGTCTGCAGACAGCTTCTCCTGTTCTGTGAACTGTGTGCCTGCTGTAAATTTTGATGGTGATTGTTTAATATTGGTTTATTTAGTGGGAATGGGAAGAAACAATCAAATGTATACAGAATTATGCTATTCTAATTTAGGAGTGAGGACTTTAATATTAAGCTAAAAATGCCAAAGAAAGGAAGACAATGCTTTCGCATAAAGTCCAAAACCTGGTGATGGTGAAGTCCAACATGTTGTAGTGAAATCCACAATGTGTGTTTTGTTTATTCCATACTTACACACAGAGAAAAGCTGTCTCTGGCTTTCCTCAAGTGTTCTTTTTGTGACCATTTGTATGTTTATAGGTCTCTGTGAAAGGAAATAAGGTTTTATGTGGAGCCAATGGTCATGTAGCACTGGAATGAACCATATAGAAATATATACTTCTGTGACTAGGTTGTAGTGAAAGTGTTTTGTAGTAGTATTTTGTGTAGGAAAATACATGTTTCCCAAGTACAAATTTTAGAGACTGAATAAACAAAAGATATGCTTGAAATATATTTCCAACTGTATTAAACTAGACATTTTGCACAAATTGTGGCTATGCATGGGATCAAACCATGCAGTGTGCTGAGTGTATTTTAAAACAGGTAAAGATTAATCAGCATACATGTACATTTCTATATCCATGCATAATTTATGCTGGACTCAGTCACAGTGCCTGTGGACTGAAGTCACTGCCTGATGTGTATTACGAATGGCAGCATCTACACCAAGGAAAAATCATAGATATGAAAGAGAAAGCAAAAAAAGGGTAGGAAAATCCTACTTGCAGCCTATGCTGTTCAAAGCTGCAAGAACTGAAGATTTAGCCAGAATTCTTTTCTGATATTCCCTCTGCAATCATCATTTTCTTTCAGACTCTCCAGTCAGGGCCATGACTTAAACTCATTGCAATATGCAAAAGCACATTCTAGTTTATTACCATATTCTAATTCAATATAAGAATGTATTCAATCAGATGCCTAAAAAATGTGATATATATATATATTTCCACGCAATTAAATATACAAGGTTTTTGTATTGTGTTTAAGAAGGAGTAAGATTTAGCAAGTTACAAAAAAATCCATAAAGATTTATGCTCGTTATGTGGGTGGCTTTTGTATTCATCTCATTTTGCTTCCATTTTGTTTTCAATTTGAATTTGGCCAACCCTTCAGTTCAGAGCTATGGCATTATTTTTGCTATTTTTCTGAAAAAAAGCCCCAAACAGATATTTGGGTTGATATTCTATCATCTGAATAAATCTTTAGAATGCAATCAATAGAACACACTTGAGATATATGAAGGAAAGTTTATGAATTCTTTCTTTCTGAGAACCACTGTCTGATATTTTCTGATTTCAGAGAGATTTGTTATTTGTCTTTGTCTTCATTTAGCCCGCACCTGGGGCTAAACAATAACAGTTTTTCTCTTACCCAACGACCCTTCCCCAGCAGAGGAAGGGAATTGGGAAAAAGAGGGAGACTCATGGGTTAAAATTAAACAGATTTAATAAAATAAAGACATCAGTATCAACAATAACACACAAAAGTGTACTTAGCTACAGAGTTGCAGCAAGTTGTTCCAGGAATACTAATCATTAGCAATGAGAAAAGAGGATACTATAAGAGAAAAGAGGATACTATAAGAGAAAAGAGCATAAAACAGCCCCACTTCTCCCAAGCAAGCCCTCCCTTTTATAGTGAAATTGATGTTAATGATATAGAATTCACCTGTGGGCCAGCCTGGGTCAGCTGCCCTGCATTTAACTGCTAATGGCCCTGATCACCATGGCCGGCCACAAACTGAAACAAAATCCCAGTGAAACGGGGACAGCCATAACGATAACAGAGTGGGATTAAGAGAGCAATGGACACTATAGAGCCTGACTGTCAGGGCCATTTTTAGTTTCTTCCTTCCGGGGGTTCCAGAATGGTTGAGGAGCTTCTACATTGAGGTCTTCTGTCGTTGTGTGTGGAGATATTTGGTGTGAGGGATCTTTGGCGTACCTTCCTGGAATAGATGGGTTGAATGTCCTGTACATTAGCATAACTCTCACCACTTTACTTTGGCCTCTCACCCTGTGTATTTTGCAGTCGGAGGTGGTTGTGCCATGCCAAAGTGCAACTTCTTGTAATTCTTTTTCCATTTCCTTTCCAATATAGGTAGTTGTGGAGTATGCTGATTCTTTTGCCATGAGGTAGTCTCGCATCCAGCGGGGAGAAAATATGTCAATGGTATTGTAGTTGATGCAATCTGCTGTCAGAGAATTCAGAACAGAAAATGGATCCTGCAGAAACCCTGCATTTGATGTTTTCTTTCTTTCCCCTATATTGCCTCCCTTCCCTCATCTGAGATTTGAATCTGGAGAAGAGAATCAGGGCCATTTCTGCTCAGAATACTGAATCTGGGGCTTGACCTTTAAGAAGTTATTCAGTTTGTATTTACAAAAGTTTATGAATTTTAAAAAAG
Organism: Nyctibius grandis; assembly: GCF_013368605.1. Taxonomy (NCBI): domain Eukaryota; kingdom Metazoa; phylum Chordata; class Aves; order Nyctibiiformes; family Nyctibiidae; genus Nyctibius; species Nyctibius grandis. The sequence continues at coordinate 28,556,624 of NC_090664.1, forward strand.
AGTATTGAACATCAGTGCTTTCTTATGTGGTCTTTACAGTTTGTGAGGGGTTGGCCCCAACAAGCAGCCAACCAACCACCCACACAGTTGCTCATCACTCCCCTCCCCATCAAGGAGAGAAACGGGAGAAAAAAGGAACAGCAAGGGCAGAGCAGCTGGAGGTACTCCATGCTGGCAGAGGTCTGTGGATAGCCCACACAGAAGCAGCTGCTTCCCTGAAGGGACTGTGGCTTATGGATAGCCTATGCCAGAGCAGCAGAGCAGAGGAACCAGTATGAAGGAAGGAGCAGTAGAAGAAAAAAGTGAGAAACAAGAAGACGCTAAAAGAAACCACTACACCCTCACCCCAACTTCCTGTACTGCTTGTTGCCTCACCAAAGGGAGTGAGTGTAGCCTGTGGCAATAACATGGAGAAGATAAACAAGTGGGGAGGCGAGCAAATGTCTGTAGGGAAGCTGAGCCTGGGAAAGGGGGAGAAAAGGTATTTTCCCCAAGTGTTTAAATGTTTATTGTCTTTGTTTTCCAGTGCCCAAATCAGTAATTGATTATTTTAAATTAAGTTAAATTCTCCAACTGTCTTTTGGCCATGACAGTACTTGGTGAGTGATTTCCCTGTCTTTTTTTCAACACATGGGTTTTCTCTCTCTTGTTATTTTCTCCCCTGCCCCTCTGGGGGAGGGGAGTGAGTGAGCGGCTGTGTGGGTGCTTGGCTACAAGCTGGGACCAAATCACCACAGCAGCTCCAGAACCCAAAATTAGATTATGTCTTTCTATATTCTGTTGTAGTTGTATGTGTTAGAGACAGTATGGCAAATCTTTTGTTTTTCATTTTTGCTTGTTTGACGTAACTGGAAAGTTCATTTCCATCATTAAAACATTGCAAGTTCTCTATACATACTTGGATCTTAATACACTGCATCTATGACAACAAAGGGAGGCTTTTTTTTCAAGTAGACTAGTTTAGCTACATTAGTTCTGTTGCCAAGAGAGCACTGTAGTCATTCAGGAGAGATAAGATTTAGTTCTAAAACTCTAAAATCTACTATATCACAAAATCCTGAAACAGAATTCAGCTACTAAAATATGCATATATTATGTATTATACTTACTTTTGGAAACTGAACTGTATTTTTTGCTGTGTTGCCTTCTGTTACAAATGATTTATTTTCAGATTCAGTAACCCAGAACACCCAACTCTGCTATTTTCCTGTGTAGACTAAAGAGTTTTGCCCTTTTTATACAAATTTGCAGGGAACCTTAAGAAACACTTTTTTCTGTGTGTATTGTTTGTAATAATGGGAGACTGAAGTCTCAGGGAGAGGAGATTTTTATGGAATCAGAATGTGATTTGCATGAAGTAGTGCTGCATTAAACTGTTTCAGTCATCTTTATTTCCCTGACTTCTCTCGTAATTTGGGTTATCTGAATACAGATGTCTCAGACTTGCTCAAAAGAATTCTAAACAAATAATTCCACAAGATCATAGAAAAGTTTTTCCCTGTATTTAACTTCTTTAAATGTCTCTATTTTTTCTGTTTCTTATGTTGTCCTTATCCTTATGTTATCATCATTCAAATCTCCCCTCATGACAGTGTAACATTGTTGACATAATGATCATTGAATAGGAAGGCAAGCCAAGAAATCCTGCCCAATAATCAATGTGTTAACATTATATACTCATTGTTAATCGCTATGCATTCATTTTATACCCTTTTTTCTCATCCTGTTTCCTGCCTTTCAGGCCATTAACTCTTTAAAAAACCCCAACTTTGGCACAGATATACAGTGACTGGAGACAGGCTTAATTTCCTCTGTAGGCTGGCCTCTAGGGCTAACCGCGATGGTGTGAAACTAACATGTGACCAACTTTGCAAAATACTTTGCCCTATATCTCAAGTGTTCAAACGTTTTTGCTGTTTTTCCCCACTGTGAGCAGTAATGTGAAACAGTCATAATAATGTTGTTTGTTGTAGGCCAAACTAATATCAAGACAAAATTGCCTCCCAGTGGGAGAAGTGAACTTTTGGTGGTGAGCATTATATGGCAAAACAGACACAATTAGTTACAATAAAATAATGATATTTTAGCAGTCTATGATCCTATTTGCAAGACAAACACTTTTTTATATACAGTAATAGGAAAATAAGGAGAACACTAAGAAGAAGAGCTCTCCTCTTAGCATCTAACAGAAAAATTAGAAATGTGTGCTTACAATGAAATTCCAGGTATGTACATATAGAGGAATAAATACCATATACCATGGGTTACATTTTTCTTGTATTTGACCATGCCTCTTTCATCAATAACATCTGGTCTTGCACATTCACTTAATTTTAAGCGTGGGAGTCCCTTTGTCACTGTTAGAATTACTCCTGGACTCATTAAGCATGCACACTTGATTATGTAGGTGTGCACTTAAGAATTGGCATGAGGTGGCTGAATCTTAAAAGGTTAATTTGGGAAACAAAGCATTCACATCTGATCTGATTGTGTCATAAACATATGCACCTTAAGAATGGATAGAGTACTGCCTGTACATCTCCATTTTAGTTTCTTGACTATTATACCATAACGTTATCTGTGTCGGAGAGATCTGAATTCTTGCTGGGGTACTGGGAGATGTTAAGAAGATTTCTGTATTTTTAAGTTGGTCAAAGTGGAGGGGAAGGTGTCAGGGCTGAACAGAAGGCAGTTATGATAGCTATGCCTGGAAAATTCAGTCTGGGGATTGAGGCAATTTCTGTTACCATTAGCCAGGATTACAGTTTGTTTGGCTATTTCAGCTAAAAAGTCAGAATGATATTTCCATCCAGATCACTGTCCTGAGAAATCTATTTTATTGAATTGACAAGTTTTCAACATGTATTTTGGCAATTACATCAGAGGTTTGGGGTTGTTTTATGAATTTCCAGTTGAAGTCCTATAAATGGATAAATTGAAAAACAATAGCTGAAGAATGTTACTTCTCAGCTGCTCTGTTTGGGGAAACTATTTATAATTTGGGAGCTACATAAAATCTTTAGGTTGTTCATTAATTTGGCATTCAAGCTCCTATAATAATGTTTTATCACAAAACTTATTTTTGTGATTCTAATTTGCTTTCATAGTCACTTGAGATCTCAGTTATTCTTAAAACAAATACATTAAGCAGCTTGGAGTATAAGAAGCATTATTGTCATGAGCAAGTCAAGTCATTAAATCAACATCAGGTTAACAAGGAAGGTGTGATGTTTGTGATGACATTAAGGTGGGAAGGAAAGTAATGATAATCTGAACAATGACTGTGTAAACAATTCATATTGTACACACAGTACTTAGGAAACCAATACAAATTTAATGTAATCAGTGATAAAAATGCAAACAAAAGCAAATAATAAAAAAACCCAGATGTACTTCCATAGAAATAGAAAATGAACGCTGAAGCAGAGATGTGTGAGCAGTAAGACTCTAGTTCCCTATTCAATAAAGATCAATATTATTTTCTTTAAATAGAGCTCTCTAGAATAACTCTAGATATTTTATGTAGTAACTCTTTTGACAGATTTCTTCTTTACAAATTTCCACCCATCAAGGGATTTGACAATTCTAGGGTGAAAGTGTATAGATGAATGATTAAAAGAGTGGCCCCAGGAGACAGAACTTTTGAGTTTAATTTTTCTCTGCTACTGGTTTGCTATTTTCTTGTGCAAATCATGATGGAATATAATCCAGAGCACCAAGGTATTCAGTTTTTAAGCAGCACAGGCATAGGGTGCTGGAGTAGTTGGGCCTGATGATATCTGGTAAAGCACACTTGATTAGAAAAATCAGATTCTTAGAATATTACTGGAAATATTAAACATGCATTGGATGGCAATGCTGGATAATTATCCTCCCTCTACCTCTATTCACCCAACCATAAAACATTTACGTGGAGTCGGAACTCTTGAAAGGTGACTACAATGCTCAAACTGACTCTTGTGCTCAGTCACTAGAGCGCAGCAGTAATTTCAGCTGACTTCTAACATAACTTAGAGGAAAAAAATGCGAACTGATAGAATTACAGTGGTGTAAAAGAGTTCAGAAGAGACAATTGCTTGGGAATTTTCTGACAGTGTTTCCCATTGTTCGAAATGACAATTTATTGAAAATGATTGTTTAGGAGCTTTTTTTGGTATTTTTTGGTATATTAACCTTATAGTTTCAAAGCAACTTTCACTTAGGAGGTGTTCAGAACAAAATGTATTTTCTAGTCAGAACCGTAGATATGCTGAGCATAAATATTTAAACGCTATGATTAGATGTTGACAGCCTAAATTCTACTCCTCCTTTTGTTGTATTTGAAACAGGTAAAATTTGTAATTGGATCTCCCACAGAATGAGTGATTGCCCTGATCATTTACATATACAGTCTGTTACTCCTGTAATTTGTACATAATTTTTTGTACATAATAAATAGTATAGTTCAAGTATCTATTTTAACAGAATAGAGTAACCATTGCATTGAAATTCTCTTTCTTTTTAGTGTTTAATAATATACATAAAGTAGATAAGTGGCAAGATGTAAGGCATTCTGCAGAATAGTTGGGTTGTTGGCCAACTCAGATTCAACTCTGCTCTAACGTGTAGGAAAAACTCTATCATATCCCAAATTAATGCCTTAACAGCTATCATCTTGTTTCCTAAAACTGTTCATGCATTATGGTTCATCTGAAAAAAATATAATTACCCAAAATACATCAGAAGCTAGGAGGAAGATTTAGCCCGAATGGTAAAATCATCATATTTACCTCTTTTTGTTTTGAAATTTACCAGTGAAGAGATTACATTTTTCACTGCAACTTCGCTCAGTTTTTCTCACAACTAGTTTAGGCTGTTGATCCTTTCTTAGAAGTCTTTCATTCTGGTCACCTCTTTTCCACCTTTGACAGTTTAGATGTCAAGAAAAAAAATCCCGAGGTGACCTACTGTATAGCAGTACGCCTGTACAGGTGAAATTTCCACCAGTGTAATTAGTAACATCACTGCAATCTCCTCAAGTAGATGTTCTGTGCAGATGTAATGTGGGCCTTCAGTTGCTGATTTAATCTTAAGTGACATTGATACAACCATTCTATTGCAAATTCTCCTAATGCAGATATGCCTTAAATTTGTCAAATCAGTCAGTGGTTTCTGCAGATTGAAGAGACATCCTTGGGAAATGATAGCTTGAAAAAGGAAAAGTAATCATTTGCCAAGCCTTAATGGCTATTCTGGTGGCCCAGATCAAGGTGACAAAACAAATGTTCTGAGAACAGGCCTTTACCTAAAATTGAAGGTAAAAGTAAGTGTGCTGAAGCAATAATTTTGCACTTGGGAGCCAGTTCATTCTATAGTCTTTCACACTAAGATGGAGTGCTGGCTTTTTTTTTTTAAATAAAATCTGAATATTAGGTCCACACTATTCAGAGCTCAAGGACTTGTCATTTGAAGTAGATTTGATTGATCTGCCCAAGACAAATACATTTTTCTGACAAAGTGCTAATAAACCCCTTCTGGCAGTCACAGAGTGCTTCTTTCAAGATCTTACTGTTTGTTTTTTGAAGTGATGAAATTTATAGAGAACTGTTATAAGGTTCTAATTGAATTGCACAGGAGTAGCCCTGGTGTGACTCAAAATGGGAAAAAAAATCCTCAAAGCTAGTCTCTGTGAAACCAATGATTAAAAACACTAAATGGGAAAGAGAGGTCCAAGCTAGAAATAATCAACGTGAGACTTAATGAAGATTTTTGAGATAAGTTAAGGTTGATAATGTCTACAAGATATAAGGTGGATGAAAAGATTCACAACAGAAAAGTGTTTATTAAAACACCTTTTAAGAAATCTTGGGAAATAACAACAGCTGCCTTTAAGGTTTCCTATTAAAGACAAGACTGGGTGAATTAGATAATTCTGCCACCTGAGGCTTTAACAGAACTTTTTGCTTAGCTCTTATTACAAGGCTTAGCTAACTTTAACAATCATTGTCATAAGACTTTTTATGAAGTTGATGAATACAGAGCTACATAAATCCTATTTTCAATAACTTTAAACAGACCTGAAGTGAGGTAGCAAGCTCTCCTTGTTGTGTCAGAGCAATTAATGAGTCTCAGACTAGCTTTCTGATCAAGCCAGATAAAGGTATGAAAGCTAACTTTGAAATTTCTTAGGCTGTATGTAGACTTTTCCTAGCTTTTGAAGATTTATCATTTCAGTTCCCTGTCCATGATATGGCCTTTGTTATATTGTAAGTCCATGTTGGGGTATGATCTGAACATAAGATGACTTTGTCTTCCCTCTTGCCTTGGGCACATGAACAGTCAGCACAACCAACAGTACTAGCTCAAAGAGTAGGTGAGAGACAGAAGTTCTCTGCCCACCTAGTTAAGATTTTAACTTTGTATTGGATTTGCAATAAGATAAAGTCAGTGCTGAAATCTGGAATGTTTATTTGTTATTGGAACAATTACAGTGTCTGGGAGTCACAGCCTCCAGTGAGGTGTCTACTATACCAGGTGTTGGACAAAGGGTGAACAGCCTAAGCTATGCATTTCCTTGTGACTGGTACAAAAGTCTTTAACTCCTCTGATGTAATTTCAATATACTAAATGCTTTATTGCCACTTTTCATTTTGGTTAACAAAGAGGAAACAGCAGAAGGTATTTTTTTGTGCCTAGCACTAACTGAAATATCAGGTCTTACAAAGAAATAGCTGTCTGCAGAGTTGAGTAGCATGATTAACATAGCCTGGGAAAAGAGGCAAATAACACAGTGAGAGGTTATGTGCATTGGTTGCTGCTTTTCACTGAGCTGACAGGAGGTGAGCTAGCTTTGAGGCTGAGTGGCAGGAACTAGAGTAGGTACAATTCTCACCAATGTACTTAAAGAGCTTCCAGGCATGAGCTGGCTTGTGTCCCGTTAGTTCAGGGTATGGCTAAAGCAGGTACCAGTGTGTGCCACTAAGCATATATAACAAAGTCACTGATTATTAGTTATCTTGTTATACATCAACTGTGTAAAACAATTATATTAAACAATTATCAGCATAACCTTTCTATCAGCCTCTGGTCAACTGTACATTTTTGGTGCAGTCTTTACAACTGTCATTCAGTCCTCGACTTAAGGGCAGCTGCAGTACTCTGTTTTTAAGACTGCCTCTTAAATTAGCTGGAAATTCATACAGGTGTAGAGATTGTGTCTGACTGAGCTACAAAGAGACATATGTTCTTTTAAGTCTGCAGGTTTTGCCTGGTGGTTTCTGACAGTAGATTGAGGAATTTGGTTTTCATCTGCAACATCCTCACATTTCTTGGGCCGTAAAATAGGGCTTGCAGGGTTGATTCTGTGATTCTGTGAAAAACTGATTTTGGATTTTGTTCTCAAGATTGGCAAAGGAAATAGCTTATGTATGCTGACCTTTATGACAGCCTGTGAAGCCTCTGCATTTGAGCTGGTGCCTGAAAAAAGCTAAGGTGAAGAGATGGCACAGGAATGGATTTTTCACTCTGGGAAAATACGCTTTGTGTGTGAGAAAGTGGAAAATATATGGTTTTGAGCATCTTCATTTGCTTTTTGTGCTTCTGTTAGGCTTCAGTCTAATTTGTCAAGAGCAGATAGACCCTAGGACCTTCATCCTAATGTTTGATAGGCTAACATAAATAAAACAAATAACTACACCATTTTGTTAATGCTCTATTTTTCAGTATTCTCTCAAACATTTTCAAGTCTCAAATTTTTCTACTTCAGCAGCCACAGACTATCACCACTTATCATCTCAACTTGCATCACGCCTACTGAAGCGGGGTGACTGGGGGAGGCTAGAGGGGTAAGCTTGCTGTACTTTCAGAATCCCTCACCTTCATTTTACTCCTTTATGTAGCTCTCCTCCACTCGTCCCCTGACAGTGCAGCATCAGTGAGGCGAGATATCTGACTGGATAAACATTATTGGCAATTTAAATGTTTAACTATTTCACTACATTTTGTGGCAGTTTTATGGAAATCCTATAGTTTTTTGAAGTCAAATGTAGTATGCTATTTGTGTGTGTGTTTTAGCAGATGGCAATATAAATCACAATCCAATGATGATGAATTAAGATGCATAAATATTGTGGGTATAGCTATGCTTCCATTACTCACACTGTAAAGCTAAAAGACTTCTTTAACAATTTGGTTGTCCTATAAGCCAAGAAAGTAAATCTTATTTGAATTAATTAATGAAAGACTAAATTAATTTAAATACTTTTTGACGTTAAGAAAGTATGATAATTGATGGCTAATTTTCTCTATATATCTTATTTCATGTCAGTTAGATACCCACATTTCATTGTTAATAATTGACTAATATTATATGTATTGTTGATGCAATTTTGAAATATTACGATAGCAACTGAATTTTCTTGTGAATGGATTAAATCATAAAAAGGGTCCTTGTAGCAGTCAATTGATTCGCAGAATCACACAGAATCACAGAATGCTAGGGATTGGAAGGGACCTCGAAAGATCATCTAGTCCAATCCCCCTGCCGGAGCAGGATTACCTAGATCATGTCACACAGGAATGCGTCCAGGTGGGTTTTGAATGTCTCCAGAGAAGGAGACTCCACAACCTCTCCGGGCAGCCTGTTCCAGTGTTCAGTTACCCTCACTGTAAAGAAGTTTTTCCTTATATTTATGTGGAACCTCCTGTGTTTCAGCTTGCACCCATTGCCCCTTGTCCTGTCAAGGGATGTCACTGAGAAGAGCCGGGCTCCATCCTCATGACACTTGCCCTTTACATATTTATAAACATTAATGAGGTCACCCCTCAGTCTCCTCTTCTCTAAGCTAAAGAGACCCAGCTCCCTCAGCCTCTCCTCATAAAGGAGATGTTCCACTCCATCATCTTTGTGGCTCTGCGCTGGACTCTCTCTAGCAGTTCCCTGTCCTTCTTGAACTGAGGGGCCCAGAACTGGACACAATATTCCAGATGCGGCCTCACCAGGGCAGAGTAGAGGGGTAGGAGAACCTCTCTTGACCTGCTAACCACATCCCTTCTAATACATCCCAGGATGCCATTGGCCTTCTTGGCCACAAGGGCACATTGCTGGCTCATGGTCATCCTGCTGTCCACTAGGACCCCCAGGTCCCTTTCCCCTACGCTGCTCTCCAACAGGTCTGTCCCCAACTTGTACTCATACATGGGGTTGTTCTTGCCCAGATGCAGGACTCTACACTTGTCCTTGTTATATTTCATTAAATTTCTCCCCGCCCAACTCTCCAGCCTGTCTAGTCTCTCTGAATGGCAGCACAGCCTTCTGGTGTACTTCTTACCATACAATAAATGCCTGTTAGCTGAAGTGCAAATTAAATACTTACTTGCAACACATAATACAAAGTATTAAGTATAAAAAAAAAGGTTATATTATAGACTCACAATGTGGAAACAAAAATAGGCAGCTTCAGAGCATGTTAAATATCCTTAGAAGCCTGCTAAAATATGACATGGGAAACAGTTTACACTTGAGAAATTATCTAATAGCAATCAGTGCTCACAGTGAACCTATTGCAATATGTGTACACAGATAGTGTATGTATACTTCAGCACATGTACAGACCCACAGAAGGGCACAGTATATGTCTGCTTCTATATGTACATAATAAAACAAAAGTTCATAATATATATGGAAATTCAGTAGGCATGTAAAAAATAGAGATGACAGATAATACATGGTTTGAATAAAGAATTATTTAGTCTACCTTTACAGTGATGTAGATTTCCTGTAAATTCAATGGAAGTACACCAAAATGCAGCTGAAGTAATACAGTGGTGAATTAAGTCAAAGCATTATTGATGACGGGGATTTATTGCTTCCCACTCATTTAATGCAAATAAAATAATTATAAAATAAACAGACTTTTAAATGTTAACATTTATTCAGTTTGTTTTGTCTGTCTTTTCAAACTCAAAGAATATTTTCTGTTCCTTTGGCACACAGGGAGAAAGGGTTTATGCCTTCCTTTTGAGACGTGTTGAAAATGAAGTGAAAAGTGTATCTGCAGCGATTATTTGTCAGGTAGTAAGAGACTATACAGATGAGGGAGTTGAACGAAAGCTCTAAGTCCCCCTAGATTACATCAGCTGCCATTTAAGGAAAGTTTCCAGTGTAGACTGACATCTTTCTTTGATTATCCAGCTTTTTAAACAAGGCCCAGTTCTCAGCTGGCACAAATCAGCATAACCCCTCTGAAACACAGTGCAGTGCTGACTTTCATCAGTTGCAGATCTGGACCTGCAAGATCCATGGGTTTCTGCTTGTTTTTTTTTGTCATTGTTCCAGCTCTTAAATTAAGGGGAAAAAAATGGCATCTTTTGTTACCCTGTTTGTCTGATTCTTTGTCTCCAAATAAATGAAAATAAGATCTTGTGACAGAAAGTAGGTAGTCATAACCAGAGGTGGTGCTGCACACTTTGCTGCTACAATATTCAATATACTTCATTGAAAAAGTGGAAACAATATCCACTGATTATTTGCTAAGAAATAATCAGAGGAATTCCAAATGAGTGATTATATTTAGGAGGAGATAACAGCCTTTTATAAAAAAATTAGAGCAGCCGTTAGGTGATCTGATTATATTAGCTGACAAAAAACCCACAGGGAAGTCCTTTCACTCCATCTGTGCAGCCAGAAAGATGAGAATTGGCACGGGAGCTGTTACTCTGGCTCGACATCACTTTATACCGAGACAAACCTCTTGTGATTACTCATGAAGGTTTGAGAATTAATTGGACGGGAAACTGTTTTCTCTTCCCAGTTATAGTTTAAAGACATAGAGAAATGTTGTCACACTTGGATGGGAATTTTAAAGCCTGGAAATATCAAACTGGAATAAAATTGTAGCAGTCTGCTAAGCAAAGCTAAAGCAATGGCCCTAATTTATTTCTGTTTGAGTATAAACATATTAATCTGCAACTGACAGTAGTGGTACACATTGATGACCCATGCTTTTCTCTTCCAAATTACATATCCCATTTTCATTAAATGTCCAAAAGCTTATAAAAGCAAAGTCAGATGAAGAAGTCTTTCATTATCATTGTTAAATTCAAGATTTCCCCTATCTCCATTTAGTACTGAGATGTAGGAGGACATGAGTTTGAAACAGGCAGGATGCAGGTCAATGAGCAGGGGTCTATTGTCATGTATTTAGAAGTTCCTGGGTACTCCAGGTACTTGAGATGAGGAATACCCCAGTTTGTATTCAGGAAAATCTAGATATTTCATGTTTATTAAGGCCTGACACAATACAGAAAAGCTGGAAGAGTAGATATTAAAACATAATATATTGAGAATAATAATTATTTTGCTGTCCAGAATGAAAAGAAAAATTAACCAGAAAATACTACTTTAAAACATAAAACTTGCTTGTTCTGTTAACAGCTCTCTAATGTGTGATGTTTGTTTGAAATTTGTATATTCTGTCTTTGGAATGCATCAAGGAATTTGCATTGAGTTTATCTTCAGACACAAACAAATGAACTATCTGCAAGTTGAACTTATCTCACAGATTGCATATGTCCTACCTACACTGCTGTTCTTTCCTGACATAAATAAAGTCACTGTTTTATTTTCTAGGAAAATTTTAATAAAAAATAACATTTACTCTTCCTGTTTTAAGCGCATGCATTAACATCAGCGTTTGGAATTCTCTAATTCAATGCCATGCACTCTTTTCTGGGTGAGTGCTGCAATAGTTATGTCTTTATTTGCATTTGCATAAACATCCTTTCACCTTGTGAAAAAGTTATCTGGAAAGGAGAGAATATGACAATATATTTCCTTTGCCTTTTCTGATTCAGGAAAAATAAAATGAACCATTTTCATTCTAAAGGCATAAAAAGAAAGTGTAGTTTGTGTATCAGTTGTGGGTTTAACAGCAGCTAATCTCACCCGGTAGGTTATCAGTTTATGGGTGATCCTGTTTAAATCACCTTTGATACCACAGCAGGTCTTAAGAAGCATACGCTGTGTCTAGCATTGCCAGTGAGAATTACTATTATTCACAGCTATCAAATACATGCTAAAACAATATAGCTCTGTTCAGGCAAGTATATTTCCTTATTTCTGAGAAGAACTTGTCTTTATGTTTCAACAGTGCAGAGACCTAGGACCAGAAATGTGCTAATTTGTAAAGGCTGAGTGTTGCAATTCTTGCTCATGGGAGTAATCCATACTTGAATGCTTCAACAGCTTCACTCTGAGTACAATTACCTGAGTTAAATCAGAGGATTCAGTACTTCAATAAACTAATAAGTAACTGGAAGGTATTCAAGCAATAATGGCTGTAAAGTCTGAAGTACATTTTGTTCGCAGTTGAATTTTTCAGAGGCCGAAAAAACAGAATTTAGAAACCTATGAGCTGAGTTCAGTTCTATTTGTAAAAAACACTCATTGAAAGAGGGTTTATACAGCTAGTTAAAATATGGTACTACATGTCCTGATCTTGCCTTGCATAACTAATAAATGCAACAAGTGCATGTGAATGCTGTACATCTGATCTCAGCTCTTCCCCATGGAAACTTTGATAAGGAGTAAGCAGAGCTACTATCCTTGCAGCAGCAGTCACCAGCAGGACAAAAAGAATGCTGCCAGAAAGCTGCTACAAAAAGGGACAGTTATGGTGCAGCTCTCTACTACCACAATGAAAACTTGGTACAGGAATTAGTCCTTTGGAAAGTAAATAATATTTTGTTTTTGTAGTTTCAAAATGAATTAATCACTCTCTTGTTTTTGCATTTATTATTCACTTGGTAAAATTTTATCTGTACAGGTCATGTTTGATTAAAGTGATTATAAAGTAGCATAAAATTCTTGAAAATTCGTTGAAAGTTGGCGCTCTGTCTTCATGCTAAATGATAATTTTGGGGAAAAAATACAAAATAATATAAAGTGAAGACATTTAATTTTTTTTTCTTGAAATGGAATTACAAGAAACATTTCACTTTAAATACAAATAATACCTTTAATTTTTGCTTTGAAATTTTAACAACTTAATTTTTATTGAAAAAAATGCTTTTAGAAAAAACAAATTCTTTCAATTTGAGAGGGCTGACCATGCCAATCAGTGTAAAGATATGAAGTTGGTAGAATTGTGACTTCTCATGGGTGTTTTTATTTTATGACCATCTCCCACCAACAAAACCCAGAAACCTATGAGAAGGTTTTGGCCAGTCCTGTTTTTACATGAGTTTATATTGCCCTGGAGGAAAAAGAAAGCATGATGCAAAACAAAACAGTGCAGAAATTTGGTGCTTCTAAATGTCATCTCTATACTAACACAACAACCAGTCATAGTGAGAAGTTTAAACAAATTTGAACGATAAGTACTTAAGAAGTTGGACAAAAGACAAGGCAAGCTGCTGAGCTTGGCTATTGAAACTGCAAAACAATATGACCTTGTCCACACTGTCAAAATATGACTTCATTGACTCTCATCCTCTAGCTAAGTCTTGTTTCACCAAAAAAGATGATGGATAATTTTTCAACTCTTATATTTCTGGAACATTTGCTTCTCTGACAACTATAGAAAATGAATGTATTGCCTAAAAATCCCCGTGCTCAGAAGCAGTCACATCTCATTTCACTCTTCCTCTTCTTTTCTCTTTTTCAGTTTTAGGCATTTAGGGAGTGTTTGTGTTACTTTGTGTTAGGAAAATGCTTGATTTTTTTTTTTCTATGCAGGAAAAAATAAAGCATTCTCTTTCTCACTTCATACCCCACTCCTCCATCAAACTTTTTCATAAAAAACATGAAACAACATTGGTATTTAAACTTAGTATTTTATCTATCCTGTAGATAGACATTTTGCAATGGATTTGCCTTTATATGACTAAAAATAAACTAAAAAGTATTACCCTGTTTGGTTTGTTATAGCTAATATCACAGTGAAGTTTTATGAATGTCATATAGGAAACAGTAATTAAGAATGCCAAGTTAGACATTCAAGAGTTTAGAAATAACAGATTTAATGTAACTTTGACAGATGTAGTTTTTTAATATAGTTTTTAGTTATGAGATTTTACAGATTTTGTCCCCAAAGGTCCCCTGTTTTATTCAGTATATAGGCTAATTCTCACCCATGGGAAGGGACTGTTACAACCCATTACAATCCCTTGCAACTGTAGTATTGCATGCAGCCTTTAGATGCATTGGTTCAGAACAGCTCCTAAGTCCATGCTACATACTTACAAGCCACCAAAACTGTTTTATACCTTGCAGCAGCAGCTTTCAGAATTACATTGAACTGCTTGTGCCTACAGCAAGATGCTTGTGTCCCACATTGCATCCTCTCTACTCTATTCTCTGTGCTATTTATTCTCTGACGCTGTATCTAATACATCTGCAGACCTCAACCCTATCTCCCTCCACCATGTTATTCCATAGCTTCCTACTTTTCTTAGCCCAGTTTCCATCCCACCACCTTTTCCCCTGCCCCAACTAGACCCTCTGCGTCCTTCAGCATGTAGGAGAACTGAGTCTCACTGAAAGTGTAGTGATCGTTTTTCTTCTGCATAGTCAACAGTCAGTGAGAGGTTTCTAGCCTTTTTTATTACATAGCAGATCAGCACTGAACACAGAATTAATTTCTTCATGGGCACTTTTGTGATGCTTACTAACGTAACCCAGGATTGCTGCACAAATAACAATGGATTTATTTTCATACGCCCCTCCTATGAAAATGAAATGGCATTGTGCAAGATAATTGCTGATGCACAAATTGAGATGGCTGGGCCTACTTTTTCATAATACAGCTGAATAATGCATCTACAGCAGGTCTTGAGAAGGTGGGTCAGGAATCGGGGAAGAGATGAGCAGAATAAAGATGTGGGACTCGAAACAGACATCTCACCAGGAAGTGCTCATCAAAGTGGTATACAGAGGCATCAGAGCTGAATCTCTCCTGCAAGCTACCCTTCGCATTACCTTGCAATGAAGAATTTTTAGATGCTAATGGTGTATGTTAACTATACTTACAGTTGCAAATGCTTAGTACTTGTGTTTCTATGCCTTCTCTGCACAGAGATTCTTATCTTTGGGGGAGGATAATGAGGATACCATCTGCCTCCTATAACTTTTGGAAAGGGAAGGTATATTGCATGGTTACTGTCTATGATGACTAATGTTCAAAGACATGATGCATTGAGTAAATATCATAATATTGTAACATTAATAACTTAGAGACTATGAATGCTTAACATGAAAGAGTGGTCTGCAGGAAGGAAATTCTGAATCTATTGTATTACCTTAAAATATTGCATGATTGAACTGTTTGAGTTTCCTATTATGTTAAATTCCTTTCCTTCTAGTAAAAGATTAAAGTAAAGACAAATATCACCTCAGGTTTTTATTTTAGTCATTCAGTCTACCTATAACAGCTGACCAGTTGTTAAGCACTGAAACCAAAGACATTCCTTTGCAGAGGTCATACTGATGTTAAAAAAAAAAAGGCAAGACGAGAAAAATGTTCTGAATCATTTTTAAATATATATGCATAGGTATACTTACTCATACACAAATATATATGCAAATATCCAAATGTTGTTACAATCTTCATCAGATTTGTGTACAATCACAATAAAGAATAAGAGCAGACTAGTTGTGTAGCTGTACACAACTTCTTGAGTGAACTATTGCACCCGTAGCTTAGTTTGGAGTCAGGATTGCCATTTGATTTTGGTATTTCTAAACATAATTCATGTCAGGCCTATGAGTAGTGTATAAATGAACAGTCAAGGAAAACATTGCTAGTATGGAAGTCTTGTTGTCTGGGATGTTAGCCTGGGATGGTCTAATATGTAGGCCATTAAAGAACACACACATTGTTTTCTAATAGTGTTTCTCTTCCTTTCTAACTGTTTGAACTTTGGGACTACTTTTTCACTTAGGTAGTGCCCTCTAGGATTCTAAGGGATATAGTAACATAGATATGTAAGTAAAACGTGCAAATAGACAATAAAGTAATAAACATCAGTCTGAGGTGTATCTGGAAGCCTCAGAAAAAGTGTGGTTGAGATAAGGGATTGTAAGCACGCAATTTGTTCCCTGATTATCAAACTCAAAATGTTTTGATACAATAGAATTAAGAGGTGCCATAAAATGAAAAATTGATACAAATAATGTATTTGGTGACAGTAGTCTCACATTTTTTTTGTTCTTTTAGTGCTTTTGGCTTAGGTAGGTTTATGTTACTGAGCTTGCTGTCAACATCTGCTTCCATCTAATGAAACTGGTATTGCTTGATGTAAAATTCTGACACATTTGTGTTCAGTGTATAAATTCACTTTTATAAGGATTGACTTTTAATTGTGAGACAGTGATCAATTACTGTGCAATTATCACATTCGAAATGGCAAGCTGAAGAAATTACAAGTCTTTTTAGATTTTTCTTTCCACTTCTCCTAATAAGTGAACATTCAATGGTTCAAAAATACTGCTTTATTTTGTCACTGTCACAACACTATTCATACATCTGCTCTCTAATTTCTTCCTCATTCTTTTGCCCCTGAACTGGAATTTTTTAGTTCTTTTATTTTTGGTCTTTGTCTGCATAATTACACCTAAGAGAACTGATCTGAACTACTGCAACCAGATGAAGCCTTTCTGCAGTCTCATTCAGAAAAATTAGCACTGTTTAACTTGTTGCTAAACTAAATAATTCCAAATTTCTAACTTTAGATACTATAGCTGTGCTGAGTGTCCTTACTTTTACAAGCTCTTAGGCTGGGTCTTGAGCTGAATTAAATTGCATTTTACTATATAAAACAGCCACACTGCTCAAACCATATGTCCCAGGATCTATGCACAACTGGACAAAAGATATGCCTAAAAAAGCTTGAATGTAAAACTTTCAGCTTCTACAACTTCCTGGGGTGAGGATGTGTACAACCTAACAGTGCTGAGTGAAGACTTTTTTCTTTTTGTTCCTTCTTAAGATCCTGCTGCCTCTTTCCTGTTTACACTTAATTGAGAATTGTATTTAGGAATTAAAAAAAGGCAAAAATCTAGGTAAAAATATGCCTGAACAGAACATGTTTAACATATACTAAAAGATCAGCATGTGCATGAAGTGTTTTTCTAGGCTCTTTTAAAACCTGTCTGTTAGCTGAGGCCATAGCAGCCATGCTTCCCTTTTTCCTCCTTTAAATAAGATGATTAGTCCTTAAAGCACTTGTTCAGAAATTAGGAAACAAACAGATTCCAGAACCTACTGGATTGAAACCCCTAGGAGATAAATCAGGATATCTCTGGAGTGAGATATTAGATAATCTTCATCTTTTTTGCTGAAGTGATACTGATGTGTAGCACACCATTAATAGTGGAGAGAAAGAGGATTGTGATTATGTAATCTGGGGACTCATATGGGAAGAAGCACCCTGATTTCTGGTTGCAGGACTTTTCATTCATGCTATCTAATGACTGTTACTGGAAAATATGTAAACAGAACTGAGTGTTTTAAATAACAAGAAAACTAGGCATAAGTCTGTTTTATTTAAAGACACAACATTCTCTCAGATTTATATTCTTCAGATTTAGACTTAACTGTTTTCCTAAGCAATTGACCACTGGTCCTGAGAGTGCTCCTTTAAAATAAGGCACAGTACTTTCAGCTTATCTTGGGGACATCTTTTCTTGATCTGCCATTCCTTAACAACACTGAAGTTTTCTGTCAGATAATTCTTATCTTGGTTTATATCTAGAAAGCTTTATTAAATATACAATTATCACAATCTTGTGAAGTATATGCAGAATTTAATTACACATTTATAAATTATAGGAGTTTGTGTAAAGGTACAGTATTTAGAACACTTTTCTAAATTCTCTTACAAATCCAGTATGCTTCTCTAAAAAGAAACAAAGGGCCAAATCCAGCATTTAAAAGCTCCCTGCCAAGTCATGGGAACTCCTGCTCTTCCAGCTGCCAAGTTCTTGTTTCAAGCACTAAATGCTTTGGAAAAGAAAAGTTGTGAAGTCAAGGGAGAGTCCCATTAATGGCAATCAACCTTTGTTGCAGATCTTGAAAGTCTATTGGTGGGAAAAGTCGTCTGTATTTGGAAAGTGTCCAGCACTTCTTGGATTAAGCCTGTAGTATAACAGATAGGACATAAAATATTAGACACTAGGAGAAACAGTCAAGTCCACATATGTTATCGAAAAACATTTCCAGCACTTACTCCCTCACACAAACTTTACTTCTGTTATTGCAGTTCTGATACCCACAGAGAATGAGAAACACCTGCTCATGCTGATAATCTAAGCATAAAAAAGAAAAGCTTGCTGTGCCTTTGGGAGATGGGATAAACTTTCCTGAACAGTTTCCTTCTCCCACAGGAAGTGTCATATATTCTCTAATATAGTCTAAAGAAATCACCAGCCTCTAAGTTTCATATTCAAGGTTACGCCTCATTTACTCAGCAATGTGGAAGGCTGTCAAATTATTTTTATGCTGATTGCACTCAGCCTTTATTATTAGACTTTTATATTAAGAATCCTCTCTTTAAATGTTTGAAGTAACTGAAGTGATGTTAAAATATATGGATATATAGTTTAATAAAAGAACTCATGATTTGTGTAAGAATTTCAAGACATGCTGGATGCTTCTTTAAAAAACTTGCATTTAGATACTGAGGGAACATAAGCTGCTGTTTGTATCGATTAACAGCTCTCTGAAACAGCTGATTAACCAAGACTTTTTCCACTGGTCAAAGAGAAAAGAACATTACTAACCAGTGTTACTATTAGCTAGTAACTGTTGGAATGTCTACATTTTTTTGCATCAAACCTAAATGCTCTTTAATAAAATTATTTATTTTTTTTTAATTGAGGATATACAGATAAATAATTAATTGAAGCATCTACAATAATTTTCTCTCTAGCAAAAGCCTAGGATTATTTTTACTCTCACTTTTGCCACGTCTGTAAAGATTTTACCAAAGCAATGGAGTTACACTAGTATAAAATCAGTCTACGAACAATGCCAGGCCTCTAGATCAGAAAAAATTTAAATCTAGTTCAAGCACTAGTTCTGGTTTTCTGAATGTCTAGGATCAGTTATAAGGATATAATTCATATAATATACAATTCAGAACAAATAATCTTATGAAATCATTGACTAAATATAGAAAGACTATTAACTTATTTCCATTATAGAGGCCTGAAAAGTGAGACTTCAGACATCTCAGAAGTGAAAGGAAAATCTTAAGAAAGAATAACAGCTGGATGAAGCATAGGAATTTTATAATGTGCTCTGGCTATTAACACCAAAGCATCTGTTTTGGAAGATGAAATATAGAGAAGTTACAATGAATTTGCTATGACTGAATATTTTTAATGAGAAAACGAGAGAAAATTAAAGGCAGTAAGGGCTTGGGAAGAAACCAACAACTCCAAATAGAAATTAAAAAGAGCGAATGAAGAATACTTAGAGATGAGTCCTTGGGTATTTTATGAATATGAAAACAGCATGAGTGATTAAGTGTGGAAACTGAACCTTACCACTACAGCGAGTGGGATATATCTCTTCTAAATTACATGTCTGAAAGTCAGAAGTCTAGCACTGAACTGCTTGCCCTAGGATCCCTTTAGAGTAATAGAGAAATCTAGGCATCTCTGGAGGGTGATTCATCTCTGACTAAAATAGACATCTGAGAGAGGTCAAATGAATTGCCCTCTAGGGGTGCCTATTTCTCTCCAGTTCAGACTTAGACATCTAACTTTTAAATGTCTAAAGCTAGATGAGATGAATCCCACTTCAAATCATCTTGATCTTATATTGTTCCTCCATTGAACAGTTGAACAGGCATTAGTAACAGAAAATCCCTAAGGCATGTCACAATCTGACCTACGAGGAACGGCTGAGGGAGCTGGGGTTGTTTAGCCTGGAGAAGAGGAGGCTCAGAGGTGACCTTATTGCAGTCTACAACTACCTGAAGGGAGGTTGTAGTGAAGTGGGAGTTGGCCTCTTCTCCCGGGCAACTAGCGATAGGACAAGAGGGCACAGCCTCAAGCTTCGCCAGGGAAGGTTCAGGTTGGACATCAGGAAGAATCTCTTTACAGAAAGGGTTATTAGACATTGGAATGGGCTGCCCAGGGAGGTGGTGGAGTCACCATCTCTGGATGTGTTTAAGAAAAGACTGGACATGTGTCACGGTTTAAAGCTGGGCTGGCTATTAAACCTGCGGCAGATGCCCTCTGTTATCCCCCCCCTCCCCCCAGAGGGAAAGGGAAAGGGAAAAGGGAGAGAGACTTCTGGGTTGGAAAATTAAAACAGTTTAATAAACTATAATAATGAAAAAAAAGTATAATAATAATAATAGAAATAATCAAATATATACAAATATATATACAAAACCAAGATTGAGCTCCCCTGAAGTCAGCCACGTCACCACCGGCACTGCAGGGCAGGCTCCGGGAAGGCCCAGGCTGGGCCTAGCGATGGTCGAGAGCTGGATTCAGGAATGCACGGATCGGGATCGGGGGCAGCAGGAAAACGGACGGAGTCCTCCTTGGACACCGGCCATAGCAGAAAGAGAGCGAGACCCTCGTGATCCCCCCGCTTTATACTGAGAATGACGTGTGTGGGATGGAATACCCTCGTTGGTCAATTTTGGGTCACCTGCCCTGTCCGCTCCCCCCTGCAGCTGCGAACCCCCTTCGGCTCTTCACTCGTAAGCAGTGAGGAATTCAGCAGTGACCTTGGTTTCTCTAAGACTAAGTACAGCAAGAGCCTTTCTGCACAACATCCCTACCGGTGCCTCAGTGATAACTACAAACTTCGAGCGTTATCAGTCCTGGAAGCAGACACTGTCCGCAAAAACATGCAGTTAGTTTCAGAAAGTGCAGTTACTTAGAGGAGACTTAGCTGAAAGTAAAAATCACTGAAAGGAAAATCGGCCTGGTTTAGGCAAACCAGGACATTCCACCCCTTATTCCATACCATTCACGTCATACTCAGATCACCACTAACTTTTCATTTTAAAATATATACAGATAACATTAGTTTATGATTCATCTCTATACAAAAAAAAAAGTTCATCAAGTTCATTTAGTTCAGGATTGTGGGTTTCCATCTGGCTAGGAGTCTCGCAGGGTAGGAGAGATGGTATGAGCTTTGTCACAGTTTGTGCCCACGGGTTGCAGGTTAAAGATGTCAGTCTCGAGGAGGTTACTGGACGCCACTTGCAGCTAGCTCCGGTCTCATCACCACTGCTTCAACCTGAAAGACACTTATGAACACTGTTAGTATTATGCAGCAATTAACATCATGCAGTTCAGAATTAAGTATTCTCACCCAAGATCAGATCACCTTCAGGGACACATCGGACTCCACCATCCTGCAGCATCACCCACCAAGTACATCCAGGTCCCTGAGCAAAAGCAATCCCATGAATGGGTTTACCTTTGCCCGTAGCAGGAAGAACCCAGACAGTTTTTCCCAACTGATTCCTTTCATGCACCACAGGGACTTTACCCCTTCTACTGTATGTAGAAGGTCTGACTGAGCAGGGCCAGCTCGATTGATAGATCCTCTGGTGTTAACTAGCCAGGTAGCTTGTGCCAAATGCTTATCCCAGTTTTTAAAGGTTCCACCCCCCATTGCTTTTAGGGTAGTTTTTAACAGCCCATTATACCGTTCAATTTTCCCAGAGGCTGGTGCATGATAGGGGATGTGATATACCCATTCGATGCCATGCTCTTTGGCCCAGTTATCTATGAGACTGTTTTTGAAATGAGTCCCATTGTCTGACTCAATTCTCTCTGGCGTGCCATGTCGCCACAAGATTTGCTTTTCGAGGCCCAGAATAGTGTTCCGGGCAGTGGCATGGGGCACAGAGTATGTTTCCAGCCATCCGGTGGTCGCCTCCACCATGGTAAGTACATAATGTTTACCCTGGCGGGTCTGAGGGAGTGTGATGTAGTCAATTTGCCAGGCCTCCCCATATTTATATTTCAACCACCGCCCCCCATACCACAAAGGTTTTAACCGTTTGTCTTGCTTAATTGCGGCGCATGTTTCACAATCATGGATAACCTGTGCAATAGAGTCCATAGTTAAGTCCACCCCTCGGTCACGAGCCCATCTGTATGTTGCATCTCTCCCTTGATGACCTGAAGTGTCATGAGCCCACCGAGCTAAAAATAGTTCACCTTTATGTTCCCAGTCCAAATCTATTTGGAACACTTTAGCAGCCTGATCTGCTTGTTGGTTGTTTCGATGTTCCTCAGTTGCCCGACTTTTAGGTACGTGAGCATCTACATGACGTACCTTCACGACTAGTTTCTCTAGCCGAGCAGCAATATCTTGCCACAGTTCAGCAGCCCAAATAGGTTTACCTTTACGCTGCCAGTTGCTTCGCTTCCACTGTTTTAACCACCCCCACAAGGCATTTGCCACCATCCATGAGTCAGTATAAAGATACAGCCTTGGCCACTTTTCTCGTTCAGCAATGTCTAGAGCCAGCTGGATGGCTTTTACCTCTGCGAATTGACTTGATTCACCTTGTCCTTCTGTGGCTTCTGTGACTCGTCGTATGGGACTCCATACAGCAGCTTTCCACTTCCGATGCTTTCCTACAAGACGGCAGGATCCATCGGTGAACAGGGCATACTGCTTCTCATCCTCTGGTAGTTCATTATATGGTGGGGCTTCTTCAGCACGTGTCACCTCCTTTTCTGGTGGCATTCCGAAGTCTTTGCCTTCTGGCCAGTCCATGATCACTTCTAAGATTCCTGGGCGATTAGGGTTTCCTATTCGAGCCCTCTATGTAATTAATGCAATCCATTTACTCCATGTAGCATCAGTTGCATGATGAGTAGTAGGAACCTTACCCTTGAACATCCAGCCTAGTACTGGTAATCGGGGTGCCAGGAGAAGCTGTGCTTCAGTACCAATTACCTCTGAGGCAGCTCTAACTCCTTCATATGCTGCCAGTATCTCTTTTTCAGTTGGGGTGTAATTGGACTCAGAGCCCTTGTATCCTCGACTCCAAAATCCTAGGGGTCGACCTTGAGTCTCCCCTGGCACTTTCTGCCAGAGGCTCCAGGTAGGACCATTGTCCCCAGCTGCGGTCTAGAGCACATTTTTAACATCTTGTCCCATACGGACTGGTCCAAGGGCTACTGCATGCACAATCTCTTGTTTAATCTGTTCAAAAGCCTGTTGTTGTTCAGGGCCCCACTGAAAATCATTTTTCTTTCTGGTCACTTGATAAAGAGGGCGTACAATCTGGCTGTAATCTGGAATATGCATTCTCCAGAAACCCACAACGCCTAAGAAGGCTTGTGTTTCCTTTTTGTTAGTTGGTGGGGACATAGCTGTTATTTTGTTGATCACCTCTATCGGGATCTGGCGAAGCCCATCTTGCCATTTAATCCCTAAAAACTGGATCTCCTGGGCAGGCCCCTTGACCTTGCCTCTTTTTATGGCAAAACCAGCTTTCAGGAGAATTTGGATGATTTTCTCCCCTTTGTCAAAAACTTCTGCTGCTGTATCACCCCACACAATGATGTCATCAATATATTGCAAATGTTCTGGAGCTCCACCCTTTTCTAGTGCAGTCTGGATCAGTCCGTGGCAAATAGTAGGACTGTGTTTCCACCCCTGGGGCAGTCGATTCCAGGTGTACTGGATACCTCTCCAGGTAAAAGCAGACTGTGGCCTGCACTTTTGTGCCAAGGGAATAGAGAAAAATGCATTAGCAATGTCTATAGTGGCGTACCACTTGGCTGCCTTTGACTCCAGTTCGTATTGAAGTTCTAGCATGTCTGGCACAGCAGCACTCAGAGGTGGTGTAACTTCATTTAGGCCACGATAGTCCACAGTTAATCTCCATTCTCCATTAGACTTTTGCACTGGCCATATAGGACTATTAAAGGGTGAGCGAGTCTTGCTAATCACTCCTTGATTTTCTAATTGTCTAATCAGTTTATGAATGGGGATCAGGGAGTCTCGATTGGTGCGATATTGTCGTCAGTGCACCGTGGTAGTAGCAATTGGCACCTATTGTTCTTCAACCTTCAGCAACCCCACAACAGAAGGATCCTCTGAGAGGCCAGGCAAGGTAGACAGCTGTTTAATGTCCTCAGTCTCTACAGCTGCTACACCAAAGGCCCATCTATATCCTTTTGGGTCCTTAAAATACCCTTTCTTAAGGTAGTCTATGCCAAGGATGCACGGAGCATCTGGACCAGTCACAATGGGGTGCTTTTTCCATTCATTTTCAGTTAGGCTCACTTCGGCCTCCAATACAGATAACACTTGAGATCCCCCTGTTATTCCCGAGATACTGACAGATTCTGTCCCTTTATGATTCGATGGCATGAGGGTGCACTGTGCACCAGTGTCTACCAGGGCTCGATACTTTTGTGGTTCTAATGTGCCAGGCCATCGAATCCACACAGTCCAATAAACTCGGTTGTCCCTTTCCTCCTCCTGGCTGGAGGCAGGGCCCCTCTAATTAAAGACTGGATTCGTGCAGCTCACGGGGACTGGACCTTCATTTCCCCTATTCACTCTTGGAAAAAAAGGATTTGAGGACCATCTACCCTGACTGGGGTCCTGCTCATTGGTAACTGGAGCAGACATCCTCCTAGGAAAATTCTCACTGGTATTTCTGTTAGCTTGCAACTCACGTACTCGTGCCTGTAGGGTACTGGTAGGTTGTCCATGCCATCTGCTCATGTCCTCCCCATAATCACGCAGGGTAAACCACAGGATACCTCGTGACGTGTTCCGTTTCCTTTGAGCTGGTCCAGTAGGAGGGCGTTTCCTCCTAAAGGCTGCAACATGGGCCTGTGTAGGTAGAGAGTCAAGTTTATTCTCGATCCTGGACAGTTTGTCTGACAGTTGTTTAAATGAGTCCTTGTTCTCCTTAGTCAATTTTTCCACAGCCGAGACATGGGCCTGCAGTGGGGAAGAAATACTATCTTCATACTGTCGCATATAGTTAGCCATTTCGCCCACACTAGGTCGTGCCATAGGATCTTCTCCCCAGACTAATATTGACAACATACGGGTATGTGTTGGTGGAGCACTCTTCACAACCTTCCGGAACATGGATCGGTTGCATTCCACTTCATCAGGATCTACAGGATCTACGGTGTCCTGTGGGTGTCTATAAATGATCTCTTGCACAGCCAGTTCTCTAAGGTAGTTAATACCTTTTTCTATAGTGGTCCATTTGCTTAGGTGGCTCATAACATCATCTTTATAGGGATACCTGCTCTTTACAGCTGACAAGAGTCGCCTCCAGAGACTGATAGTGTTCGACCTTCTTGGAAGCATCTTATCAATACCACCATCTCTGGACAGGGATCCCAACTGTCTGGCTTCTCTACCATCCAATTCTATGCTATCTGCCCCATTATCCCAGCATCGGAGCAACCAGGTAATAATTGGCTCACCGTCATAACGACTAAAATCTTTTCTTATATTTCGCAGTTCTTTCAGGGATAAGGAGTGGTAGGTTATCTCTACGTCCGAGTCCGAGTCCTCCTGTGATTGTTCTGCTTTAGAAGGATCTTTCTTGTCCTTCTTGTGTAATGGGTCTGCTTTAAAAAGACGATCAAGGAAACCCCTCTCTGTGTCAGGCCCTGACTCTGACTGAGAAGGGCCCTCACCTGGGTCCTGTGCTGGCTCTGCCTTAGAAGGCTCTGAGTCATCATCCTTCACTTTACAAGCTGATTTCTTTCGGTATTTCTTCCTGGTTACAGGGGCAGCATAATACCTACCGCTGTTGCTGCACTGACATCTAATCACATACCACACCAGAAACACATTCAGGACAACCAAAAATAAAAGCATGCCACCTAAACAGCACCGTCCTAATTTCGCAAAATCTAGTGGAATCACCTTGGCAGAAAAGGAGAAGGTACTATTTCCCAAAGTAAAATTGGAAGTATAATCATTAACAGAATCAGCTAAAGGACTCCCAGAGTGCGCAGATAAAATCTCTGCTACCGAGGTCAGAGTAGTAACAACCCAGTTTACCACGACATAAATCCGTACGAAACGCCATAACAAAACAATGCATGTTGACCAGTACCCAGCAATGATAAACTGCACATAAACACTAACAAACAATGGCAAGTAAGGTATTATTACACTTAACTCTGTAAAAGGCTTAATAAAGAGACGAGATAGCACAGCGATCAAAAATGACATTACCATCTTCGCTATCTGTTTTAATTTCCAACCCCTCGTAAATCTCAAAGGAAGAACTCCGATACTCTCTCAGCTGAGCTCTCCGGGTCTCCTCCCACTGGAGCTGGGATTCAACTTATCAGAGCAACCTGTTGGAGCTTCTTTCGTGCCCCACGTTGGGCGCCAATAAATCTGTCATGGTTTAAAGCTGGGCTGGCTATTAAACCTGTGGCAGATGCTCTCTGTTATCCCCCCCCCTCCCCCCAGAGGGAAAGGGAAAGGGAAAAGGGAGAGAGACTTCTGGGTTGGAAAATTAAAACAGTTTAATAAACTATAATAATGAAAAAAAAGTATAATAATAATAATAGAAATAATCAAATATATACAAATATATATACAAAACCAAGATTGAGCTCCCCTGAAGTCAGCCACGTCACCACCGGCACTGCAGGGCAGGCTCCGGGAAGGCCCAGGCTGGGCCTAGCGATGGTCGAGAGCTGGATTCAGGAACGCACGGATCGGGATCGGGGGCAGCAGGAAAACGGACGGAGTCCTCCTTGGACACCGGCCATAGCAGAAAGAGAGCGAGACCCTCGTGATCCCCCCCGCTTTATACTGAGAATGACGTGTGTGGGATGGAATACCTTCGTTGGTCAATTTTGGGTCACCTGCCCTGTCCGCTCCCCCCTGCAGCTGCGAACCCCCTTCGGCTCTTCACTCGTAAGCAGTGAGGAATTCAGCAGTGACCTTGGTTTCTCTAAGACTAAGTACAGCAAGAGCCTTACTGCACAACATCCCTACCGGTGCCTCAGTGATAACTACAAACTTCGAGCGTTATCAGTCCTGGAAGCAGACACTGTCTGCAAAAACATGCAGTTAGTTTCAGAAAATGCAGTTACTTAGAGGAGACTTAGCTGAAAGTAAAAATCACTGAAAGGAAAATCGGCCTGGTTTAGGCCAAACCAGGACAACATGGCACTTAGTGCCATGGTCTAGTTGACATGGTGGTGTCAGGGCAGCGGTTGGACTCGAAGATCCCTGAGGTCTCTTCCAGCCTGGTTGATTCTGTGATTCTGTGTGATTCTGTGTAATGTAGGTACCCAATGCTGACCAAGAAGTGAAGAATAATGCAGTCAATTGACTATGCAATTAAAGCTTTGTCACGGTTTAAAGCTGGGCCGGCTATTAAACCTGTGGCAGATGCTCTCTGTTATCCCCCCTTCTCCCCCCAAAGGGAAAGGGAAAGGGAAAAGGGAGAGAGACTTCCGGGTTGGAAAGTTAAAACAGTTTTAATAAACTATAATAATGGAAAAGGGTATAATAACAATAATAGAAATAATCAAATATGTACAAATATATATACAAAACCAAGATTGAGCTCCCCTGAAGTCAGCCACGTCACCACCGGCACTGCAGGGCAGGCTCCGGGAAGACCCAGGCTGGGCCTAGCGACGGTCGAGAGCTGGATTCAGGGATGCACAGATCGGGGGCAGCAGAAAAACGGACGGAGTCCTCCTTGGACACCGGCCATAGCAGAAAGAGAGCGAGACCCTCGTGATCCCCCCCGCTTTATACTGAGAATGACGTGTATGGGATGGAATACCCTCGTTGGTCAATTTTGGGTCACCTGCCCTGTCTGCTCCCCTCTGCAGCTGGGATCCCCCTTCGGCTCTTCACTCATAAGCAGTGAGGAATTCAGCAGTGACCTTGGTTTCTCTAAGACTAAGTACAGCAAGAGCCTTTCTGCACAACATCCCTACCGGTGCCTCAGCGATAACTACAAACTTCAAGCGTTATCAGTCCTGGAAGCAGTCACTGTCTGCAAAACATGCAGTTAGTTTCAGAAAGTGCAGTTACTTAGAGGAGACTTAGCTGAAAGTAAAAATCACTGAAAGGAAAATCGGCCTGGTTTAGGCAAACCAGGACATTCCACCCCTTATTCCATACCATTCACGTCATATTCAGATCACCACTAACTTTTCATTTTAAAATATATACAGATAACATTAGTTTATGATTCATCTCTATACAAAAAAAAGTTCATCAAGTTCATTTAGTTCAGGATTGTGGGTTTCCATCTGGCTAGGAGTCTCGCAGGGTAGGAGAGATGGTATGAGCTTTGTCACAGTTTGTGCCCACGGGTTGCAGGTTAAAGATGTCAGTCTCGAGGAGGTTACTGGACGCCACTTGCAGCTAGCTCCGGTCTCATCACCACTGCTTCAACCTGAAAGACACTTATGAACACTGTTAGTATTATGCAGCAATTAACATCATGCAGTTCAGAATTAAGTATTCTCACCCAAGATCAGATCACCTTCAGGGACACATCGGACTTCACCATCCTGCAGCATCACCCACCAAGTACATCCAGGTCCTTGAGCAAAAGCAATCCCATGAATGGGTTTACCTTTGCCCATTGCAGGAAGAACCCAAACAGTTTTTCCCAACTGATTTCTTTCATGCACCACAGGGACTTTATCTCCTTCTACTGTATGTAGAAGGTCTGACTGAGCAGGGCCAGCTCGGTTGATAGATCCTCTGGTGTTAACTAGCCAGGTAGCTTGTGCCAAATGCTTATCCCAGTTTTTAAAGGTTCCACCCCCCATTGCTTTTAGGGTAGTTTTTAACAGCCCATTATACCGTTCAACTTTCCCAGAGGCTGGTGCATGATAGGGGATGTGATATACCCATTCGATGCCATGCTCTTTGGCCCAGTTATCTATGAGACTGTTTTTGAAATGAGTCCCATTGTCTGACTCAATTCTCTCTGGCGTGCCATGTCGCCACAAGATTTGCTTTTCGAGGCCCAGAATAGTGTTCCGGGCAGTGGCATGGGGCACAGAGTATGTTTCCAGCCATCCGGTGGTCGCCTCCACCATGGTAAGCACATAGCGTTTACCCTGGCGGGTCTGAGGGAGTGTGATGTAGTCAATTTGCCAGGCCTCCCCATATTTATATTTCAACCACCGCCCCCCATACCACAAAGGTTTTAACCGTTTGTCTTGCTTAATTGCGGCGCATGTTTCACAATCATGGATAACCTGTGCAATAGAGTCCATAGTTAAGTCCACCCCTCAGTCACGAGCCCATCTGTATGTTACATCTCTCCCTTAATGACCTGAAGTGTCATGAGCCCACCGAGCTAAAAATAGTTCACCTTTATGTTCCCAGTCCAAATCTATTTGGAACACTTTAGCAGCCTGATCTGCTTGTTGGTTGTTTCAATGTTCCTCAGTTGCCCGACTTTTAGGTACGTGAGCATCTACGTGACGTACCTTCACGACTAGTTTCTCTAGCCGAGCAGCAATATCTTGCCACAGTTCAGCAGCCCAAATAGGTTTACCTTTACGCTGCCAGTTGCTTCGCTTCCACTGTTTTAACCACCCCCACAAGGCATTTGCCACCATCCATGAGTCAGTATAAAGATACAGCCTTGGCCACTTTTCTCGTTCAGCAATGTCTAAAGCCATCTGGATGGCTTTTATCTCTGCAAATTGACTTGATTCACCTTGTCCTTCTGTGGCTTCTGTGACTCGTCGTATGGGACTCCATACAGCAGCTTTCCACTTCCGATGCTTTCCTACAAGACGGCAGGATCCATCAGTGAACAGGGCATACTGCTTCTCATCCTCTGGTAGTTCATTATATGGTGGGGCTTCTTCAGCACGTGTCACCTCCTTTTCTGGTGGCATTCCGAAGTCTTTGCCTTCTGGCCAGTCCATGATCACTTCTAAGATTCCTGGGCGATTAGGGTTTCCTATTCGAGCCCTCTGTGTAATTAATGCAATCCATTTACTCCATGTAGCATCAGTTGCATGATGGGTAGTAGGAACCTTACCCTTGAACATCCAGCCTAGTACTGGTAATCGGGGTGCCAGGAGAAGCTGTGCCTCAGTACCAATTACCTCTGAGGCAGCTCTAACTCCTTCATATGCTGCCAGTATCTCTTTTTCAGTTGGAGTGTAATTGGCCTCGGAGCCCTTGTATCCTCGACTCCAAAATCCTAGGGGTCGACCTCGAGTCTCCCCTGGCACTTTCTGCCAGAGGCTCCAGGTAGGACCATTGTCCCCAGCTGCGGTCTAGAGCACATTTTTAACATCTTGTCCCATACGGACTGGTCCAAGGGCTACTGCATGCACAATCTCTTGTTTAATCTGTTCAAAAGCCTGTCGTTGTTCAGGGCCCCACTGAAAATCATTTTTCTTTCTGGTCACTTGATAAAGAGGGCGTACAATCTGGCTGTAATCTGGAATATGCATTCTCCAGAAACCCACAACGCCTAAGAAGGCTTGTGTTTCCTTTTTGTTAGTTGGTGGGGACATAGCTGTTATTTTGTTGATCACCTCTATCGGGATCTGGCGAAGCCCATCTTGCCATTTAATCCCTAAAAACTGGATCTCCTGGGCAGGCCCCTTGACCTTGCCTCTTTTTATGGCAAAACCAGCTTTCAGGAGAATTTGGATGATTTTCTCCCCTTTGTCAAAAACTTCTGCTGCTGTATCACCCCACACAATGATGTCATCAATATATTGCAAATGTTCTGGAGCTCCACCCTTTTCTAGTGCAGTCTGGATCAGTCCGTGGCAAATAGTAGGACTGTGTTTCCACCCCTGGGGCAGTCGATTCCAGGTGTACTGGATACCTCTCCAGGTAAAAGCAGACTGTGGCCTGCACTTTTGTGCCAAGGGAATAGAGAAAAATGCATTAGCAATGTCTATAGTGGCGTACCACTTGGCTGCCTTTGACTCCAGTTCGTATTGAAGTTCTAGCATGTCTGGCACAGCAGCACTCAGAGGTGGTGTAACTTCATTTAGGCCACGATAGTCCACAGTTAATCTCCATTCTCCATTAGACTTTTGCACTGGCCATATAGGACTATTAAAGGGTGAGCGAGTCTTGCTAATCACTCCTTGATTTTCTAATTGTCTAATCAGTTTATGAATGAGGATCAGGGAGTCTCGATTGGTGCGATATTGTCGTCGGTGCACCGTGGCAGTAGCAATTGGCACCTATTGTTCTTCAACCTTCAGCAACCCCACAACAGAAGGATCCTCTGAGAGGCCAGGCAAGGTAGACAGCTGTTTAATGTCCTCAGTCTCTACAGCTGCTACACCAAAGGCCCATCTATATCCTTTTGGGTCCTTAAAATACTCTTTCTTAAGGTAGACTATGCCAAGGATGCACGGAGCATCTGGACCAGTCACAATGGGGTGCTTTTTCTATTCATTTTCAGTTAGGCTCACTTCGGCCTCCAATACAGATAACTCTTGAGATCCCCCTGTTATTCCCGAGATACTGACAGATTCTGTCCCTTTATGATTCGATGGCATGAGGGTGCACTGTGCACCAGTGTCTACCAGGGCTCGATACTTTTGTGGTTCTAATGTGCCAGGCCATCGAATCCACACAGTCCAATAAACTTGGTTGTCCCTCTCCTCCTCCTGGCTGGAGGCAGGGCCCCTCTAATTAAAGACTGGATTCGTGCAGCTCACGGGGACTGGACCTTCATTTCCCCTATTCACTCTTGGAAAAAAAGGATTTGAGGACCATCTACCCTGACTGGGGTCCTGCTCATTGGTAACTGGAGCAGACGTCCTCCTAGGAAAATTCTCACTGGTATTTCTGTTAGCTTGCAACTCACGTACTCGTGCCTGTAGGGTACTGGTAGGTTGTCCATGCCATCTGCTCATGTCCTCCCCATAATCACGCAGGGTAAACCACAGGATACCTCGTGACGTGTTCCGTTTCCTTTGAGCCGGTCCAGTAGGAGGGCGTTTCCTCCTAAAGGCTGCAACACGGGCCTGTGTAGGTAGAGATTTAAGTTGATTCTTGATCCTGGACAGTTTGTCTGACAGTTGTTTAAAGGAGTCCTTGTCTTCCTTAGAAGTCACTTTTTCCACAGCCGAGACATGGGCCTGCAGTGGGGAAGAAATACTATCTTCATACTGTCACATACAGTTAGTCATTTCGCCCACACTAGGTCGTGCCATAGCATCTTCTCCCCAGACTAATATTGACAACATACGGGTATGTGTTGGTGGAGCACTCTTCACAACCTTCCGGAACATGGGTCGGTTGCATTCCACTTCATCAGGATTTACAGGATCTACAATATCCCATGGGTGTCTATAAATGATCTCTTGCACAGCTAGTTCTCTAAGGTAGTTAATACCTTTTTCTATAGTGATCCAGTTGCTTAGGTGGCTCATAACATCATCTTTATAGGGATACCTGCTCTTTACAGCTGACAAGAGTCGCCTCCAGAGACTGATAGTGTTTGACTTTCTTGGAAGCATCTTATCAATACCACCATCTCTGGACAGGGATCCCAACTGTCTGGCTTCTCTACCATCCAATTCTATGCTATCCGACCCATTATCCCAGCATCGGAGCAACCAGGTAATAATTGGCTCACCGTCATAACGACTAAAGTCTTTCCTTATACTTCGTAGTTCTTTCAGGGATAAGGAGTGGTAGGTTATCTCTACGTCCGAGTCCGAGTCCTCCTGTGATTGTTCTGCTTTAGAAGGATCTTTCTTGTGTGATGGGTCTGCTTTAATAAGACGATCAAGGAAACCCCCCTCTGTGTCAGGCCCTGACTCTGACTGAGAAGGGCCCTCACCTGGGTCCTGTGCTGGCTCTGCCTTAGAAGGCTCTGAGTCATCATCCTTCACTTTACTAGCTGATTTCTTTCGGTGTTTCTCCTGGTTACAGGGGCAGCATGATATCTACCGCTGTTGCTGCACCTATATTTAATCTTATCCCACATCAGAAACACATTCAGGACAACTGAAAATAAAAACATGCCACCTAGACAGCACCATCCTAATTTAGCAAAATCTAGTGGAATCACCTTGGCAGAAAAGGAGAAGGTACTATTTCCCAAAGTAAAATTGGAAGTATAATCATTAACAGAATCAGCTAAAGGACTCCCAGAGTGCGCAGATAAAATCTCTGCTACCGAGGTCAGAGTAGTAACAACCCAGTTTACCACGACATAAATCCGTACGAAACGCCATAACAAAACAATGCATGTTGACCAGTACCCAGCAATGATAAACTGCACATAAACACTAACAAACAATGGCAAGTAAGGTATTATTACACTTAACTCTGTAAAAGGCTTTATAAAGAGACGAGATAGCACAGCGTTCAAGAATGACATTACCATCTTCGCTATCTGTTTTAATTTCCAACCCCTCGTAAATCTCAAAGGAAGAACTCCGATACTCTCTCAGCTGAGCTCTCCGGGTCTCCTCCCACTGGAGCTGGGATTCGACTTATCAGAGCAACCTGTTGGAGCTTCTCTCGTGCCCCACGTTGGGCGCCAATAAATCTGTCACGGTTTAAAGCTGGGCCGGCTATTAAACCTGTGGCAGATGCTCTCTGTTATCCCCCCCTCTCCCCCCAAAGGGAAAGGGAAAGGGAAAAGGGAGAGAGGCTTCCGGGTTGGAAAGTTAAAACAGTTTTAATAAACTATAATAATGGAAAAGGGTATAATAACAATAATAGAAATAATCAAATATATACAAATATATATACAAAACCAAGATTGAGCTCCCCTGAAGTCAGCCACGTCACCACCGGCACTGCAGGGCAGGCTCCGGGAAGACCCAGGCTGGGCCTAGCGACAGTCGAGAGCTGGATTCAGGGATGCACGGATCGGGATCGGGGGCAGCAGAAAAACAGACGGAGTCCTCCTTGGACACCGGCCATAGCAGAAAGAGTGAGACCCTCGTGATCCCCTCCGCTTTATACTGAGAATGACGTGTATGGGATGGAATACCCTCGTTGGTCAATTTTGGGTCACCTGCCCTGTCTGCTCCCCTCTGCAGCTGGGATCCCCCTTCGGCTCTTCACTCGTAAGCTGTAGTAAGGGGAAAACCGGGGGAGGCGCGCTCGCAGGTGCTGGGGAACGGTCTGGAGTAAGCTACGCGATCTCAGTGTGAGTATGGAAGCTTCTCCTTTATTAACAAAGAAAGCAGTGGTTATATACACGATGCATATGTTAATCGCGCGCCCCGATCGCACTTGTGATTGGTCCATAGGTTTACATTTTCAGAGCCGTGACCGCCCCCTCCCCTCCCGGATGTAGTTTTGCTTCCCACGAAGCAGGCACCACGAGGTTCTTTGTTCTGCTCCGTGCAAGGGGAGTGCAAGGTCGCT
This sequence comes from Nyctibius grandis, assembly GCF_013368605.1. Classification (NCBI taxonomy): domain Eukaryota; kingdom Metazoa; phylum Chordata; class Aves; order Nyctibiiformes; family Nyctibiidae; genus Nyctibius; species Nyctibius grandis. The sequence continues at coordinate 28,590,961 of NC_090664.1, forward strand.
AGCTCTGGGCTTAACCCTTGCTCAAAGCCTGGGTTGCTCAGACTGCTCAGTGACTGACACAGGATCGTGCCCCTTCTCACTCAACCAAACCTCTACAGTAAGCAGTGAGGAATTCAGCAGTGACCTTGGTTTCTCTAAGACTAAGTACAGCAAGAGCCTTACTGCACAACATCCCTACCGGTGCCTCAGTGATAACTACAAACTTCGAGCGTTATCAGTCCTGGAAGCAGACACTGTCTGCAAAACATGCAGTTAGTTTCAGAAAGTGCAGTTACTTAGAGGAGACTTAGCTGAAAGTAAAAATCACTGAAAGGAAAATCGGCCTGGTTTAGGCCAAACCAGGACAAGTTTTTAGCCAAAATTTTTAGTGTAGAACTTGGCCAGCTCTCTGTAACTTGGAAAACCTCTTACATATATCATTCACAAGAGGGCATCTGGATGAAATGTGCCCATTTCTTCTTGATGCCCATTAAAGTGGTGTGAGTCCTGGGTTAGCGCTAAATAGGCTGTTCTCCTCTTGCTTGATATTTGAGATTTGACTGCGTTGCTGTGTGCAGTGTTACGTCAGTAACTAAACCAGACAAATTCAGTCAGGATTTCCTTCTTTGAATATTTTTAGTTCTTCATTTTATATCCAGAGAGGCTGTGGAAATCATACTTCCAGGTTATTCCCTTGTAATTTTTGCCTCCTTTCCTGGATAAGGGAAAGCAGGATCTTGTAGGTAAAGTATTAAGACTGCAAGCCAGTTGAGGGCATAATCTTCTCTTTTACTATAATCAGAGGGTGAGACTTATGATTTGTTTGTTCCTTCCTCTGGTCTCTGTATCTACTCAAAAAGTAAGTAAAAAGTAAGTTCTCTAGTACAGACCATCTAGTATAAGGTGCATACACAACACTGGAGTCATGAGTTTGCGGAGGGCCTTTATTGTAACGAGCTATATTTCATGGTAGTTAAGATTACACTCCTAGGACATAACAAACATCCTTTACCCATAAAAATATCCCTTCTCTGCTCCTTTCGTTACTTTTATAACTTCATGTATTTTTATTTTCTAGCATACAGATTGGCATGGAATTTCCTTCCGTTACTCACTATCTTACTGGCGGTTAATCCAATACAAAAACACCTCTTTTCCTTCGTTGTCCTAGAGCATAGAACCAAAGCTCTTCATGGGACTGTAATACATAACAGAGTTGTCCTTGGAATGCCCTATCTGCCTAATATAATGAACACACAGATTGCTTTCTGTTGGTTTTCCGGAATCCTGATGATTCTTTTTCATGACCACAACATGTCTTATTTTAACCCAAAGACAAAATAAAAAAGAGGATTTAAAAAGTTATTATCTTCTGCAATTTTTCTTAGAAATGATAGTGTATTTATTTAGGTCTTCTGGGAAACTCAGTAGAATGGATGAAATGACAAAATTAATTAAAAAAAATGGTAGAATATTTCCACAGAAGAAAAATATGGTTTTAGTAATTTTTACTAACTTATTCAGGATTTTATTTAGAAATGGATAAGCACACTATATCTTGAATTTGCATATCAAATAAAATATCATTACATTGTATACATAAATTAATTAAACAGTTGGGAAATTAAATTTAGCAATGGATCACTGGCTTTAAACTACAGTATTCTACCTTGGGCTAAATTAAAAAGTAACCACTTGGTGTTTTGACATCTCATTAGCAAAACTGCCTTTAACACACTCTAGTCTATTTGGATGATAGAAAACAGTGAATGCTAAACGTGTGTGTAAAGGATTTGCTGGAAATAGAATAGACCTAATCTGAAAGGAAAATATAACTGGAAGTGATGGCTGGATTGGTAATTATTGGAATGAAAAATAAAGAAAAGCTTAGATTTTCATATTCTTTCTGAGAAATGTTGATGGGTCATTTATTCAGGGAATGAATATACTATTTGCAGTCCTCAATATTGCAATATGGAAAAAGAAATGGAAGAAGAAGGAAAATTTGAAGAAGAAAACCTAGGTGCTTTATTCAGTTTGCTTCTTTGTGCCATTAGACAAAAAAATGTTAGAGATAAAGAATATAATCTGTTGTTGTTATTTGCTGGCTTATTCGTTCAATATGTGCTAGGCACATATTCAGATCCTGTTTGCATTGTGAGAAATCCATGTGACCAAGATGCATACAGAGGGAGTTTGAAAGGAATTGTATACCCAATATGAAGAAAATAAGTGCATGAGAACAGTACAATAAAAATAATTTGCACAAGCTGCAGCTCTAGGTTCTTGATTTTTCTAAGAATCAGTCCTTAATTTCCACACTCTTTTGTAGTGTTTGTGCCTATAATCTGGCTTCTTCCTTGAAAAGCATCTAGAGTTATTTGCAATAACATCTTACATGAAATTTTATTTACCTTTGTTGCCAAGTCTGATAGACTGTTCTCCATCTATACCCTCAATTATTACTCAGTTTATTCTAACTCAGTTGATCACATGTTGTCCTTTTTGACTTCACTTTTTCTAACTCTAAACATCTGGACAGCATCTTATGTTCTGGATCTCTTCCTTGACCTGAAATAGTGAGTGGAATCTTCACAGACATATATTGTAGGACTTCTCCTCTCTGTGAGGTGTCTTTGTACAAACTTGTCTGCCTACAATGAATCATTTTCATTGTTATGTTGCTGATGTTCCTCTTTGCTCCTGTTTGTTTTTTTTTTTTAAAATCCTATTCTGCCCTTTAGACCATTGGAAATTTCCTGAATGTATTAAATCAGAGCTATTTCATACAGATTCCTACTTAATCTAGATTTTTGAGCATATGTGTAAACAATGCAGTCAATATTGATGTGAAAACCTTCTCTCTACCACTTGAAGAAAGTGAAAATCCCAACAAAATGGAAATATTCCAAGCCTAATGTTCTCTGTGGACAGTCACCACTAAGACAAATTTTCCTCACATTAGATGCACTTCCCAGCGTTTTCCAGCTATATTTTTGAATTTGCCAAATGACATGACAACACGTGTTTCTAGATTCATACAAGTACAATTTTCTAGTTAATCTCCTTTCTCAGAACATTATAAATACCATGTGGGTAGTTCCAATTTCTAACACGTATTGGTTATCAGCACAGTTGGACCCATTTGTTGTAGTGACTAATGCTAACACCAGTCCAGTTACACTAGATCTCTATGGTATTATCATGCCCTTTCATATTGAGAAGTCACAACGATGAGGAAAAACACTAGCGTGATTCTTGAAGATTCCAGTAATGAAGCCCCATAATCAGTTGTTATCATGCTAGACTGGGTAAATATTCAAAATAAATTGTGGAATTCTTTCATCTGGGGTTCAGCTTTGAGAGTATGGACAATTCCAAGCAGTTTTAGTGGGTTTAGTCCTGACTTTTCCTTGACTAACAGAAAAATAAGCTACAGTATTTAGACCACGATTCAATTTGCTGAATCTCAGTTGTTTACATGATAAATTTATAACTGAAAATTTAAATAGTCACCAGACTATCTAATAAAAACCATTTCACAAACCCTGACTACTCTTTACACAGAGAAGAGATACAATATGAGTAACCACTGACACTGACGTTTTGCAGTTGATACTTTCAAACATGTGTGATGAACGATTTACGGCATTCTGCTGGATGGGAATAGTAATTCCCACTTCAGCTGAATAGCTGGCTCTATTTTTTTGGCTCCAACATAATAAAAGCCTGGATAATTAAGGCATCTACTGAATCAGTAACCCTGTGAGCATCTGGTAAAGACTGAAGCAAGAAAATTCTGAAGATCAAGATCTTTCAATCTCTTGCAGCTTGGCCCTTTTTTTAATTTGCCTTGAGTGAAATATCTGTACATTCAAGAGATATATTGACTAACATTATATAAAACTTCAGAGAGGAAGAATACTTTTAGAAATGAAAGCAATTTAAACTCTTTAAGAATATTACGTATTGTGACATTTACAATATAATTGCAAAAACTGTCTTCAAAGAAGTTTGCTGTGCTTTACTGATCAGATGCTTTGGTCAATTTTCATTTTATGCTCTCTGTTGATAGTTGTATGCACAATTTTTTTTTATACCTCAGCTTTACTGCTTCTCATATTTACTGGTATGTGAAGGATGGGCTTTTAAATTTGAAACTCTTTTCTACTCCCTAAGAAAAAGTCTGTATTTAACTGTACATTTAACTGTCACCCTTCTGTCTTTCATGTACTGAATATCTCTTTGAATACAAGCTCTACAGGGCAGAGTTGGACTTTCCTGTATGAATGGATAGTAGCTAGCACATTGCAAATTTTTGCAGTGATAAAAATTAAGTAGCAATAAAAATAAAAATAATAACGACAGTGATTACTACAGTAATGAAAGGACAAATCTTTTATTATAGAATGGTTACATTGGCATTTATACTTACATGCAATCTTACTATTGCTTTGAAGGCCAAAATCAACATCAAGTGACAACTACTCATTATCTTGACACTAACATAAAATTGTACTGACATAATGCAAGAATAAAAGGTATCTTGAGGCATACTGAAGCTGGATGGGAAGGAGAAAGGCAGTGCTAAATTAGCCTGTGTTTCATTGATCATAAATAGCCCTTGGTTATTAAAACCTGGCAAAATTCAGAGCAAGAATGAAGGTTGCATTGCCATGTGATTTTCTACACCAAGTTGGAATATTCAGGATTATGTGCACAAGATGTACAGATCCTTTTGAAAGCCAGCTGTATCTTCAAGGGCCTAATCAAAATGGAATGGCAACTGAGCATGTATTAAAAAGATTTTCACAATTAACATACTGCTGAACATCAAAAGAGTTAATGGGCTTTAACTACAGGTTAGATTAATTCAGTATGAATTTGGCTGTCTTAAATTCAGGAGACTTGTCAGTGAAGACAGGAGTCAGTGGAATGACCTAAAAGGTATTAATTACCTTTCTGTGGTCCTGTTCTAGTCATCAAGTTTAGGCTGGAATGAGTGGCTGTGAAGGAGATATCTACCTCTCTGCAAACAGGAAATAGTGGGATTAATCCTCTTAAAAATATTTAAAGAATATTTTTTCTGAATAATCTTAGACCTATTTTTGGGTGGTCAGATTTGACCAAACAAATATCACAAATTGTCTTGTCCACAAAGCATCCAATGATTTCAAACCAGCTAAATTATGGAAGAAAAATATTTATATGGGTTATACTTTTATGTGTTCCTACAGTGATTATTGGCTGGGCAAATGGAGGATCATACTGTGAACTCATTAATGCTGTTAGGTAAAATAAAAGGCAGTCTTAACTAAGTAGGCTGCAAAATGCTAAGAAGCCAGTAACACTTCTTATACTTCAAATTATGCCTAAAGCTTTTAAGGTGGATTTGGCAACATTAGTTAATTAAATCTTTCACCCATGAACTGGTGAAGCTGGTAAAATCTAAGGTAAACTTTTAATTGTGCTGAGTAAGAGCAATTAATAGTGGTGTATCAAGGAAAATTCTAAATCATTGTTAATTGGAATGACAGGCAGGACTTTGCTCCAACACTTCATTAAACTTCTGTTTTTATGGGGATTTCTACATTTCCACTGGAATGAACAAGTCAGTATGCATGACTTATTCTGCAATGAACTCTGATGAATTTTTCTAAGTACATTAAAATGAGCTGCATCTTCTGTTAATCCAAAGACCCCCCCCCACCCATACATATGCCGATAAACCCTCTGATGCACATGCAAGAAGGCAGGATAATGGGCATGAAGGACAATCATGTATGTACGTATATAAATATATATTTTTGCTTGTCTGTAATAACTCTGAACTGCCTACAGCATTCATAGTGCCTCTTAGAAGTCAGGTAATGTATTGAATTTAAAATTCTCTTATGCTGAGCAGGGAAGGAAAAAAAAATCAAACACTTTCTGAATTGGGCCCAAATATCCAAGGTTAATTTTCTGAGAAAGCTGCAGCAGCTAGATAAGGCCATCCCCTGCAAATTACTTTTGCCTGCCTGGATTACAGCTAAATTTATGCAGCTTGCCTTATCCTTTCAGAAGCGCCTCTGAAGTGTCGTAATTAACTGGCACACATAAAGTGAGCAAATTTTCTGCTTGGTGGCAGCCATTCCTCATTTCATCTCAGTTCTAACCCAAATGGAAAGGTAGTTTCTTATTTTTACTGTCAAAAAAAACCCGACAACCCGCCAATATTTTATAAGTCTTTGAAAACAAACATGAAACAGCTTCAGAACAGAGTTAGGGTTTTAAAGAGCACCAATACTGCTGAGGAAGCAAAGTGGTGATTTTGCGTACAAGTATATAAAAAATAGAAGATGGAGATTGTGTGTACAGACAAATATATACATGTCTATATACATAGGTATATACACACACAGACATTTAGCTTCCAGAGTTTTACAGTTCACTAGAGAATTTCTGTCTCTTATTTCTGCTTGGATCCACATCCAAAATATAGGTTAGGAAGAAGTAGATGTGATGTATGCATGTTTCTTTTTTAACATAATAGTAGATATTTCCTGGTTGTCTCTGAATCATGTGTAAATTCCTGTGTCTTTTGTTAAGAAAAATCAAAAGCATATTTCATATTTTTCATGTAATTTTCCTTCTTGCTGCTTAAAATGTTTTAATATTGTAGAAATAATATAATTGAAATATATCCCCATTGTCTATATTTGAAGTAAAACTAGCACACATATGTAAACTTGGTGAAAACAATGTAGACTGGAGAAAATTTAATCCCAGACTATGCTAATTTCTTTCCTTTTCTATATAGATTTTCACCAATCTTTTGGTCATTGTTGTGGCCATCAAGATTTTCTGCTGTTATAATAATATGTTACACTATCTTGCTCTATTTTTCATATGTTACCCATTTGTCTCACTATTTACTCATTCACAAAACCTGTCAAATAATTTGGCAACTTTCAATACATTTTTGTAATAAAATATTAAGCAAGTACTTTCTCATCCCCCCTCAAATACTTGTGTTACAAAAACGTGTGGAAGTCAGTGAGAATGGCTGTTAGCTGAGAATTCTGATGATGAATTGCTGCTGTGCAGTATCCAACAGTGTTTAGATTTTTTTTTTTTTGCCTTGTTTTCCCATTTAGCAAAAGTAATTTTTAGGTTTGCTATTGAATATTCGTGTTATCCATTTAGAGTGTTGCAGGCAGAGTATTCAGTATATTACAAACGATTGTGCACTAAACTATACCTCAATTTCAACTAGTCTAGCTTGGTGGAAAGCTGTACTTTTGCTGCCTGAAAATTGATATTAGAGATCAGTGGGGAATTTTCTACAATCTATTTTTACTGAGAAGTTTCAGCTATGATGTCAAATATAAAGCTCTTACTCTGCTGGTAAGTAGATCAACAAGTATGCTGCAGCGTGTTAGTTGTACAGAGCATACCCCATATAGTAAATCTCCAAAGAACTGAGTAATGGCAGCAGGAATCAAAGGGCCAAATTCTACTTTCAGATAGACTGGATTAAATCCAGAGTAAATCCACTGACTTCAGTGGAGTTACTTAGGATTTAAGCTAGTGTAACAGTTAAGCAGAATATGTCCCTTCCTATTTAAACCATAGTTCTAACAACTACTTACAGTGGAGATTCCTGGGCAGCGAAATAACTGTCAGTGGACTTGCACAAGAAGAGAATATGACACGAGCTCATGGAATTTTTATTTGCTTAATCTTCATGTAATAAAGACTAACATTATCACTGTCTTGACCACAGTAAAATATCTTGCCTGCGAGGGCTGCCCTGTGGAGAAGACTGTCATGTAAAAACAGAAGCGAAAGAAATGCATATTTCCCATATGCAATTGGAAATCTCTTTAAAAGACTTGAGTGAAGCTGAAGACAGCTGGGTTTGAGCAGAATCTAAGACTTCATCAGCAAAAGCCAAGTCAATAGGAGCCTAATTATTCATAAGAATTTTACAGGGATTAATTGGTCTTTAACCAGGAAGTCCATCAGAAAACACTGAGAATTAATTTCTGTGTACTTCAGGATTAGAAACAATTGACTGAATGATAAATTCTAGGAACCTAAGAAAAAGGAGATGGAAAATCTGAGGTTTAGCAGTGCTTGCATTTATCCCACACTCTTGATATCCCAGTAAATTGACTGGATAGGTGTCTAAAAGATCTCTCCTTGCTATGAAAAAGCATTTCAAAACTTTTTGAGTCACAAGTAAGATATAGCCAAAATCATTGTACAAAGACAAGAGTTAAAGGAAGGTTCAGCTTATGGTAGCCAAACAACTGTTTCCCTTCCCACCAGTCCACTTGTAGGAGCCATTTGTAGGGGAGAACAGATGATTGAACATTAAAATCTGGACATCTGTCAGATGTAAACTGTGTTCATTCTTGTAGGACACCTGTGAAAATTGACTATATATTTACTAAAATTATTGAATGGTTTTGAGAAAATGTAGTCTTCAGGGGTTTTTGAGTGTTTTTTTTTCTGTGTTTTTCTTCGTTGTCTTTAACTTTATTTACATTAACTTCCCTTCTTTACATGTGTTTTATCTCTCCTATCTTTAATCTTGCCACTTTATGCTAACTTTTTTCCTTATTTTCCAAATGTGCATTTTTCTTCTTTATTTTTTGGTAATTTTCATGTGTCTGTTTGTATTTTGCAATTACCAGCATCACTATTGTCACTGCCATGATGTTTCATTTCATCGCACATAGATATATATGGTAGACTTGAATTGGTAACTTCTCTTAACATGTCCACTCATAGATTTGAAGGGAATATTTCCTTGCACTGTTTCATTTCGGAAAAATGATGAGTGGGAATGGCTGGACAATTACGTTGCTGATAATCCATTATAGCAAAACATCTTTTCTGCTAATGCATGTGTGCTTTAACAAAAAGCACAAAGAAGGGTACAATCAGAACATCTGTGATTACAGCCAGATTCTTGCTAAAAGAAATAGAAAGGTCTTAGACTGTACAGAAGAGAGTGTGCCACCTATGCTTTCATAGTGTCTTTCATTTTCCACTATCCCTGGTTATAAATACAGTAAAGACAAACCTGAAAAGCCTTCTAAAATAATACCAAAGTGGTGTGGTATTATCTGTGAGTTTTATGGAAATTTATGGACTCAGTTCGTAGTTCATTATCCCATATCTCTAATAGCAATACTTCTGTTGTAGGAAATTAACTGATGCTTTGTGAATGATCATTTATTCATAGTCATAATTATTCTTTTAAGTCACTGTAGTATTTAAACACTCTTCCATATTCTTTTGTAAAACCATAGGACCATAGAATAATTTGTTTCTTACACCTTCATTTTTTTAATATAGGCACTATTTTTCGAATTGGTATGTTTTTTTTCTCAGATTTGTATGGACTATATGTAAGACCTGATAAACACTAAATTAAGGGACTCTTGCATGTCTTTTCATGTTGATACCAAATCAATAGGTTGATCTCTTCGAAATCTGTATTTTGTATAATATTATTATATTATTTTGTATAATATTATTATACATGTATATAAAAGTAATCACATTTAATAATAAGCATCTTTAAAAATACTAAAGTGAAGAAATTGCTATGATTTGTCAGGGTTTTTCACTGATACTTTTTTTTACAAGTCTCAGCCATCCAGTTGCTTATATTGAATTTAAATTAAACCTTAAAGGAGGAACTGATACATGTATAAAACTAATGAATAAAAATCCTGTTTACCAATTAGTTAAATCCAATTAAAGCTTAAGCTGATAATTGTATAAACCTCTGGTATGAAAAAGAAAAAAATGTGTTCAGAGCTGTTGTCTACAGTATGTGTTGGAAGATATTTTTTACTAGGAACTTGTTACTGTACTGAGACATTGAGTAAAATGCTAATTTAACTGTGGTAAATCAGTGATATTTAAGTCAGGACTAGCAGTTGCCTATAGTTGATACTGTGTTTTCCAACAAAAGAACTGGGGTTCAAAAGTCAGCATTAGTTACTCACTAACAGGTCTTACTATGAAAAATGGGTTAGTTTCAGAAGCTGCAATTCTATGATAGTTGTCCAGAAGATATGTCTCCTTGGATAGTTTGATGTGTTATAGTACAGTGCAAAATCCATATTTCCTCAGTTGTGATTTGATCCTTTCTCACTTCTAGGATTTGTTTTGACAAAAGAAAATTTGTCTTCTATTTTCACAAGGCACAGAGCCCAGGCAGGTTGTAGGCTTTCTACAGAGCAAAGTTCATAAGTGGTAATTTACAGATGGTAGTTTACAGATGCAGGATATAAACTCTCAGTTGCTTTGGACTGGTTTTGAAGGCTTTTCTGAATTATACAAAATTAACTAACGAAGTCACATCATAGTTCTGTTGCCCCACATCTTTCACTCAACAATAATCTCTATGCTTGAATTTCACAAACATATTTGATATTTTTTAAAGTTAAAAAAAATAAATCTCAATAATAGAATTATTACAATGGCAATAACTTAAAACAGAGAAGCAAGGTAGCAAGTACAATTATTACCTATCATCTGCTGCATCCTCTGTTAATTGAGGGGTGATCAAAACTAAAATGAAATGCATTTTGTTACATCTGCACCATAATCACAGAGCTTCTCCTTTAATTTAAATACTGAATGAAATAACTGCCTGAGAAATGTTCCTCAGAATTATTGCTATTCCTATATAAGAGAGCTCACACAGTTATGGCTTCATTAGTGAATTGGAATGATGTCACTTCAGTGAACGCATAATATTAATACTGATAAAAAGCAAAGCTGGGTGAATGAATGTATGACCTTATGCCACTGTTGCCATTAGCTCTTTTTCCCTTGTGATTGCTCTCATTTTCATGACCTAAACTCCTGTGGACTGGGCTGCAGGACCATGAATCAGGCGTTGTAGGAGAACTTTTTGCCGAATTTGGCAGAAAGGTAAGGATAACAGAGGGCTGCTGGTGCATTTTGCAGGTATGAAGAAGATGAGAGTTCTTAGAATTCATGATAGTTCTTCAGAATTCATTGTAGGAAAGGAAGAGTCCCTTGGAACCTAAAACGGCTTTTCCTTTCCTTATTTCCCCCTGCCATGGAGTGAAGGATTTGTTTTACCCCACTAATTTACTAGTCAACACAGGTGATCCAAAACTGGAATTCCTGGAAGTGGCTAATTTGCCACAGGTACATTTGGTGTATAGCACATCAAAAAAAGCAGTCCTCTTTGTCAACTGAATGGGAAGGGGGCTCACTGTGGATAAGCTGTGGAGTGGAGCAGGCAGCAGGTCTGCAGAAGGGCCAGGGGTGTCAATAGTGGAGCAATTCCTCTTTTTGTTCCCATTCTTGTAGGAAGTATAGCTTGCTTTCTTACCTTACTCCTGTCTATCTCCTTTGTCTTTTCACCACATATGGGCTTTTTGCATGTTAGATTTACGTTCTTTGTTACCTGCTAAAGCCAGTCCTATTCAGGTCTCAGTGCTGCATTGCTTTAGCAACCAGTAGTAGACCATTTTGCATCTGTGCTTGTAACCCCCAGCCATTGTCCCATTCTTTTACTTTCACGGCCTCTGATATGATCTTGCTATTTATTTTGGGAGTCTCTGCTACTAAGGGGAACTGATGATGGCATGACTGCCTAACAAAAGATTGCTGGTCTTGAGGAGATTCTATACCCTGACTCATGCTCAGGACTATCCACCTAAGGCCTCATTTCATTATTGTTTAGGTGCTACAATTTGGACTAAAATTTCACTATTAAAAAAATGGACAGTTGTCAAACACTTGTTATCTCTTTTGCTAATTATAAGTCCATGCCCTAATCTATTAGATGGTCAGACAGGATGTAAACGTGTTGTTTTGGGTTTTTTTTGTTGTTGTTTTGGGGGAGATTTTTTGTTTGATTGTTTTTTTGTCTGTTTAAAGAAAGGAAGTTAAAACAGTATACTAGGACTTGGGAGATTTGTGTTTGGCTCCCAGGTCCTGGGCAAGTTGTTTAAAACTCAGATATTCCTCAGTTGCCTGCTTATATATACTCTGTATTGTCATGTATATTTTTAGTGTTATGTTCCAAGCTTTTTGATACAGTCAGTCATGCACTATGATAGTACAATAGGGCCCCTAGATATTATAATAGTAACAATAAATATTCACCACATAAGAAAAAACTCTTTGACTTAGATATAGACTAAGAATCTTTTTTTTTTATTAATATCTCTGAAGTGCCAAAGTAGATCTTCCTCCAAAACCATTTTATTTCAGCAAACAATGTCTCAGATATTTTTCTTAAATGCTCATGAAAGACCAGTATTTAGGTATATGTTCCCCACACATTGTGACAGAAAAGATTATCAGGGAAACAAAGTGGAAATAAATAGTTCAATTTCTTTTAAGTGTTTCTTTTCTTAACTGGGAAGGATATGAGTAAATGACATGAAAAAAAAAAAACAAGACCAATTGCACTTCCTTTTCATATTGGCAAAAGGTGTATAGGCTTGATATGCTATTGAAATGAAGATATATTAAGCAAAATGCTATTGCCATAGATATCAATGGCAAAACACTCATTTCTCTCCTGGAGTCAAGCTCTTGCTCATCGTTTGTGAATACCTAATGGAAACAGTAGAGACAGAGAAATTTTCACAGGAGTTTTCTTTGAAGTTATGTTTTTGAAAGTAAGATGAGTGGTTTGACAATTCAGAGAAGCCTTAGCAATATTCTGTTCTGTAGAATTCAGTCTGATAACTTGAGCCTGCAATGTTAATATAGTTTTGATTATGTCATGTTGTTTCAAGATTAGCTATCAAAATGTTTGATTATATAACAGAAATATTTAATAAAACAAAAGGCTTAAGAATGTTCAATTTGAATATTACACATGAATGTATGTTATCAGTGGAGAGTATATAAATATCTTGGGTGACTGTGGTGGGGAGAAGCTCTTTATTCCCTTCGACCTGTTTTTCTAAGACAACTTGTGTTGTGTCAGTGCATTCATAGGCACAAAAACTTAAGTCCATTTTCTAAATTTCATCCTGAGGGTCATGGGTAAGATCCTTCTTTCAGATCTCTATGTATTTGTAAGAAGATACTTATATGTGAGCTAGTAGCTAAACTACAGTTATGGTTAGCTAAAAGAAACAGACAATTGTAAAGCACAGTTCATTTGACCTACTTTAAATGCCCACAAGAGTACAAGATTAATTACACTGAGAAATGATTATTTATCTATAGAGACTATAAAGTAATTCAGATGCAGACATCTATATGGTAAATGTCTAAAGTTTGGTGAGGTGAATCCTACTAAAGATTAAGCGCCTAAATCCTACTAGAGATAGTCTTTAAGTTTTCTACTTGTTATTCCATTATCATCCCTAGAATCAATGATGTCCCATGGCCAATTCTATTGCTTCATAAGCATTACACTACTACTGGATCATTTCTGGCTATCTAGATCCACTGGAACTTCCGACATTTATGAGAGTCACTGCAAATGCACACCAACAAGCAAGTTTCTGGATTTTTTGGACGAGAACATTTTTCCAACAAACAGAAAATCAGCAGGAGATCACTATGATGTGGCCACAGAATAATTACTTTTGATCTGGTGGATTTTTTCTCTAAACACGTAATTGAAGAACAAAGATCTGTGGTAGCTCACTTTCTGCAGATTAATAATTGTGCAGTTCAAAATGAAGGTCCTTGATGGCACAGTGAATACACATATTTCTTATATAACAAATATTTGGGCAGAGGCAAGATGAAGCAGTACACATAATTAAACAAACTGAGATTATCCACTCTTCTTTTACTGTAGAGAAAACAAATGACCTTCCAAGCCAAAGAACTGGACCTTTAGCTATCAAGCAAAAAAAGGAGCTTGCCTTTTATAATTAAGCTACAGTGTCACAATCCATTGAGGGCAAAGATACATTTGTACTTACTATAAAGCCAAACAGTAATTAGAGGTGTGGAAACCATCAAAAAAGTGGGGAAGTGCTTTCACGATAATTAGAAATATTTCTTTTCCACTCTCCTTTCTCAATAACTCAGTCTACTCAATCTATAGTTAAATAAAACCATTGCACATTTGGAGGGAGCCTGCTATGAAACGAAGGTATGCAACTAAACTATATTGGTTCAGTGGCTTTCAAAAAAATGTCTCTCACAGATATTTTTTGCTTTATCTCTGATTTTTCTTTTCCACAGAAGCCATTAAATGAAAGTCCGAGTTCCAGCTAGCTTAAATGGATCAGTAGAAATTTTCAAAGTACTTTAATAGCACCTTCGTGTCAAGATAAAAAAAAAAGCCAGCAATTCTGTATGTCCAGGGACGTAACAACTTTTTTACATTTCTCTGATCTATATTTTTATTTCACACTGGGAGAGAAGTATTAGGAGATGTTTTCAAGGTAATGAGTAGGAATTGGGACTTATATGTCTCACTATCCTTTGTGCTTCAGAAAATATCTCCCCCAGTGTATCTGAGGCTTGATCTAGCTTCCACTGAGATCAGTGAGTCTCATATTGGCTTTTAGGGAGAGCTGGATCAGGCCCCTGTTACATTAGCTAAATCCTGACTAGACCACTATGTGTATAAACTGACAGTGATCACCTGAAGATGAAATGCTAGCTTTAAAACCCACTATGCTATCTCTTCTAAGGCAGAAAGGAAAAGCAAAAAAGTATGCATGATAGGGGAGAAATAAGGTGCTGCTGGCAGTTCTGACCCTGTGCAATTAGAGTTTTGATCATCGCTGCACCAGTCAAGCAAAGTTATAAAATCATAGTTAGTGTGTTTCTGCAAGTAATGAGATAAGTAGAAGTTTTTAGTTAGCCATTCAGAGCAGACAGTTCTACTGACCTCCCGCAGGAAATAGATTCTTGATGCAATCTCATATTGATTGAGCTGCCAGACATTAACTGATGGCCAGTCTTTGAAGGATACTCTTTTAAGAAACCTTGCAATGCTGTTTCACAATTCCTTGTCATGTACTTAGACCTGAGATATCATGAAGGAAAAAAAAAATGCTGGAAATTGAAGTAGTATCATACATATTTTACTTTCTCATTAGGACCAAAATAAAATAAGTGGGATCAAAATGCTAACATAGGGCTTTGGTTTTTGAACAGGGAGGGCACAGACTATGTATTAGAACAAGGAGACATTTATTGTACATTGATCTGCATCTAATCTACGCTGTTTGTGGAGCAGGTTGGCCAGATGCCAGCTCTTATCTCTGGCTATTGGCATTTTACATCTTAAGAACCTAGAGAAGTTTTGAAATTGGTCTAAATGTTCTGTATAGAAAACATAAGATATCCTAGAAAATATTATTCAGAGGAGTTCAAAAAATTAGGAACTGGAAGAAATAAAAAGTGTGATAGCAAAATATGATGTCAAAGTATATATGTCCCAAATACATATATGTATATGTGCCTGCACTCCTACTGATATTAATGAAAACACATCAGTAGAAATTACTTTGGATCTTGATTGGGAACTACTTGTACAGATACATCACAGTAGCCAATGCTTCTTAGAATAAAAAGAGAAAAAACTCTGCCCAGTTTTTAGTAGAACAGGGACTAGATTAAAAGGCAGAGATATCAAGTGATGCTTTCAAGGGCAACTTTTCAGAAATAGAATTTTACCAGAGAAAGAATGCATAAGAAATAAAATAGCATTCAAATTTCACTGTGATTTCATACAGAGATTTGTAGTAATTCTCTACCTGTGTTTAAATTCCCTGAACACTTTTATTTTATTAAGAGAGTTTAATTTCTGAGACATAAACGCTGGTATATGCCAAAATCTAAGTGCAATTAGCACGGCAGTGATGGTTGTAGAGAATAAAAGCAGAACACAGAGCTTAATCTTAAATTGAAATAGACTCCTTATAAGCATTTCAAATTCCTCCCAAGCAAAAAGAAAAACCCCTACTTTGCTTAAAAAAAGAATGCAGTTTTTTTACTTTACTCTGATGCTCAGACTAATGTTTTTTATTACTTAAAAATATCTAGAAAGTCTCATTAGTATAATAGTGATTTCTCTCAAACTTTATTCTTGAAAAGTTTCATAAATTGCAGCTTATTTTAGCTATATTAATTAATTAAAAAAATTCCCATAATCCCATTGCCTTACCAGTGATTCATGACTCTTCTGCATAACTACCAAGGAGAGAAAAGTAGGCAGCGGATGCTGATCAATCCATTAACAGTTATTTAGACACATAGGATCTAGGAACCACTGTATTTGAAGGAAGAAATTTATGGTAAAAATAAAAGATGAATACATTGGAAGAATATATTAAACAGTTTGTAGCTGATTTCTAACCCAGGAAGAGTCTTGATCCTACA
Source organism: Nyctibius grandis (assembly GCF_013368605.1). Taxonomy (NCBI): domain Eukaryota; kingdom Metazoa; phylum Chordata; class Aves; order Nyctibiiformes; family Nyctibiidae; genus Nyctibius; species Nyctibius grandis. The sequence goes on from NC_090664.1 coordinate 28,607,299, forward strand.
GCCTGTTCAGTACAGATAGATATTATGCCCATATGGAACAGCTTGCAGTAAGTATCAGGTTAAATTTGTAAGACATATGATATACTTACCAGTTTGAGCAGGTAGCTCTAATTTGGCTATTGGCCAGAATGAGCAGTAAAGCATGGTATCATTTTTTGCAAGGTGGTGATATTAAGGAACACCATGTTGTGGTTTGATTAAATAACTTAAAAATGAGGACACTGCTAGAAACACTAGCAGTTCAGAATTATCAAGAAAAGGCAATTTGTCTTCACAGAATCACAGAATCACAGAATGTTAGGGATTGGAAGGGACTTCGAAAGATCATCTAGTCCAATCCCCCTGCCGGAGCAGGATTGCCTAGACCATATCACACAGGAACGCGTCCAGGCGGGTTTTGAATGTCTCCAGAGAAGGAGACTCCACAACCTCCCTGGGCAGCCTGTTCCAGTGTTCGGTCACCCTCACCGTAAAGAAGTTTTTCCTCATATTTAAGTGGAACCTCCTGTGTTCCAGCTTGCACCCATTGTCTTATCCTATGACATGCAGTTCCATTTTAAGCAAGCAGTAGTTTTACATTCTGAATTTTGCAAGGAGCTATCTAGTGATTGTGCGCCATCAGTTAGGATCATCATGGTCATATTTGCTTGCAAGACAGGGAAAATTAATTTTTAGCAGTTTCTAGCTAATTTCTAGCTTGTTCTGTTTCACACTTTTGCTTTTAAAGCAAGCATGTGGTTCTGTTGATGAGTTTGGTATCCGGATAGAGGCAGCTGCAAGGGGAATTCTGTAGCCTTTGTGTAATGGGGAGTAGTGTTTGGTGGGTGAAACAAAAATGACCCCTGAAGTTCACTTCAAGAAAGGGCAGGAGACAAGCAAGACCACTGGAGTGTGACCTTGTTGATGGCCAGGCTATTCCACATCTTTACATAACAGGTGGCATTAATGGAGGTCATTTTAGAAAACAGGAAAATGTAGCATCTGTTTGGTATCTTCAGATTTCTGAAATAATTCAGGTTTCGAATGAAGATGACCATTCGACTCAGATTATGAAGGACCCAGTGGAACTTGTTGCTGATCCCAAAAGCCAGTGGCCTGATTAATTTCTGCTGTGAATTTGTTAATTATTCATCATTTGGTTTAAATGCCATTCTCTGTCCTCAATCTCAGACAGTGACATAAAATATAATCCCGTGGACTAAATCTGAAAGCCATCCAGTGTCCTCTGTGGCATGCAAATTCTAAAGCCATTTACTTCCTACTATGCAAGCACTGAAAGTATGACAGAGCCATCTGGAGTGCTGAATCTCTTAAGAAAGGATGAACAATGGAATCTTTCTTTGTTTAAAAAAAAACCAAGCCACCACCAACATGAACTTTAGTATCAGCTTTTGCCTATTAGCTTAAAACAAAGTGTCAGTTGAGAAACACAAAATGGATTGACGGATTTAGAAGACAACCCGTTGGCATTGTCGTATTCCTCATCTGCTATGAAAGTAACTCAGTATTAATTTCATTTCATAACAGTTAAATAGCATTTGTCACTGTTAGATGTGACAATCATCTGTTCTGCTCTTCTGCCTTTTTGAGCTGTGAGTTCATTTGCTAGTACATGTCAGTGAATCAATTATTTTATGACTACATTTTATATTTCCTTTTCGTATTACATTATAAGCAGTAGGAAAGGAAAAGGAAAGCTGCTCCATAAATCACCTTGGCTAACCAACATTTAGAGTGCTACAGTATACCTGCAGTGATGGTATCCTTGAACTAGAGGCAGAACAGAAATGTGCTGTGAATTAAAAATAAACAAACCAAAATGAAAAGAAGCACTACCTAGAAAGAGTGGAATTTACTTAGAGATGTAGCAAGCATTGTTGTTTACAGCCAGTCATTTAATTACTGACCCATGTACAGGACAGAACCCGCTCTGCTCCCACCCCTTCATGCTGAATATGATTGACAGAAATTTTTAATGTGCTGTATTTCTACAAAATCAAATGGTGTTTTTTATCTTCTTTTTCCTCCAGTTGGTAAACAGAACAGTAGGAATATTAGAATGTCTGTATTTTCTCTTCTTCTCAGCATTTCAGAAATGACACAATTGACTGGGGAAAATATGTTTATTTTCAGGTCAGGGAATCTTAGGGTATATAAATGGGCAGGATACTTTCCCTAACCTGTTCTGTTTTCAAGTGTTAAGAGAAATCCTGGGGAATGCTAAGAGAGTCACCATAGCAGGTGTCATGAAGGATCTGGAGAGTAGGAAAATGTGTTGCCTGCAATGTAGAGTTCTTAAGAGGAAACCCAATAGGCTGCCAAGGATGAGGAAAAGCCTTGGCTGTTACATCCTGTTCAGATTCTTTGCTGCTAGGTTTCAGTCTATACCTACAGATTTTCTTTAGAGAAGTCTTGCATGGTGATACTCTGTAGGGAAAGCAAAATACCCTTAACATGCTACAATCATATAATATGCCTTATCTGCTGTTATGAAGACCATTGACTTCACGTAGGTCAGGACAAGAAATCAAATTCTCTTCATAATTTTGAGGATGCAAATTACCAGCAGTTCACAAATAAAAATGTCAGCTAAATTACTCCAGTCTTATACCAATACAATATCAACAATTATTTTTTCAAGTAAATAATTCTAATAATTCGCATAGGGACACATTGTCGTGGAATCATAAAATCACAGAAAAGTGTGGCTTGGAAGGGACCTTTAAAGGTTGTCTAGTCCAGCCCCACTGCAGTGAGCAGGGACATCTTCAACTAGATCAGCTTGCTCAGAGCCCCATCCAACCTGACCTTGAATGTTTCCAGGGATGGGGCATATACCACCTCTCTGGACAACCTGTTCCAGTGTTTCATCACCCTCACCATAAAAAATTTCTTCCTTGTATCTAGTCTAAACCTACCCGCTTTTAGTTTAAAACAATTACGCCACCTCCTATTGCAACAGGCCTTACTAAAATGTTTGTCCTCATCTTTCTTATAGGCCCCCTCAGGTACCGGAAGGTATAATACCTGCTATAAGGTCTCCCTGGAGCCTTCTCTTCTCCAGGCTGAACAACCCCAACTCTCTCAGCCTGTCTTCATAGGAGAGGTGCTCCAGCCCTCTGATCATTTTTCTGGCCCTTCTCTGGACCCTCTCCAACAGATTGTCCAAGTTTTGCAGGGATAAAATTTGAAGAATCAATTTTCTGTTACATTTTGTTTAAGTTTGTGGCCAGCTGTGGTATGGCATTCAACGACATTAGCGGTAAGCCAGGGCAGCTGACCCAGGCTGGGCCACTGGTGTATTCTGTAACATTAACGTCAGGTTCACTATAAATGGGAAAGCTTGCTCACTGAATCAAGAAAACAGCCATCAGGAAATAATTTTTATTTTTAATTTCAGAAAAGGTACAAATGTACCTGCATAGGTTGAGTTGTGCTGTGTCATTTGGCTATTCTGCCTAGGCTAAAGTAACTCCCCTGTTTCTGAGGCTGGATTTAGTAACCACTTGTCATGCTGTCCTTCATTGTACTGTGTTATGCACACAAGCTGTATGCTGTCTCTATTGTTTTAAGCTCCATCCTTTCACAAAATGTGCAACTGTTTACTGGCATCTTCTATGCAGTTTTACCACTATTTGAAGTAAGAACCTTACGCTTAAATGCTTTTTCTTGGAAGCATAGGTAAAGCATGAGAAAATGCATTTGTGTCTGAAGGTAAACTACAGCAACAATTCTTCTTGATAACAGGAAAGCAAAGCTAAATCCTTAACTGTTTTTCTCACCACTGATTGATGAAGTAAGATGACCATAGAGACTTCATGATTATTACTTCTCCTGAGCTAAGAATGCTGCAGGATGAGAGTTTCCCTGAGATGCTGCTTTTTTCTGCACAGCAGCAATAGTCCACCTTCCATTGTCTCCTCATTAGGCTAAACAAAACCCAGCTGCCTCGGCCCTGTATGCCTGTGTACTCCAGCCCTCACACCATAGTAATGACCCTCTATTGACTCTTTCCTAGGTGTTGATATTGCATTTGCACTGATGAGGCCCAAACCCAGGTACAAGACTTGAGATGTGAACTTCTGAGGGCTGAACAGAAAGAAATAATCACCTGCTGATTATGTTTTTAGTAATTAATGCAGGCCAATGTGCAGTTAGCCTTCAGTGCCACAACAGCACACTGTGACTTGTGACAATGACCAGAACAAGGTGGATCTCCCACTGGCTACTGTAGCACTGCATGGAGTAGGAGTGAGGGATTGTGGTTACTTAAGTAATTAAGGTACCTAGAAGGAATAAGATCCCTCCTGCCCTTGCCATGACCTGTGTAAACTCCAGACAGAACTACAGTACTTGCAAGAAGAAGGAAGTGATGGGAGCCATTTTAATGAGAAACTGTTTAAAGGGCTGAGGCAGTAAACACTTTTGCTTGAAAAGATCAGACAGTACCAACTTCTTGCACAGAATAGAAGTGAGGCATCAGAGGAAACTTGCAGGAAGACTGCAGTGTTAACATCCTAGTCTTATAAAAAAGATTACAGTGCAAAAACAATGACATACTATGAATCCTTTTAATTGAATTCATAAAATTAAATTAATTCTGATTTCTTCTGGACAGGTGCAATATATTTTCAGAAAACACAGGAAATCAGGAAAACATCCATGCTGATAAGTTGTTTTTCTCTTGTATTTTAACAGAGAAAATTGGTCTAACATGTTAAAAGCAGGTCTTGGTGAGACTTTGCTGTCAAGACCAGAGACTCAGCAGCATGGTGATCTCATGATAGTCTGCATAATAGGTAGGTTGCAAACTAATCAATTTTTAGGATAAAAAGATTAATATTCACAAGTTGGAGGTGAGTAGACTGATGCCTAATACAAACTTAATCAAAAGCCATTCATCCAAGCATCTCTGACTTTAGAGTGTTCAAAACTGATAGTTCAAGACCACCTGTCATTACAGGTATGGATCCAGGAGCTGCTTGGGCTAGCTGCTCCACAAGAGAAGCGGAAATGGGAGCCAAGGATGACACCAAGGCAGGCAAGGGCAGAGACCTGACTGTCAAGGACACAGTCCCATTGCAACCAAGCAAGGGGAGCAAGGCAGGCCCGAATATGGGCGCCACAGTCAGCTGTGAGTCTGGGAAAGGCAGGCAAACCCCCACGTTGGGTGTAGTGCACACAGGATCCTGAGAGCATGTGCCTAATGCCACAGAAGAAAATCTGGAGCCACATAGTCTCCAGGAGTTTTTAGAAGACATTCCTATGTCAGAGAACTTAGAACATGAAAAAAAATTAGCTTTGTGTTGAAGGACAGAAAGAGCTGAGGTGTGGATGGAGCTGGAAGTCTGGAAGAAGAATAGGAGAGTTCAGGTAGATCACAGAAATCATTGTTTTACTAGAAGGTCAGATAATTCTCAAGTGTAAAATGCAGGAGAAAGAGAAGTTTTAAATATATTTGTGTATATGAATTTTAATTTTAGAATATATTTGCTTGCACTGAATGTTTCTGGATGTTGATGGATTATGGCCTTAGTCCTGTAAGGTACTGAATATCCTTAACTTCTGGCAGTATGGCATAAAGCTATTTGTTACAACAGAGTCCAGCCTCCTCAGCGCTGTAGCCCAACAGTCTTTGCTGAATTATTACCAATTAAAAAAAGGTGAATCCTCTTCCTGCTTCCAATTTGGGAAACAGATTGAGCTCACGAACTGCAGAACAAGCACCTTGTTTTCTTGTTGCAATCTGGTTTATTCAGATACTTAAAAATGAAACCTATTCCACATACAATCAAACTGCAAGCTGCATTTCACCCGTGTCACTTTGTCGATTCTTCCATTCTAATCTCAACCAAATGGACTCAGAGATTTATACAGTATATGGACACACAGAAGTAAACAAACATAATGCTGATAAGGTGTGCTCTCTCACTTGCATTGTCTGTCAGGCAATTGAGTGAGATAAGAACCTGTTCTGCTGTTACACAGGCATGGAAATGTTGTATACCCCTGACGGCAGAGCTAGATCCCACCATGTGAGGAGGAAGAACCTACCCTCATCCAAATTATGGGTATCCATGACCTGCCAGTCTGGGAAGATGATACACTGACAGAAGAAAAATGATTCTGGTATAGGTAGTAGGTCAATTTTAGAGAAAGCAGACTTAAACATGAATATCATTTTGCTTATAACTTTGTCTTACATCAGGTTCAAGTCTGCCTAATCTATAAGTCCATGTACTTTGCAGCCTAGTACAAAGTCAGGGGATATTACTATCGAACATAGTACTTGGTACTGCAGCTGCTGGAACTTGGCAAAAGGGTTCAGCAAGAAACTTTGGCCATCAGCAATACAACAGTGAGTGTTGCAAATAGTCAGAGGGATGCAAACACACAAGGATATGCAATGTGCAAGTACAGCTGCAAAAAAAATATGTGGTGGAGGTGTTCATCATAACAGAAACACGCCAAGATCTACATCCAGTATCACTAGCTGACTCCAGATCTGCTAGAGTACCTGAATGTCATGAACACAAACAATTTGCATACAAAATGTCCAATCTATGAATTGAAAACAAGATTAAAAGAAGAAACAGCTGGGTGTAGTTGTCCGTCCCCTGTGGAGATTAATATCACACATTACATGAAAAATCAGATTTGGAAATGAGGTTAACAGAAGAATTAACCAGAAGAGGGAGTGAGCAATACCTCCTACATAGTACCCTGTTCACAGTCATGTCTTTACTGCCTTTCAGAGGCTACTCTGTCTTGAAAAATCATCCTTGAGGGGGCTGCAGGATTTGTTACCTTGCTACATTTAACACACTTACTAACAACAACAAATTGATTCTTATTTATCTGGCAAAGCAAACCTTGGTCTTTCCTCCTAATATTTAATCCTCTTCAGCAATGTAAATAATGAGGACACTTGCAGATCTGATTAACCTGCAAGTTCCTTTTTAAGCAATGAGCAATCGATACCATGACCAACTCCATTAAACAACCCTTAGCACTGCTTGAGTCTGTGGATGCAAGAACACAAGTATATGTTTATTTTTATTGTAATGATTCAACAGTAGTCTAGTTCTAAAAAAAAAAAAAAAGGAAAAAAAAGAAATAAAAGAATAAAAATCCAGATTCTATAGACTTTAAGAGTTCTTTATTAGTCTAGCCGTGCATTAGGTGAGAAATTTTCCCCTCCTGACAACACAAAGGCCTTGTTTTGCTGTTACCATTGCACTCATAATGTAAATCACCTTTTTAGAAGTGCATTTGTAGAACATGGTGTTCTTACAAAGCGCTCAAATGTCAGTTTCCAACAGATGAAAGTCTTCTAATTATCTGCAGAACAGAGGGTGAAAGCATGTCATGCTGACCTATCAACATTTTAAACCAAATCTGAAAAGCAGCATTTCTAGATGATAGATTCCAAGCCAGTGGTTCCTTAACCGGAACTACTGGTGAGGAGCTACAAATCACTGTCAGCCCTTGAAACTGTTAGGGATTCTTAGTTATCAAAATTTTAATTGTAAATATTATAGTAGCAGCACATGAATGGACTATTTGTGGATCTCTTAGCATAGCATTGCAAGCCACAGTCTGACAACTGTTCCTAACATACTTTTAAACATTGCTTTCTCTAATGAATTTGGAAAACGAAGTAGGTAAGTTATGCTGATATTTACTTTCAAATTGGTAAATGGCCACAAACCTACAACCTTGGGCTATTCTGGAGTGTACTGTACTCTTCCATTCTAATCTGAAGTTAGATATGCAAGAATTAAAGATTATGTTCCCATAACAACTCCAATATCTTCCTACGGAAGCATTGTTCAGATGACACCCCTTAGAAGCTTTGCTAAAGATAATTACCTTCTTGTGATACAGACCAGTGATGGCTTGGGCATACTGTCTATATGCCTTTTGATTTGGTCATGTTTAGTAAATATGATGTGTCAGCTATGTAGCATAAATTCACAGTATAATTAGTGGGACGTATTTGGATACAGATTCACTGTATTTACTTGCTTGAGATTTTCAGATTCATGGCAGCCTGGGCTGCTGGACATCTGGAAACTGATAGATTAACGCCTTGTGCGAAAAGGTTGGTAAATTTGTGTCACATGTCATGGCAGATGATACTAAGTTAGAAAACAGGCCATTGAATTCCTGAAGAAAGTTACCGTTAAAACAGCAACTATGCAGAAGTTGTTGGAATATCTCCTAGCTTGCAAGGGCAGCAGCCGTCTTGTGTCCCTGATGACTCAATTCAAGGGTGAGGAGTTCTGTGCTATTCATAGCACAAGGATGAGATCCCTTGTGCTCTTAAAGCTACTGCATAACCTGTCTTAGAAAACAAAACTGTAAATGGCTCGTAGAGTGCAGCTAGGTGACAGGTACTCAAAACTGATGAAACAAAATGCTTCCCTTTTCATCCCCATGAAGTGTATTTATCTTATGCTACTCGCAGAAGCATAGTAGCATTCTAGTAGGTATGACTGAAACTGACACACTAGGGTGACTTTAAGGAACTATTAGAACTTTATATTAAAGCCCCAATATCCATATTTCTTTTGGATATAATCAGGAGACCATGCTATGATTTGCACATACAGCATAGTTTAATTCTGTAGAATAAATATCATAGTATTCCTATAGCATGCAAACAAATAAAAGGCCAAATATGCCAAGTTTGGCCTGATTCTTCTATGTCATGTGTGCTCATCTTTGTTCAGTTATCTGCCCACTTCCCATACATCTGAGTACAAGTCTGAAAGCCTTCTAACTGAAGAACTCTTTAGGTCTAGACTGGGAAGTGAATTGCAAAGGTGAAGACAGCAGGTAGGCAAACATCCTCTGTCTGCCCTCTGTCTCTTAAATTTAACTCAGTTCTTATTAGTCCTACTCCTTTCAACTGCATCATATTGATTCCTATCCCTTATAAATCTTCATGCTTTGGGATCTGAATCAGTCATTGACTATTTGCAGTTTGAGAGAGCTATCTGATTGCTGTGCAGAGCCTTATCCAGCTTTTCTGAAGAAATGTTTTAAAAATGACATAAAAATCTGCTTTTTGGCTCAATGAACAGTCAATAGGTCTTTAGCAGTATAAGACCTTGGAAAGAGATCTGGAAGACAGAGAGAACATATTAGGAGTTAGGTAGCAAGATGTAGTGATGATATCAATCCACAGATGGTCGAAATGGGATTTACAGAATTTGACTTTTTAGCCAGTCCTTTGAAAAGATAAAAAGGGGATTAAGTTTTTTTGAATAATTTTAACTTCATCGTTTCCAAGAATCACGTAAGCACTTGGCCACTTACTATAACGTCTATAGCTGAGTAAGTTTAAAGGCTTGTGTAGTAGGGGGACACTTTCATAGTCACATAGTACTGAAAGAAGAAAAGCATCCTCAGCTTCATATAAACTATGTAAATTTAGGTGGTTATACAAACCAGCCATCTAGGCCCCTCAACATTCAGTGTCTCTCTGTCTGGTAGAGAGTTACTATTGTTTGCAACAATCTCCATCCCTGACCCCAGACAGAAAGCCCTGAAGTAATATATATTGATTTAAACGAAATCCTTTCAGCAATTTGAATAAGAACTGTTCTGCTTCTCTGGTAATGAATACAAGGAGATTTCAGAAAAGGAGTTTCAGCTGATGCTTGGCTGAATATACAGGGGAACAATAAAAGTGACTTTACACAAGGGACAAACTCATCTTCAGGTTGGTCCCAGTAAACTGAAGTTAAATTGAAAGTTTAAAATTAGCCCTGCATGGCTTGATGATTTGACCATTGTCAGATGCTCAGAGAAAGCAAACTGAAAAATTAAGAAAACTTTCCTTCACTGTGATCCTTTGAATTGTCTACACAGACATAAATTATGTCCATCTTGTTGAACATGCTAAAAAGCTTTAGACTTACATTCAGACACAGGCAGAGAGGCCTGTCTGTGTGTTGTTGACCATTACCTGCTAGCAGTAATTGTTCTCCCAGAAGAAAGACGCATCTTCACTTTTGTTCATTGTAGCATATGTTTCATGTTGCTATAAAGGCGAGAGGAAGCAGAATTCTGTTTTAAAATTGAAAGAAGACATTACAAATAATGAAGCATGCAATGTACCTGTGTGCAAAAGTGAGACCTTGATATATCTCTGCCCCAGGGATTTCATTTGCCCCTGTTCAAAGATCTATGTGTTGTTGACACAAGGGTGCCCCCGTGGCCATTTTCAGCCAAAACTTCTAAAGTCTGCAGCTCTGATTGATCAATGGTATTGAGGCACCTTGCAGCCCTGGGAACCCCAGTATTTCCAGACTCCATGGCATGAAGCTGTGAAAGGCTTAGTCAAATTAGAAATTATCAAGTCTTAAGTCTTGCATGGAGTTGGGAATCTAGACACTTTGAGATGAACTCAATATAACCCACTTAGGTGGGTTCACACTCAATTCAGCTCACCTAGAAAGTACATTTTCACGTTTCCAGCTTCCTGCTTTTGCTCCACTTGAATGAGTGGTTAGTTTGGAGATGAAGCAAAGCAACAAGAAGAAAATCAGCTGCTTTTTTCATTGTTGGGCCTGTCTGGAAATGAGAAACAAATCTATAATAATTTCTAGACAAATAAAAACATTAGTTGCCCCCTGAAAAATTCTTTAACTCACATGCACATAAAGAATACTAACCTACATGTAACTGTTTTTTCAGCATCCACCAAAATTTTTGCTCATCTTCCTTTTAATCAGAAAGAGGTTTTGAAACACTGGCATGAGTTAGATCAGGCTTGAGATAATAATTGTATCAGTCTGCAGCAGCAACTGGGACTTCCCCTGGCTTCAGAGAAGTTGCTAGGCTACTATCTTAAAGAGACAACTCACTTGATTAATTGCAAATACAGATTGCTTTATGAAAAAGTTAATACATTTATAACAACAAAGTCTGAGTGAAATAGCAGGCTGATTATCACAACTTGCAGTATTCCCTGAATACAGGATTAAGGAACAAAAGTACAGCTTTTAAAAACAGATGTGGTCTGCACTGACTCCAATCTTGCTTTCAGTGGTGAGGTATTACCACAATATTGGTAAATTGCCATTTAATGAATATCACAAAACATTTGTTTTTAGAGTGTGATATTCAAAATAAATATTACCTCACTCACTTTGTATTAATGTAACTGGCAAAGAACTGCTGTATTATTCCAGGGTTCCTCTAATCCAAATCTGCCTTGGAGGAGAGTATATGTCTGGCATGTGTTTGCACTGGATGTCAGATTGCTGATACTTTGCTTTCTCATTAAATATCTTATTACTTGAAACTCTTCAAAGGGCTAAGCAGCTTTCATTCCTCAGATCTTGCAGTGATTTTATGAATAAATGTAATATGGTAATACATAATGATACTTACAAATATAGATTAAAAAAAAAGAAAAGATGTAAGCACCTAGTTTCTTATGAGTAGACCTTTTTTGAAATTATTTTAATTTCCATGAAATTTGTTGACAAAAAATGTAGAAAAATGTCTTTGAAATTTTCTTTGCTCTTTTTTTAAGCTTTTTTCTTTCATTTGGAAAAAAAACCAACAAAAACCACGAAACTCTCTTGATGTTTCAGTTTTGCTTAGAAACCTGAGAACATTTTAAAAATACTTTCTGGATTTTTTTAAAAGCTACTTAGGGCAAATCAAACATTTTCAAGCAGGTTTACATATAAATCTTTACATAAGCAGCAGGCATCTGCTCAACCTGCTTCTGATTGTTCTGAAAGCTTCATTAATAACTTGTATTTCCCTTTAAAACCCCCAGTAAAGTGTCTGTATAATTTAGAAGCAATCTGGCTTGTGTTTTGTGGTCACAGCCATGGGAATGTGTTAGACACTCACTGGTAGACCCCAGTTTAGCCAGGAGATGTTAAAAAATGAGCAACCTGCAATGAACTGAAAAAGCAGGTGAGGGAGTAACAGCACAGCACAAAGCTTCAGTGGGCAAGCTCCAGAGTAGAAAACATTGAAAAATCTCTGGAAGGAATATGACTTTTAAAAATCAAACCCATGGAGCTTGAAATCATTAAGAAGATACAGAGACTGAAAAAAAGGAGAGTATGATTAATCAGTAAAGTAAAGGCTGACTTGAGGATTTCTGTAAGTTGTGTATGTTTACATGCGTTTGGAGTAGATGATGGGACACACCTACAAGCTCCAGTTTGTTAACATTCTGTGTGTGAAACCCAAGGAAAAAAGATGTAGGTCCTCTTCTGGGGCTAAAAGGCAGTGGGGAGAATGCAATGCCTGTTGCTGCTGGCTCACATTAGATCAAGTTTGTGAGGGACAAGCATCTTCTTTATTCGTAATTTATTAATGAAATGAGATAACCCTACATCTTAGTGTTCCACACCTCTTTCACTGTCAAGCATAAAACTGGGAGAAGATTGTTCATATTCTGTAAAAGCTGGGGAATATAGTATAGTTTGGATATTATCTTGCTTAGCCTTATGCTAAAAATTTCCTTAGAGTGAAATATATTGCCACTGTCCCAAGAAAGAGGTGAGGAAAGTGCTCTGGGCAACAAGGTGTTATGACATAACGTGACAGGGAAAAGGGTGCCAAAGGTGGAGCAGAAGGGCTCTACTCCTATTTCATATCTCTTGGAGGTAAGGAGCTTCTTAGTCATCTTCTCAGCCTTATGATTTTGAAGATGTTTGGGAATTATAGCACAGAGGGTCAGTTTTAGTGGAATTAAAATTGCACAGAAATGTGACTGGAGCCTGTGGATTCTAGTGATAAATAGCAAAGGAGAGTTTTGTTGAAGGATTAAGACCAGGTTTAGGTATCAACAAGAATATATTTTGGCCAAGTTCTAAAATGGTTTTAAATGCTATGACAGACCAAGCATTCTGTATAACAACCAGAATATATTCTAGATGAATTTTGTTCAAAAATGTACTTTATTTTATTTAAAAATTTAGGATTCACTGATATGAAAAAAAACATTTGGGTTGGTTATAAGTATTATTTTGGTGAGGTGAAGGGAGAAATTAGTTTCATTTTTTCAGATATATTATCTTTTCGTGCTATACTGGGTTAATATTTTTTTAATGGGACAGTAAAATCCATCTTCTGCTTTCATGTAATAAAAGATTCAGTAAACTTGTAAGGCCATGAATGCTTGGTTTCTGCATATACAAAACAGGTGTTTGCATGTAACTAACAGTATAAACCTGTAGCATGAAGCTATCAGATACAACTGTAGCACTTCTACTTACAGGTTGAATAGTCAGTAGTGCAAAATTTTTCTTCAGGGTGCTAAACATAATGCTATGAAGTAAAAATCCCTTTGCTGTCGGTGCTCTTTGTTTTCAGTTTGCATGTATTATTTTTCCGGTAAATTTTAAGAATTTCACAATTCTTAAATTATGAGATAAGGTGCTGTTGATAGGGTGAAGAAGGGAGGGCAGAAAACTGTGCTGAAGGCACAAAACCAGGAGGAGTGACTGATACACCAGAAGGCTGTGCTGCCATTCAGCAAGACCTGGACAGTCTAGAGAGTTGGGTGGAGAGGAACCTAATGAAATTCAACAAAGGCAAGTGTAGGGTCCTGCACCTAGGGAGGAATAACCCCATGTACCAGTACAGGTTGGGGGTTAACCTGTGGAAAACAGCTCTGCAGAGAAGGACCTGGGAGTTCTGGTGGACAAGAAGTTCACCATGAGCCAACAATGTGCCCTTGTGGCCAGGAAGGCCAATGGTAACCTGGGGTGCATTAGAAAGAGTGTGGCCAGCAGGTTGAGGAAGGTTATCCTCCCCCTCTACACTGCCCTAGTGAGGCCACACCTGGAGTATTGTGTGCAGTTCTGGGCCCCCAGTTCAAGAAAGATAAAGAACTACTGAAGAGAGTCCAGTGCAAGGCTACAAAGATGATTAGAGGACTGGAGCATCTCTCTTATGAGGAGAGGCTGAGGGAGCTGGGTCTGGAGAAGAGAAGACTGAGGGTGGATCTTACCAATGCTTACAAATACCTTAAGGCAGGTGTCAAGAAGATGGGGCCAGACTCTTCTCAGTGGTGCCCAGGGACAGGATAAGGGCCAACAGACACAAACTGAAACATGGGAAGTTCCATCTAAACATAAGAAAAAACTTCTTTACTTTGAGGGTGACAGAGCACTGGAACAGGCTGCCCAGGGAGTTTGTGGATTCTCCTTCTCTGGAGATATTCAAAACCTGCCTGGACATGACCCTGTGCAAAATGCTCTAGGGGAACCTGTTTTGGCAGGGGGTTGGACTAGATGATCTCCAGAGGTCCCTTCCAACCCCAACCATTCTGTGATTCTGTGAGTCTGTGATTCAGAGCTGGAAACCATTTACTGGACTTCATTTCAGCCCTTTTTATGCTCTAAGATGTGAACTGGTTATTCTTTCAACTGATCTCAGTCTTTTACAGACAGTCCTAAGAATTAAGGAAGAATCATAGGGGAAAATGTCATTTTTAACCCTTCTTCCAGACTTTCAGCTGTTTTCTTCTGAATTCTTGGGTCAATGGCCAACTGTCAGCTTTGTTGAGTATTGCAAGTTGTAATGAAAATGTGAATGACGTACATAAGTCTACAAAATCAATTTCTGCATTCACGAATAGCATTATATCTGGTATTTATGAAGCTAGGTTTTCCAGTTAGTGTTGTTTTAATATATTTGACTACAATTGTCATTGGCTTGAAGGAGGTAGGTTTTGGATTCCTACTGAAAATAAGTATGTCTTTAAGATCTATTTTCAAATGACAGCATGAATTTCTTATGTTTGTATACTATGGGAGGGCAAGAATAAGTTAACAGAGCTCTAAAATCTTAATTTTGAGTAATGGCTTTTTTTTTCCAATCTAAGTGTGCAGACAGTCAAGTATTGAAAGGAGGTGGACAAGACAAGCAGTAAAAATCTTTGTATGGGTGTTCTCCAAAGCATGTTAGAGAAGCATGGATCAGAAGTGGTAGAGCTAACACTGCCTCAGAACAAGGGGCTGGAGTAGGTGACTTTTTAAGTTTGCTACATTCATTTTTTATTTCAATACATGATGTTAAGAGGATGGAACTCAGACCAACCTCATCTAACTTTGAAGTTCCATCTAACTTCCGGGCTTTGAGTGAAAGAGCTGGATCAGATGACCTTATGAGGTCTATTCCAACTGGAGCTGTTATATGATTCTGTGAGTTTTTGTGGATTTATGATTATGGGTCCAGATACGTAAGGCAACATGAATTTTCTTCCTGTTTGCTTTACACTGTTTTGATATCTTTTTCTACCATAATTTTCATATTAGATCTAGTCAGATTATTTCTATTTGTACATATATATACACACACATGCACACAGATACATATTAGACTCACGTACGCATGTATTACAAAGTGGCTTTATATTCTGATTCAAATGCGAACAAATAAATTTATTTCTGTAGAAATTTTTAGGTATGTCAAAAGATTTGGAGATTTCATATTCTGAAAACTGAAAATAATTCAATTGGAGGAAGTCACATTTTATAATGGAAATACAGAAAATATAAAAATTTTCAAGAAACCCCAAAATATTAATCTTACAGTGTTTGGGTCACAATGAGGTAGATGAAAGAATGAAAACGCAGTTTCCTAATCATCTCCAGTCTGTAGAGAGATATAGACAAAAAATGCAGAAATGCTTCTGTCATACTGTCTCACAGCACAAACACTGTTCACTTTGTTCTTCTTCCATCTTTGTTTACTGAGGTGCAATCAGTATAGCAACATTAAACAAGCCCTAAGAAAAACATCGAAGTCTACCTTTATTTAAAGAAAAAAATAAAAGACTCACAAAAATCCATTATGTGTTAAGAAATGCAGGCCACTAATACATGTCCAGCCAACCAGTGCTGGCAGTTTCTAGCTTTCAAATTTACACATATAACAGTTGTTAAAGTTTAGAGGACTTTATCGTCAGTTGGAATAAATCATTGTAACCCCAACAAAGTAAAATTTTAATGGAAATAGAAAGAACTAGCCATTCTACTGAATGCTGAGATATACTGCCAATATCCTACTTATTTTTGTGCATAGTGCTTGTCACACAAAAAAAGCCACAGCAAAAATTGTAGCATGTCAGATTACTCACTTCTGTCTGAACCCCAAATGAATAACTGTTACAATCTTCCTGACCTGATGCTTATATTCTTTGTAGAGTCTGCCAGTATTTCATCCTGGTTCAAGTAGTCAGAATTTCCCACAAGAACATTTGTAGTCACTGCAGAAAAGCCACTGTAAGTGAGATATTTAAATAATTTCTTCACCAAATAAACGTAAAAAAACGTATTACTGTGTTGAATACAATGAATGCTTACTGTGCTGCTCCACTGCTGCTAATAAACCGTATCGAGTCAATTTACTATGTCCATTCAGTAGTCTCAAGGTATCAAACCTGCAGCTTCAGTGCTGGTTTCACTGTCAGGCCGAAAAGGTGGCAGCTGCTGTGGTAAGGGAAAAACATTTTCCTATTCTGGGCAGTTGCAGTGAATGCTTCCTTCTGAATCTCTCTGAAGACAAGGTAGAAAACCTTTATTGGCATCAGATCAACAAAATGAAAATAATCTTTTGACAGTCCTTTGCATTACTTGCATTTGTCTCTCATTAGATAATACCTACAAATGAAAAAGATGGCCCTTCCTTATTTTTATATTGCACTAGAAATTAGAAAATATGTATTTTGACTGGAAGACAGCAAAACTGAGACCTGCAAACAGAATAGTGGGGTGTTAGTGTTCATAACATTTTCAGTTATAACTTTTTCATAGGCATATGTTATCTGCAGTATAATTACTCTGTAACTAGAATATAACTCTAATCTTTTTATGTCTGTAATGACATCACCACCTGAAGCAACTTTAAAGTAACGTACGAAATTTTAAAGTACGAAATTTTAAAATACGAAAGTTTAAAGTAACATACGAATTATTCCAGCTACCCCACTGTCTTGTCACAAGATCGTTTTAAGAATCTTGTTACATAAACTATATATTTGCTGAAATTCAGCTCGAATTGTTCTCCTTCATACTGAAAAACCTACTACCAGTTGTTTAAAAATATTTTGAACTACCTTCCTTTACTCTTACTCCCTTCTAATTATAATTATTCTATATTTTATATAGAAAATAATTCTATAATTATTCTATATCATAATTAATGTATTTTATTATGAAGTGTATGTTTATATGGTATTTTCAGCTTTTGTGCAATTTTTTGCTATCAAATCTAAGCAGAACATGGAAGAAGCCAATAGCTTCAACTGCACTGGGGAGGATGGAGCGTGATAAAGTAATTCGATGTGATTTGCACTTAGGAAACAAATCTTTCTTGTCCAACAATTCAGCATTAAGGAACAGGACAAGAAACAGCAAAAAGTGACTACAGACTCCAGCTCATTAATTCAAGGATTACTTAAGTTATTAATGATCTTTTTGAAGTTTAAACCATTAATGCATATTGGTTTTGTTTCATATTACGGCTTTATAATGTCACTTACATTGAATTACCAATGAAGGTGAAATCTGCCAAGAAGAAAACACCAGCTTCTATTTACTGTAGGAAATAACAGCAACAACAACAAAATATGTTAAAGCAGCCCCAAAACTGATAGCAATCTTTACTATTTTACCTCACGGCTTCCTTCAGCTTCTTGCCATATGCTAAAAGTTCATTCTCTGATGAGCCTTTGAGCTGTCAGTCTGTCTCCCTAGCTTTTCTCTCATTTTCTTCTCAGTATAAATGGCTAGTTGCTGGAAATTGTTTTATATCTTTCCTGACCATTTGACTGCAGGGCATAGTTACTTCTCATGTCTTCTATTAGAGGGACAGTGGAAACAGCAGGCAAGCTAGGCCAGTTAAGTGGGCACTACTATTAACATTAACCTTTTTAAAAGTGTGAGCATTATGTCTTAGAACATATTTGGTACTAAATCAGTACCTCGGGGCAAGAAAAGTGCAAGTGAATCACCAATTTTTCACTTTTTTGCCTCTGTATAAGGGTGAGGCCAGAGCCTGTTTTGAAGGGCACAGTCATCTGCTTGTGGGTCAGTCACCCCTCTCTGTCAAATGTATAGGAGAAAGTCAAAATGCTCCAGATTTGACTGCCACCAGTGCAGCTTATTAACTCTCACATTCTTCTTCTGAAAAAACTGATGATGCTTTATATTGACATCAGTCTTCTAAATGTTTGGAGTTTTGGGATATGTTTCCACAATTTTAAATATGTATCTGAATATCCAATCCCTTCTCTATTAATTCATCTTCCCAATAGTCCTGCTTTGGGAATAATGTTCGTTTTTCACTTTCTGCTCCTGTCATGTGCTGCTTCATTTGGAGGAAAAAACATGGTAGAGTTAGTATTCCTATCTTTGTATTTCTCCAGATAGTGTCCTGCACCACATTGTTTAATTATTATTATCCTGACCTGATAATCTGATTTAAAGCAGAAGGAACAAGTTACCTCTCTGGTGAGTTCCCACTGATACCTTACTGCTTCCACAGTTGATGAATTTCTGTTCATCCCTACATGTTCAGCAAGAAATGTTGGAAGGAGAGAATCACTTGTAATCTCATTTGCTGCAATAGAGCAAACATCAGTAGAACTAGTAGGATGGGTTTCCTCCGGATTGTGTCTGTGATTGGGTTCCCTGGGTGCATCTATGCACCCACTGTAGGATCAGGATCTTCTGAAGCTAATCTCACATTATCCCACATACCATGCTTTGGTTTGCATTGTAGAGCCTGTGAACTTCATTCCTTTTGGATGAAACAAAACCAAAATAACTTCTAATAGGCATTCTGTTCAAAAGACCAAACTAGAGCTGGTTCAAAATTCTGCCACATCCCTATACACTATATGTGTAGTGTGGCTATCTGGCCACCAGCACAAGTTCTTTGCTCCTGTAGTCATACTACCTGCTATCACAAATGTAGTCTTTGATGCTTAATAAGATGTAGGTCTTCACTGAAGCTTCTTTTTTTGACTGGGACTTCATGAAGAGTGTTTCATGTCTATCTGACTACCTGTTTTTTATAAAACTGGTCATTAAGACTTTCATTTGGTGATTTTTTTTTACAAATTTGCTTGAAGTTGATCAATAAGTTCAGAAGGTATTAGCGAGTGACAGCTGAATAACCTGGCAATCTCACATGCAATGACATATGGCATTGATATACTCTCTCTTCAGGAGACCAAGTTGAACACCATGCATGAAATTCTAATAAGAATTGTACTTAGAACTGTGACAAGATCAGCAGGGGACACTCTGAACCTGGGAATGGGGAAATGACTGGGTATTTGCCCACTGAAGACAGTAAGGCTCAAATTTAAATTAAAAGCTTATTCTACCTCAATAAATTATTCTACCAGAGACTTACATCTTTGTCTAATTAGACTATGTTGAACATGACACTTTTTTTGAAGAGTAGTGACTTCCTGGGGG
Organism: Nyctibius grandis; assembly: GCF_013368605.1. Taxonomy (NCBI): domain Eukaryota; kingdom Metazoa; phylum Chordata; class Aves; order Nyctibiiformes; family Nyctibiidae; genus Nyctibius; species Nyctibius grandis. The sequence goes on from NC_090664.1 coordinate 28,626,777, forward strand.
GAAAAAAAAAGCTTTTTTTCACAAAAATATAGTTTTTGTGGGCCACTTATCACATTGCCTTTCAAAAACTAAAATCTCCTTTTATTTTACGCTGGTTTAGAAGGTGAAACTCAAACCATCTCTTCTCCATCCTCCGCATTTCCTTTAAAGTTTTCAACAAAAATCTCATGAAGTCTGATGCAAAAAAAATATAGTGACTTTCTTGTTTTATTTTTTTTTCCCAGAGGATGAGGAAGAATGTAAACTTAGTTTCTCAAGGTTTACCTGTCCAGGTCACCATTACGTAATTTCAATGCCAGTAACTTTGGTTCCACAGATTCCTCTTTGTATCTTTGCCAGCCCCAAATGCTCAGCTTTGAAAACAGATTTGAAAACAACGTTGGTGAGGGAAATTAACTATTTTCTGCCCTCCCTTCTTCCCCCTACCAACAGCACCTTTATTCACTGTTTCTTCAGATCTTATATTACCAAAGTTAGCAATATTTCTTTAATGAAGCAAGGTTCACAGAATCACAGAATCACAGAATGTTAGGGATTGGAAGGGACCTCGAAAGATCATCTAGTCCAATCCCCCTGCCGGAGCAGGATTGCCTAGACCATATCACACAGGAACGCGTCCAGGCGGGTTTTGAATGTCTCCAGAGAAGGAGACTCCACAACCTCTCTGGGCAGCCTGTTCCAGTGTTCGGTCACCCTTACAGTAAAGAAGTTTTTCCTCAAATTTAAGTGGAACCTCCTGTGTTCCAGCTTGCACCCATTGCCCCTTGTCCTGTCAAGGGATGTCACTGAGAAGAGCCTGGCTCCATCCTCATGACACTTGCCCTTTACATATTTATAAACATGAATGAGGTCACTCCTCAGTCTCCTCTTCTCTAAGCTAAAGAGACCCAGCTCCCTCAGCCTCTCCTCATAAGGGAGATGTTCCACTCCCTTAATCATCTTCGTGGCTCTGCGCTGGACTCTCTCTAGCAGTTCCCTGTCCTTCTTGAACTGAGGGGCCCAGAACTGGACACAATATTCCAGATGCAGCCTCACCAGGGCAGAGTAGAGGGGGAGGAGAACCTCTCTCGACCTGCTAACCACACCCCTTCTAATACACCCCAGGATGCCATTGGCCTTCTTGGCCACAAGGGCACATTGCTGGCTCATGGTCATCCTGCTGTCCACTAGGACCCCCAGGTCCCTTTCCCCTACGCTGCTCTCCAACAGGTCTGTCCCCAACTTGTACTGGTACATGGGGTTGTTCTTGCCCAGATGCAGGACTCTACACTTGCCCTTGTTATATTTCATTAAATTTCTCCCCGCCCAACTCTCCAGCCTGTCCAGGTCTCTCTGAATGGCTGCGCAGCCTTCCGGCGCATCAGCCACTCCTCCCAGTTTTGTGTCATCAGTGAACTTGCTGACAGTGCACTCTATTCCCTCATCCAAGTCATTAATGAATATATTGAATAGTACTGGTCCCAGTACTGACCCTTGAGGGACTCCGCTAGACACAGACCTCCAACTGGACTCTGTCCCATTGACCACCACTCTCTGGCTTCTTTCCTTCAGCCAGTTCACAATCCACCTCACTACCCGATCATCCAGACCACACTTCCTCAGTTTAGCTGCGAGGATGCTGTGGGAGACCGTGTCAAACGCTTTACTGAAATCGAGATAGACCACATCCACAGCTTTACCATCATCTATCCACCGGGTTATGTCCTCATAAAAGGCTATCAAGTTGGTTAAGCATGACTTCCCCTTGGTGAAGCCATGTTGAGTGCCCCTAATGATCCCCCTATCCTTGATGTGCCTAGAGACAACATCAAGAACAAGTTGTTCCATCACCTTTCCGGGGATGGAGGTGAGGCTGACCGGTCTATAGTTACCCGGGTCCTCCTTCTTGCCCTTTTTGAAGACTGGAGTGACATTTCCTTTCCTCCAGTCCTCAGGCACCTCTCCCATTGCCCACGAAATATCCCGTTGCCCACGAAATATCTAGCCACATTTTGAATGTACCATTAAAAAGTTTTGAGATTCAGATCAGTTTTAACAGTCTTTTAAGCATCTAAGTAACTTTACTAGTAATGCTATAAATAACCTTTAATTTTGCATATCTCTGCTCCTTGTTAAGCTGTTTTCTTAACTTTGAATCAAGTGTTCATGCAGCAAATGTCAAGCTGAGAATTAATATGCTATGGAAAGAGAAGTGAAATAGAGCAAGATAACGTCCAGTGACTTTGCAGGCAAAACTATGATGTTGGACTGCCTCTGAAATTCGTGCATTTTTTAGGGGATCCATAACAACTCTTTACTTCTGTTTATTTCAAACACATCATTCTGCAGGTGAACACTGCTTGTGTGTTCCTTGTTCTCTGAAACTATTCCATAAGTTAATGGTATAACAAGGGCAACATATGGGGTGGTTCAACCCACTCTAACCTCCAGTTCGGCTCCAATCTGTCAGAAAATTTTCTCTCTCCTTATATCTGCTATCCCCACTTGGATGTCTCTGATATCTTAGGACATGTCAGATGGCACAGTGCCCTCAGCAACTGAATTGAGACCTTGCTGACTACGTTACAGTGATAACTGACTTGTTATCTAGAATTTGGTGAATGTATTTTCTAGATCTCTTTCCTCTGTTATGAAGGTAAAACTACTGGATCACAAGTAGAAACATACTTTTAAACATCTAAATTTTGGTATTTTCATTTGTAGCTGTATTCTATTCAAAGTATTTTCTATCAATCAGTCACTAAACATGAACCACTGACCTCGGCAATATTCACTTCAGTGAATGCCTGGAGTTATGCTGCTGCCACTGAGTAAAGCCTAACCATATACCAGCAGCACCAGAATCACTGAACTCTTCTTGCTTCTCTCTGTCTACTTAGATGCAGAATATATGGTCCACTGTGTTTCAGCTAATGATGTGCCTCCTTGTGCTCTGCACCAGGAGAGGAAGGTGAGAGAAAGGAGAGGATTCTTTCTGGATCTCAATAGGAAAATCTCAGCAACAAAAGACTTAATAAAATAGCTGTTTTAATAAGACAGAATAAGAAGAAGGATATAGAGAATGAGTAAATATTGCGACCTTTCAGATGTTGAGCACCCCACATTCATGCAACATTAGGTGGACCCCACATAGACTTTCCCACAGCCCACTGAGCCAATCCCATCCATTGAGATGTTTTTTTCTTTTTGATCATTTAAGTTAGTATATAATTTTCTTAAAAGAAAACAACTATATTCATTGTTTTTAATATCAATCAGAAAGGACAGCCATATGAGAACTTCTTGCTGCACTGTTAGATAAAGGCAAGGCTCCTTTGTTACGATGAGCTAGCTGAGGTTGTTCTGCAGCCAAGACGTCTGAGTAGCGCAGCACAGCCTGATGCTGGACGTGCAGCACAGAGCAGCACAGCCTGCGCCTTCTCCGATTAACTGTGGTGTGAATCACTAACGTCTTGAGGTGCAATGGTCTCCTGGTCAGGATCACTACATTTTGTTAGGAAAAATAGCTGTTGCATGGATAAAGAAGGTATCCTCTGATCACAAGGCCCAGTGATAATAGTGTCCCATGCTGGCTGAAGCCTTCTGTTGGCTTCATGTCATGAAGACGACATCATGGAACAACTCACAGGAGATGGCCTTTTTAGCAATATTTTCATATGAAAGACCTTCACAGAAGCTGATGTTTGTGGTGGCTCTATTATTTATGTTTCAGTAATATACCCTATGTAAAGTCTGGTGTGTACAAGATGGTTTTCACAGTTGCTAGTTAGCAATGTATGTAGTCAAAAAAAAAGACTGGATAGCTATTTATAAGCACTACTGTTATAGTAAGTAAACCAAATGAAGTTCTTTCTTTATACAGCTTACTTCAAGTCTTTATACAATTTTACATGAAAGATTTGCAAGAGCCATAGGCACAGAAAACATTTTCCTTTACCTATGCGTAATAAATGTGCTTGCCACATGCTTTCCTGACATCATTGCACAGTTGTTAACACAGCAGTGATACCATGGAGAAGGAATTGGTCTTTTGAGCACTGCCCAGTTTCATAGTGGGTTTAGAAGATGTACTAGAAATGTCAGTGCCATGATTTTGGTCAGAGTGAAGCAGTGATAAATTTCAAAACTACGTCCAGATTGTGCAGGTCCTAACAAAAAGAATAACTGCGTGAGTTAGTATTGTGAAAACAGTGGATCTGTATTTATTTCGTTTTTGTCTACAGAAATAAGGTGCTAGAAAAAGCCATTTATTAGTAAGCAGATCATTCTGATTTGTGGTTACTTGTTCTTTTCTACAGGAACAAGCTACTAGAAAAAGCCATTTATTAGTGAGCATGTCAGTCTGCTTATGTGAGCTTAGCAAGGGAAAGAATGTACTAAGACTTGACCAGGAGGTAGTGAAGAAAAGAAACAGTGTCAGAGGTAAAAGTGGGAGTAGAGCATTCAATTGTGCTTGTTACAGGTACATTTTCTAAGATATAAGTAAGGTCAAGGATGCTTCAGTTGAAACATGTTTGCAGAATGAATAGATAACTGCAGAGAAAGGATGCAAAGTGGGAGAAATAAAGAGCAACCCACACTGCTATAAATGTGAACTACAAACCATATAAATAGCATAACTCCCACCAAGAACGTTTCAGGTACTTACTTTTATTTCTAAGCCTTGCCCAGCCCAAGCTATCAGTATTACAGATTCTTGCCAGTTCTTAGAAGAAGTTTTATGAAAATTTGCGCATATATTTCAGAAGTTAATAAATTGGCATTTCAGTATTATTTCTCTTCTAAATGTACCACTAACTGTTTTGAATCCATTGTAATTTGTATCCCATGCACTAAACATTATAGCAGCGGGGTTTGAAATTAGAGCCATTAGGTGGCTCGCCTTGATATCTGTGTGATAAGAAGCAGCCTTTCATCAAGGGTAAAAAAGTGTATTATTTAGTAAACTAAGTGCTTTTTTATTGTTGCTTTTTAAAGCTGTATCACTGCTGTTAAGTAGCTCAAACTGGTTGGCACCAACTATTTGCAAACTTAGAAGACACCCCTTTCCATGTAATTTTCTCACTTCAGAAACTGTACCTTTTTTTTCCCAGTTTTTATTTTTATACCTGTTGGCTCCTGTCTCAACCTTCCTATCTAGTTGCTTTTGGATCCTGTAAATGACCAGGGAAAAAGTTTTCACAAAGTTAAAGTTTCTTGTCTTTTCTACACGGTGCAGAGGTCATGATGGGAGATAAGAGACAGGAAGCAGCTTGTCATTTTGTTAACAGTTACAGGGGCTCAGAGCTTTGCTACACTCTACCAGAAGCTATTAGAGGCTTGTAATAAGCTAGGAGCACCAGCATGGGGCTTGATGTTAGGCTGGCAACAAGGTGTAGTTTTTTTCAGAAATTGACTGGAACAAGGCACCAGGACCTGTTTGGAATATCTGCATGTATGTATGTTTTCATACATATATCTGAGTCCGCATAGATTGTCCTTTTGGCATTTGATTCAACACAGAATAAACAATATAAAAATTTTGTTGATCCTCATCTCCCCAACCCCCAGAGTGTAAACGATCCCTCTCTCTTTTTTCCTCATGCTGCCTAGCTACATCATGCCCCATAAGAGGTGCATCACTAACCTGGTTCCTAAAATTATGAGGGTAGCATCACTTTAAACTTGCTCTTCATTAAAAGATTAATATTTCCTTTTACATTTTCTCGAACTCACTCAGGAATGAGATTCTTGCAAGTTATAGAAGAATACTAGAAAAAGCAAATATTATTTCTAATAAATTCTATAGAATTTTATAGTAATTACTACTGAAACCTATGAAATTTCTATGGTAACTTACTATTTTCCTCTTAAATTCATTCTATTGGATTTTTTTCCTAAGGATGGAATCCTCTGAAAATATTACCCCTCCTTGGTGGACCCTTTTTTGGAAATTGTTGTGCAAATCCAGATCCTGCAGCCTTCAGAGGGAATCTGTGACAAAAGTGAGACAGGCGCAGCTACCTCCAGTCAGGCAATCCTTTTGATTAAGGTTCTCTGCTTTAAAACATAGTTTAATCAAGGATAGCAAAACCAGAGAAAAACTGCTTTCCAGATGTGCCTTCTTGTGCAGATGGTGTGCTGCCAAAGAGAATCAAAGGAGCCTTAATTACAAGAATGATCAGCAGAGTCAGACAGGATGAGAAATTGTGTGCTCTGATGAAAGCTGTTCATTACAAAACAACGGCGCTGCTTGGCACATGGGGAAGGATGAAGCTGCTTCTGATGGATGACAAAGGCTTTTTGAAGTCTGCTGGGACCGAGTGATCCATGCTGTAATGTCTGAAGCATTTAGAGAAGGTGATGAACACATGTCCTTTCTCTGGACAAGTCTAAACATGCAGGGGAACCCATGCCACTCACTTTCCTGGGCAAATAGAAAGGCAGCAGCGCTTGCGAGTCTGTTTCCTGACAGCCTTTGAGATGCCTCAAGGAGTGGCAGCAGTTTAATGCAGTGATAGCGTCTGTTTTGCTGAGAGAGGCAATGTTACTGCTGTATGAGTGAAGTTTACTGGCTAAGATATATCTGGGTCCCTGCTATGCAGCCTACTGCAAAAAGTTTTGAATGTTTAGGGTTTAGGTAAAAGATTGCACAGTAATATATATTGTATTTACAGATTAGAGTGGGATGTGGAATCTTTCCTCATCAACAAAGCAATGTATCATTTACCTTTGATACTTATTCCTGGCTTTCTCTAGCAAAGATGATAGCTAAACTATGATTTCTCAACTCACTTTTTGCAACTGCACCCACAAAGAATCCCAGTGGGACTCCATCCAAGTACAGCATCTGGCCACAGGGAGCTGTATGCAGAACAGCCTCATTAGTATATGCTGAGGGATGAGCCCTGTCTCACTACCTATCTTGCTTACTGTTGGACATGTAATCAGTGGTCCGTAAACAATAATGCATTTGTCAAGGTACTTTTGATGTAACAAATTCTAAACTCTTTAACTGAAATGAGATCACAACTCTTCCTCACTGCTCTGGACTGGCACAGCGCCTTCCACTGGCATTGCAGTTGCATGCCTGGTTTGGTGACAAAAAAAACCAAATCTGTAATCAACTCTGCAGGAAATAGTTATACCACTTTCTCTTTGGATAGCAATTTATTTTTATTTTTTCCAGAGGGTTCTACAGACACTAGTGAATTAATTTTAACAACACCAGAGTGTACAGAGGCCTAATCTTCCGTAATCAAGGGATAGACTGTCAATCACTTCAGTGAGCTTTGGATTTGGCCTAGGTGAATACAAACTAAGAAAGAGAAAGAGCCCCTTCAGCAAGCAAGAGGCAAAGCTGGGATTTAAACACTAGTGAGTCTAACCAGTTGCATCCTACTCAACTCCCCAAAAGGGCCTCTGACAGCATTCTGAGGCAGGAGGTGGAAGGAAAGGGACTAAATGTCCCAATAAATCTCAGAGAGAAAGGGCAAACAAAGGGAGAAAGATGGTAAAGAGAAAAAGTCCATCTGTGGGGTGAAAGAGGATAAAGGATGGGATTAGCTCCTCCCTTGTCCTGTTTTGTCTTCTCTCTCTTCCCGTCCCTCTCTCTGGACTATTTACTTCAATAAGTTTCCTTGTTTGAGCTTTCCCAGTACAAGTTCTGTATCTGCCATTGCCATTTTGGCTGCTTGCCTGTTGGTAACTGGCAGGAGATACAGCTTCTAGCAGTGTTAAGTCACTAAGAGAAGTGGACTAGCAGGACACTTAGTAACATGGGGATCTCAATGTACTTTAGAAACATTAATTAATTAAGTCTTACTATACCTTTGTGAGAAAGGCAAGACTTATTAGACATACTTCACTTCTGGGAAAAAGAGAATGACTAAAGCCAGCTTTCTCTAAAGTGCTAATATGTTTTTATTTGTATCATATACATGAGTAATACATAATTATGTAATTATAGGTAGGCTGAATTTGGGTCATCTGCTTGCAGACCCTTGTATGAACAACATGAAATCAAGGCATGCAAAATTAAAATCCACTTTTGAAACTGCTTATAATGTATAACCTTGGAAAAATCATTAAGTCAGAAACAGAGTCAAGAACATGAATGCTTCGGCCTACTTCCAGCAAGAATGGTGACAGTGAGTGAAATTAAAACCACTGGGGTAAACTCAGTATTGATATAAGGCAAGTAAGTTGGAAAGCATCAGGCAAAATTAGGGAGGTCTCAAAACACCACTGCTTTAGTCTTGGATATTTTGGAAACCAGACATATAATCTCTGTCTCAGTAGGAGATCTAAATGCTCACAGACTTTTCTTACTGCTACTGTCTGTCTTTTTTTGCCCAAAGACATACTAACTATTTTAGGTAACTTCACACTGTGACAAGGCCTGTGTTATGTAAATGAAATGAAGACATTCAAGAATGAATTAACAGGTGAATGTGAGGCAGGACACTTTTGGAAAAAATGGTGAGGTGATTTTTAGCAGCATCTTTTCTGGTGAGTTCTTGGAACCTAAAACTTGTTTCCTTGTTTATATCTGTCTAAATGCACATCTGGATGGATAGTTCAGGTTGTCCCATAATACTTGTCCTAATGCCCAAGTAAGTTTGTTCACTCAGTCCTGTAAAGTCCTGCAAAAGATAAAAGGACAGATCTTAGGTTACGTGTTAGGGAGAAATGGTACATTACAGGCAAGAAAATTTGTGTGTGGAGACACATTCATAGATGGCGTTTTTAAGAATGGTGGCCTTACATCTTTCATATTGCATACACTGGAATTACATAAGAAACAACCCAGCATGCAAAAGACCACTGCATAGAAGACCACTACCTGTGGCAAACCTTCAGAAGCCAATTTATTTCAGAGAAATAGGAAGTGTAATGAAAGAGAAGAGAAGGTGAGAACGCCCTCTTCATAGTGACGAGAAGGTCCACCTGCCTGAGGCCATGGTTAGTGTAAATCTTACAGGGAAGAAACAGCAGTTTACATGGACACCTTGCAGAGCTGGAGAAGGAGTCAGTGTTTAGGGCAGTAGGTGAAGCAATAGGGATGAGCAAGTCCTTTTGCTAGCATGCAGGAGATCCTTGGTCAGGTTTCTGTAGGCCACAAACATCCTGTGTGCTATTGGCCAAGTCTATGCATATGTTCTTGGACAAGATGCTCTCGGACAAGATGCTCTCTGTCTGTCAGTTATTCATCTTTTTTAACTTCAGGTGTCAAACTTCAGTGCTCCATTGGCTACAAAAGAATTTCAGTATTTCAGATGCTACTGCTCCGCTCTACGTCTTAATTCTGTGTTTAGGGAAAATGGTGAGAATCGTGTCTTTTAACTCCCGACTTTCCTGTTTGAATAAGAAGCTGATTTTCTACCTGCACTATCAATTAATTTTTTTTTTAGATCTTAGTAGTTTCCCGAACCCACCGTATTGTGGTGGAATTTAACAATTCTACCTATGAAGAAAGGCCACTGTGGTGCCCAGAGGTAGCTGCCAACACATATGTAATGGACGCAAACCCTTCCAAATATCAGATACGCTCTTCTCAAGGAGGAAAGATATAAATGAAGTTAGAACACTAACACTATTGCTGGAATTCAATTTATTTAGGAGTATATTTTGCTGTAATTATGAACCAGGAAATACTTAGGTAAAAGGACATACTAAGCAGATCTGTACTGCTACGCAAGATCAGCGTCATATATGTGATTCTGAATAGGGATAAATAGCAACAAAATTATAAGCTAATTGGCAAAGTCAGAATTAACAAATGAATTTGCAACAAGTAACTAAATAACACATTGCATAATTGGTTTTAGTAGATTTTTAATCTTATTTTGTCAATATTTCATTTTTGCAAATTAGCCTGGAGACTAATCCTCTGTATTAGCCTGTTAAGTTTCAGCTTTTAAAGTTCAGCTGCTTTCTGCATACATAAAACATCTAACTTCTTTATTTAGAACACTTTTTAATACTTGCATAGGTAAAGGAAGTGAGCTGATTTTGCTCACATTTACCAGAAAGAAAATAAATTAAAAATATTCACCCTTGGGCTGAGACCCAGCGTAGAAAATCTGAGTCAAAAAGCAGAACTTTTCTGTTAGTTATATATATATGAAAATACAGAATTTTAATAAGAATGTTAAGATAATTTACTGCTACAGCCTGACTGTGAAATTGAAATGTAAACTTTTGTATTACCTTACAGCATGACGGAACACACTCAAACTGTAACCCATTTGCTGTTAACAAGGTTTCTGGTTGACAAACAACTAACCATCCTCAAGTGTCTGCCCAGGAATACTGAACACCCACCTTAGACATTTGCCTTATTTGTCCCATCACAATTTTTGAATCTTTACATGAAGCAAGGAAATCATTATTAAGGAGAGAAGGAGCTTAGTAACATGTCAGAAATGTACCATTAGGAATGGTATTAAAACATTCCCCTGACAGTGACTTCAGCAACTGTCTGCTAACTTGGTTCTCAGCCTACTGATGTTATCCAGCACACGCAGGTTCATTTGCCACATCATTTTCTCCTTCCATATTCTGCTATCTGTAACAGTGAGTTGTGTTGGTGGGCAGGCCTGAGTGCCATCTTTTGCAAAGTGCCTTTTGGTCCGGTTCAGAGACTCCATTATTTAACCCAGCTAGAGTGATTTGAACTCTATTTAACAGGCTGGTATATTCAACCTTACTCCTCTTTTTTTTTGCTGTTGCCGTCAACTGCAGCTTCAAGAAGGACCTTCCTATGCGTTTTCTTGCACAAAAAAATGCCATGTAACAATTTTATTTTTATTTTCTTTTTTGTTGAAGGCGGAATAGTAGTATACAGTTCCTATATCCTTCCCGTACTTAACCTCTTACCTAAAAGTAGGGACATTTTTCCATCCTCTGTTCTTACAACATGTTTGTTTCAAATCACTGCTGTCCTGGGTATTCTGGGTAGAGGAGACTGCATGCAGGTGTAATTGGATATACTTCTGCTTTTTTATCCATGGAGATGGACATGTCTTTTCCTCTAGAAGTTCTGTCCTTTGGGGCTTCTGGAGAGCTATCCTAAGAAAATGAAGCACCGTCATTTCTTTTCATTTGTCTTGGAACAATGAGTTTATTATCTTTTAGTGTTTAGATGGCAAGTTTACAAAGGCTTTGATCTGAACATGCAGAAAATGGATGTCTGACAGCCCACTCCTAAAAGAAAGTTAAATAAAGAAGCCTTTTCATGAAATGGATCCTAATTCTTTATTCTCGTGTGTTACGTACAAATACTGATACTTCCAGCTCTCAGAATATTGTAAACAACCCCAGGCATTACACAGGATATCCAAGCCTTTCCAAAGGTTTATAATGAAAACAGGGACTGTTCATAAACAGAGGTGATGTGAACAGTGGTGCACCCAGGTTTAACAGCCAATCCAAACACTTGCACAATTCATTTGGGCTAAAGAAACACACCTCCTATATAAAGTCATAATTTAAATTAAAGTTTTAATGGTTCAATCAAAGATTTATTATTAATCTAGATGCAGTGGTATTAGTACATACAGTCAGAATTATCCCTTTACTATGGTCATTAATGTAGTAATACAGGTAAAACTGATATACACAAACATCTTAATAACTTCTTTCTCGTTTGTTGTGCATCCTGTGCTCCTCAACAAGAAGAAAGGAAGGTTTCATGGTGAGTAATCAGTATTCAAAGTTCTTCACCAGGAGAACTAGGTTAACTGTGGGGGCTCCTTTCACCTCTTTGCCAGGAGGAGAATGATGTTAATGTTGATGATTTCTTTCTACTCACTCTGGGGTCTGTTTGTGTCTCTTTTTATACATATTCCAACATGCACTACTCCTTATTCTGCAATTCCACATTACATCCATATAATTAATAATGATTAATTAATCGTTAACATAGTTAATCATAACAATCATTAATAGCTCACTTTACAAAACCAGCAATGTTCTAGAAGATACACATATGTAGAGACCCATACAGACCCACAGAAACACAATGTTCTAGTAACCAATTTCTAACAATATCTACAAGTTACAACATTATCACTGGTGCATTACAAAAATTTCAACAACATGCCATGTTCATGCCTGGTTTTGGCAGTGTACTTTTAATTAATGGAGTGGTAGTTACTGGAGAAATATGAAAATTGAAGAAATTTAAGAAATCAATATGATAGTGTTTTGGTTTTTAAAAAAACTATTAATATGCTTTCTGTTTTCTGGTTTGTTTGGTTTTGTTTTTTTACATCTTCAGTCTTTTTAGTTTCTTTGTTTTTTGAGGTTGGGTTTTATTTTCAGGGTTTTCTTTGCAACTGGGAGGACTACCTCTGGATCTACGAAAGCATTTAGGTATATAACTCCTTGCTTTCAATAGGATTTAGGCACTCTATAAGAAATTAAAGGGAGAATTGCAATTCTTTGCCTGTACAAGCCATGACATTAACCTGAGATTGAATTTTTACTTGGTAACATTGAATATTTAGCTTGCAATAAGTTTGGATTTCAGAGTCTATGTCCTCTCCTTGTGCCTTGTGCCTGAGTGCCTTAAGAGTACTTTGGTCATTTGTCTAAGAATCTAGAGGTTTTGCAGAAGCCATAACAGTAGCAAACATCTCCTTTTTAAATTGTCATGTATTATGCACACCTTGCCTTAGGAAAGAATGGTGCTTTCTCAACAAATTAAAATGACAGATTTTTGCCCTAAAGTACTTACAATCAAAATTTATAGGTCTGACTAGGCTATAGAGTGTCCGAAAATCCAGGACAAATGGCCCCTTCACATGACTCATCAGTTCTAGGGGACATGCTTTCTGGATACATGGGAGCTTCTGAGCGTGAACTGTACACATAGTCTGTGCAACAAATCTAGTGCTTTTTGAACAGATATATGGGAACTTTGTCTTGTCATACTTAAAAAAAAGTTGTCTGGTGAAATAGTCAGAAGAATGGGAAGAAAGTCTGAGAGAAGAATGTTAATGTTGATGCAGTGTTGAGTAAATGTATTTTAGCAGATTGTTTTGAACATAGGTTTGATAAATAAGTACTTGAGTAGTGTTTAATACACATCACATTAACTGTGTAACCATTTCTTCTAACAAAAGTAAGTAAAAAGATTTGGTACCATTCTATTGTTGTTTCTGTTTTCTTTCCACTCCTGCAGTTTAAATGTGACTACATTTTAGTTTAGATATTGCTCTGAAGGATGCACTTGCTGGCCTAGTTAGCCTTGTTGTGCTCTACTCAGTGTTCATACAGCTCAGTGTAAGCTCAGATGGGGCAGCCAGCTTCCGCATCTTTGGAGGAAGTACTTTTCCAAGGGACAGCATTCTCATATTGAATACTTACAAACAAAAAATGTGTCTTGGCTGCTAAGACCAGCTTGGCTTAAAGGAGGATGGTCTTTTAAACTTTGCTTTCTTTTTAATTCACTGACCTGCCTGTCAAGCCCTCTGACTTGCAAATACCTTCTTTATAAATTATCATATATTATTCATTCAATGCCTTAGGAAAGAAGGGTGCTTTATAGACAAATTAAACTGACTTATTTGTGCCCCAAGGTGCTTACAATTTTTATAAGGCATAAAAGTACAAGGGATTGCAATCAAAGGTGGGGAACTAAGTGATGTGAGATGAAACTATGGAAATGAGTATCTTTCTCACGGTTGCTTGAAAGACTTTCCATAAAAAAATCTGGGAAGAACTTTTGAGTCCTTTGTAAAATCTCCCATACCAAATCATGGAAAGTGATGATGTTTTACTCTGGTAATTAGCAAATTCTTTCTCTTTTTTTCTTTGCACTTATTACATCAGAAAAAATAAATGCTTTTTTAAAAATTACTGTAGTTGAACAGATATCTTTCTCTCTTGCGTTCCAACACTCTCAAAAATGATCTCAACTGGAGCAGAAGGCAGTGAATAAAAGCCTTGACATAGGTCATCAGTGGGGAAGCAATAGTAGAAGGAATTGTACCTAGAGTTTGGCATTTAGTGCAGATTGAGAGCTTCCCTCTGTTCCACAGCTCGGCAGAAAGACTGCTGACTAACTAGGCCTTGGAAAGGGAGAGCTTGTCCTAGTACCTGTGATTCAAGTTTGTTACTGATTTTTTCAACCTGACACTCTCTCTTAAACATCTAATTGGAGTTCAAAAAGACATTAATTAACTTACTTGTTGCTAATGGAGCTGCTGAAATGAAGCCATTGCTTCATGTTGCACAGAAGTCTTCTTGTAAAATTGTTTCTATTATTACATAAAATGCTTTTCTTAGCAAGTGGCAAGTCATCTCTGGAGCTCTCTGATATTCCCACTAAAGTTTATATCTAAATCCAGTCAGTGTTGATAAAATCCTAAGACTAGCTGTCACAAAAACTTGAAACTACAACCTCTATGTCAAAACACCTTGAGGTTTCCATACTCTGTTGTAATGCCATCTAAGAAGGAAATTCACCAAATGGAACTGTAATTGTTTCCCAGTCCCAATGCTGAATAATTAAAAAAGTCTGCACTGTTAAATTTCAATACAGGCACTATAATATTCCTACATCCTGTAGTCTCAGAAAGGGATAACATCTACAGAAAGCTCATTTGAGAAGCACTTGAACAGGCAGAGACAGGCAAAATCTTATAGCTGTATGGCTTTAAGTAAGTTTCTTAGTGAGATCCTTCAGTTTTCTAAATTCAGGGATGGTATACGGAGACTTTCTTACTCTATATTATACATATTTCACTCTGTGTTCCACATTGTTGTGACATGCCCACAGATTAGATATTCTGGTGATGTTCTGAATTTGCTGTGTCCTACCTATCTCTGACTTTTTTGTAACCTCAAAGCAGAACCTGTTGAAGCCAGGATGGATGTGGCAGGCAGGGACTGAATAACGGTAGCAAATGGCAAGAATAAATTAGGAAGGTTGTGTGCCTGGAGGTTATCAGTCAAATTCTAGTACTAAGTTATACACACAGAGTCAGAATACTGTAATATAGTAACTATAAAGTGTTATCCACACATAATTTTATGTAACATCATGAAGACATCAAGTTACAATTCTTTTTAAGTATTTTAGCACTTTTGCATTTTAGGCAAGACTTTCTCCAGTGACCTGCAATCCTCAAATTTAGTAGCTTAGACCAGCATTTAGACAGATGTCATAGAGGAAAGTTTTATATATCAGTTCTAGCCAAAGTGAATATTTATTCAGAAGCATGTGGTGATTCTTGAACTCTTATCTTGAACAAAGAAAGGACAATATTCACAAGAAGAAATCATGAAATGCAATGAAATGTATTATTACTATTGTCTTCAGCATCTGTTGAATGAGGAAAACATCCATTCTTTTTACCAAAAAAAAAGTAGCAAATCAAAGACAATAGGATATTTATAGATGTTTGAATTCTCTTATCATAGTTCTACTAGTAGTGGACTGCTTTGTAACACTGATTGTTCCTAAGAGAAGATGCTTACACAGAATTTAACTATTATTACTGTGCGATTTCCAGCTAGGAAGGAAAACAAAAGTACCCTGGTGTAATGGACATAATCTGAGAGGCTCGGACTAGATTTCAGCTGCATATAGATGAAGACAAAGATTGATAATTTATCCATGTGAGTAACCTGCAGGCTTTTTGTGGAAATGTCCTATCAGGGTTCTGAACTCTGGCAGAATGTTTTTATGCCATAAAAGGTATGGCCTGCAATTAAGCCCTTCATTTGGTTTTGATATTCAGAGAACTTCAGCTTGGGAACTCAAGTAAGAGTTGTATTAGAATCAGGCAGAGGAAGATGCCAGTCTTTGATGAAGAAGGAAAGAGAAGTTTGTCTAGGCCTACAGGGACCTGAAATATTCAAAACCTCAGAGGAAGCTGGCACTGTGTGAAGTTGTTTCCTGGACTCAGAGGAAAGTCTGCGTATGAAAGAAATGGATGAAACAGAGAAATGTTTCTCCCATCACTGATAATTACTCCCAGATGGGAAGACACACAACTGGTCCTACAAAGTGATTGTCACTTCCTTTCATTACATCAATTATCTTTGGCTAATGTGAAAGCATATATTTATAAGTATATAACTATTATGTATTCTCTAAAGAAATTATAATCCAGAAGGAAGGGTATTAAACAGAAAAGTGTGGAAATTTATAGAGAAAATTAACGAGGGAAGCTAAAGACACTGAAGAAATAGCTTTCTTTTATGAAATCACAGTCAAAGTTTAAAATACATATTAGGAATACAGGAAACCACAGCAACAGTAGGAAAGGAAAGGCATTATTCAAGAGGAAGAAGCAAGTGTATCTTATTCTTAACAGGAAATGACAAAATTATTAGTAGGGAGACAGAGAAGACATAAGTATTCAATAAATATGAGTGTTTGTTTGCAAAGAAACAAGTATAATTTAGCGGAATGAGGTGTTTTCTGACTCATTAGTTGCAAAGAAATAGTTTAATCCCCATAATCCACAGGGAAATGGTTAGAGACCTGCTATGCCACTTAGACACGTGTAAGCCTATGGGACTGGATGGGATCCACCCAAGGGTACCGAGAGAGCTGGCGGAAGTGCTCACCAAGACACTTTCCATCATTTATCAGCAGTCCTGGCTAACCGGGGAGATCCCAGGGGACTGGAAATTAGCGAATGTGATGCCCGTCTACAAGAAGGGCCGCAAGGAGGATCCAGGGAACTATAGGCCTGTCAATCTGACCTCGGTGCCAGGGAAGATTATAGAGCAGATCATCTTGAGTGCTATCATGGGGCAAGTACAGGACAACCAGCCCATCAGGCCCAGTCAACATGGGTTTATGAAAGGCAGGTCCTTGACTAACCTGATCTCCTTCTATGACAAGATGACCCGCTTAGTGGATGAGGGAAAGGCTGTGGATGTTGTGTGCCTGGACTTTAGTAAAGCCTTTGACACAGTCTCCCACAGCATTCTCCTGGAGAAACTGGCTGCTCATGGCTTGGATGGGTGTACACTTCAGTGGGTAAAAAACTGGCTGTATGGCCAGGCCCAAAGATCTATGGTGAATGGAGTTAAATCCAGTTGGCAGCCGGTCACAAGTGGTGTTCCCCAAGGCTCAGTGTTGGGGCCAGTTGTCTTTAATATCTTTATCAATGATATGGATGAGGGGATCAAGTGCACCCTCAGTAAGTTCGCAGATGACACCAAGTTGGGCGGGAGTGTTGATCTGCCTGAGGGTAGGAAGGCTCTGCAGGGGGATCTTGACAGGTTGGATTGATGGTCCAAGGCCAGCTGTATGAGATTCAACAAGGCTAAGTGTCGGATCCTGCACTTGGGGCACTGCTTGCAACCCCATGCACTGCTACAGACTTGGGGAAGAGTGGCTGGAAACCTGGCCAGTAGAAAAGGACCTGGGGGTGTTGATTGATGGCCAGCTGAATATGAGCCAACGGTGTGCCCAGGTGTCCAGGAAGGCCAACAGCATCCTGGCTTGTATCAGAAACAGCGTGGCCAGCAGGACCAGGGAAGTGATCATCCCCCTGTACTTGGCACTGGTGAGGCCGCACCTTGAATACTGTGTTCAGTTTTGGGCTCCTCACTTCAAGAAAGACATTGAGGTGCTGGAGCGAGTCCAAAGAAAGGCAACGAATCTAGTGAAGGGTCTAGAGAAGAAGTCCTATGAGGAGCGGCTGAGGGAACTGGCGTTGTTTAGTGTGGAGAAAAGGAGACTCAGAAGAGACCTCATTGCTGTATACAAGTACCTGAAAGGAGGTTGTAGCAAGGAGGGTGCTAGTCTCTTCTCCCAGGTAACAACGATAGAATGAGAGGAAATGGCCTCAAGTTGCACCAGGGGAGGTTTAGATTGGATATTAGGAAAAATTTCTGCACGGAAAGGGTTATCAAGCAGTGGAACAGGCTGCCCAGGGAAGTGGTGCAGTCACCATCCCTGGAGGTATTTAAAAGACGCATAAATGTAGTGCTTAGGGATATTATTTAGGGATATTGTTTAGTGGTTGACTTAGTAGTGCTAGGTTAATGGTTGGACTCGATGATCTTAAAGGTCCTTTCCAACCAAGACAATTCTGTGATTCTGTAATTACTTTTCTAAAAATAAGGTTAGCAAAGCCAAGGGAAAATAAGATTAGCTTCTTAGCCAAAAAGGGTTGAAGCTCTCCATTTCTGTGTCTATCTAAGGTTGTGTGACAGCAGGAGTTGGGAAGGAATTTTAAATTATGTTAATAAATATGCTTTGAATATACATCAAGCTTTTGGTAGAGTTTTCTAAAGTTAAATGAAGTCAATGGATGTCTTCGCATTGACTCTTGCTGGTTTTTGATCAGGCTGTAAAGACTTTTCACTCCATTTTTAATTAAAAAATCTGAACTCTGAGTCAGCATGAGCAGGGAAAAATGAGTAGAAAAACTACTGAAAAAAATGATCATTTTAAATCATGCAGTCAGACACTGCAAAAAAATCCGTTAAATTTTAAACTGCAAATCTATCTATATACCCTTGGTTAGTCTGACATACCTACCAGAATAAACTGTATTGTGGAAAAATTTAGATTCACTGTCACTTATTTGGAGATTACATTTGGATTACTTGGGGATCCTCAGAGAACTGAGCACCACAGGAAAAATAAAATTAGAAAATCAGAATATTCTGAAAACTCCTATATTAGGGGTTCTAAAATGCATGGATGACATAGAACACAAAAGCAAACACTTGCATTCAGGTTCTTACGTAAAAAGCAAGACAAAGAGTAACTGAAATACTGCAGAAGAAGAAAACATTTTTTCTCTTTTGATTTTATGCTAACAAAGATCAAAATGGATTTGAGAAAAATCTCAGTATCACTTCTATTGTTTTAAATAAAATTAATTAAGATTTGGATGGCTTTATCATATTACACAGATATTTGACAGGGTTTTTCCGGTATATAATACTTTTATAGGGGATTTTCAAACTAGGCTGCATCATGGGGTAACTGATGAGAGCACATGAGCACCTTTTGAAGTTTCAGAAGGTATATCTGAAAAAATTAATCCTACCACTTATCTAGAGGATCTCTGATGTAAACTTTTACTATTGTATCACAATCACTATTTTAATTGCCTGACTTGCCCCAGATATTCATACAAAAAATGGACATTACCCTCAAATTACTTCTGAAAGACTATGTCATAACCTGAAACACTGTCATAAAGTTCATTGATGGGTAACTAGTAGGGACCTTCTAAAATGCCAACGAAGGCTTTCAAGCATCCTCTTTTCCTCTTTCAGCAGCTGGAGAAAAAACTTGTTAGAGATGAAAAAATTTGCATTTATCAAGATGCAGAACAGAATTTTCACAGCCAGAGATCCCCCAGGGAGGTTAATCCGCAAAAGGCCCTCTGTCTCACTGAGCTATCCTTGAATGGGAGAGAGAACTCCACTGGAGATTCATTCAACTCTTCCTGAGACTGCAGGAGAAAACTGGCACAAAAAAACAGGGAAAGTAAGAATCTCTTAAATACAGAGATGTCCTTTTTCCTCTCTGAAGAATGTTCTTACCTCAGTCCCAACTTCTATTAACTGGTTTCCAAACATCTTCTTAGCACTTGAAGAAACACTTATGATGTCTCCTCATTTTCTGAATTTGTAAAGTTTTTTGGTTATGGTGGATATAAAGAATCATAAACGGTTGTACCACTTAAAATAATTGCCAAATAATAAATAGGAAAAATACGTTTTTCATATGCTTATGAATGCAAAAAATCAGGTTTTCCATAAATATCTATGCATTTAACATTATACTTTCTAAAGTGTTTAAAAAATTAAAATCTGTGTGTGTGTGTTTGTACATCTGCCTGTATGCCAGCTGTGCACCAGGAATAGACTACACAGTTCTGTTCTATACCCAGCAATGACTTCTGTGGAATATTCAGAGATTACTGTTCAAATTTTAAGTGACAATTTTATTCCCATTTTATCAGACATGATGGGTGGCCTTTCACAACTCACCAGATTTTTGGAACACTCCTTTGGGGTACCAGTATGCCATGACTTTGCCATTTTGCACTGGAGTCACATGAATTCCAAGCTTCATTACCAAGTCCTGCAAGACTTAAATAATGTGACTTTCTAGGTAATTTTCACATCATGCATGAGGCAAGGGAATATGATATTCTCTCAACAATGAGATCTCTTCAGGAGGGTAGCCTTGGGAGAAAACGTGGCAGCAGTCGCCTTGAAATCTTCCCAGAGGACTCTGATGCTAACTGCTTCATTATTCTGGCCTAATTTATGGAAATACTTTGAAAGCAAATCAGTTTTTAAATGATTAAGTTGCTAATGCCATGCACATAAGAGTCAAATTTCCTCTGTGGCTGAGCTCGGGGGAAGTGGATGGCTGGAAGAGGCTCTTTGGCTGCTGCTGTGAGTACCTTCCAAACTCCTCCTTATGGCACAATGGAGGCGGGTACAGGTCTTCTGACCCGAATGGATGCACTGAGGCAGTGCATGTGCATTAGATGCCTATACAGGTAGCAGCCCAGGTCCTGAAGCCAACATAGCCATGTTTACAGGCCTTGTGTTTCAGTTAGAAAGCCCTACCTCTGAACAGAATTTGCCAGCTCTCTTATGGCATTACGAGAGCCTGTCTTTGTTTCCAGTTTCAAGATGATTTTCTTCACTTTGTGGTGTGGACATAACATTAAGTGTGGAAATAACAGTGGAGGATAGAGTACAGCTTCCCCACAGCTTCCCTGCCTTTCCTTCCTTTCTTTAACTAGAGCTTTTGATCAAGTCTAAAATGCAAAAGCATTTAAAAGGACATGTAAATTTATGTCACTGCATAAATATTAAATGCAATAATAAATGTTCTACTGGTATTATCTATTTATATTTAAAAGTTGCCATATGCAGGGCAATAAATACTTTGACATTGTATATGTGTAAAATAACCTAGCGTGCCTTTTTCATCCTAACTCATTTTGTGTAAAACACCATTAGGAACAATCATAATGATATTCGTATATATCCTGAGGGACTGGTGAGCACTAGCAGATGCTCACCTTTTACTTACTGACTGATGGAAGTTGAAATTATGGGAATTTTGCCATCCATCATGCAGGTGCTGAGAGACTAAGATGATAAGTTCAAAGAGCTGATGGTTAATAATTAAATATAATAAGCATCTGCTATTGTTATTACCCAGGGGCTAAATGTGCTGTATAGACAGAGAGTACAGTTATGGACAGCATAACTCTGCATCACCTCTGGAAAGATTAAGCAAGAATTGCCACTGACCTGTACAAAATCAGAGCTTTCCCAAGGACACCTCTGCAATAATTTTTAAATACTTCAGCCCAAATTCCAATCTCCTCACTCATTCTGACGAGTACCAATATAATGTCAGTGTAATTACTGTTGGAATAAAGGGCTAATGGGACAGGATGTACAACGATGACCCTCAGTCTGTGCCTATACCTGGAGTGGGTCTCATCTCTCCTAACTTTAAAATTTGCCAAGTTGGGCATTGAGGTTAAGACAGCTGTTCAGGCTTCCTCTATAGTCAATGGAATAGAGATAGGCATCTTCACAGGGAACTGAATCTGTCCTAAGATAATTCGGCTTAATTGTCCTTTGAAGATCCCCTCTCTCTTTCTCCACCAACTGGGGAGAGACTATAGCTAACATTTAGACTTTTAGATTAAATGAATTTCAATCTAATACCTAAGCTAAATTAAGCTGATAGTTAGGGCAAGTCCATACCTACAGACAATGCTATATGCTTCTGGGTGTAGACCTCGAGGGTCTTTTTTTATTTTTCTTTAAAATACAATGAATAGATGAAAGATGGCAAATAAGTTTCAGTATTATTGCACAAGAAAAATAGATTTCTCAGTGACCCCTAATAACACAAATCTAGACATCCCTAGTAGGACCTTCTATTTTCATTACCTCTTAGGTAGATTTTTTTAATTTTTTTTTTAATCACAGATATCTTATTGATTGAGAAGCCTAAGTAGAAATACATGCTAAATTGAACAATTATTCCACTTACACTATTGACTCTGCCATTATTCAGGACATTTCAGTTAGCAAGTGTTTTTAGAATTATTTGTGCTTAAAAATGTGTGACTACAATACACAGAAGCAGCAGAAGAAATGGAAAGTGCTAATGACTTTTATCAACTCTTGTAAACTGGCTTCATTTAATTTACCTATGTGAGTTGTGAAAAAAACAATAGCTATGTTTCTACCACCAAACAAAGTTAGTGTTAATTTTAGAAGAGTTTATTCATGTGGGTAGAATTACTTAGGCAAATATGTCTAAATCTGTATTTTTTTAATGAAGTAGGCATATGCAGAGTTTGACATCTTTTCACGGGTATAGCTGATGATGGACTTCTTATTAGACAGCCAAGGCATTCATAAGAATTGGCAAACCAGGCATATTTTATCTCAGATTTTAACTTATAAAATCTTCTTTATAATACAACTTTTCTGATGATCATGAAGAAGACATAAACAGTTAATTAAATTCACAGATTATACTGAATTGAGAGGTGTAGTGTTACCAGTAAGAGCATAAAATTAATATAAGGAGATCTCCAAACATTAAAAACACAGGCAAGAAATTACAAAATGAAACTCTAAATAGGAAAAAGGCAAGCTACTACAATATAGTGAAGGTACAATAATCTGCAATACTGCTATATAATGAAAATGAGATATTTGGAAGGCAGCTGTGATGAAGAGTACCGAAGAACAGCAAATAGATGAACAACACTTTATGACATCAGAAAGAGAAAAAGTGAATGGCTTTGGGGAGACAAGGTCTATAGTACAACAATGCATAGAGTTCTGTGCACAATACCAGAAAATAATCTCTAAAATTATGAGAAGAATATAAGAAAATGTTATCAGTGGACTATAGTTACTTCCTTTAATTAAACAAAAAGAAAAAGAAAAATCAAAAGGAACCTGTTCTTAGTTTTCCCCACTGAAAAGTAGTCCTGTTACATTGAAAAGAATGGTTTAATAGGGCTGAATGCCGACGACACTCATGGGGGGAATGTGAATATGTTTATTCACTTTGACCCTGATCCAGCTAGGCCTGTTTGTTAGTGAATTGAGTAGACTCATTGACTTCAGCTAAGAATAGTCAGAACTAGTCTTCCTTAGTTCAGTGGTATTTCTAATGACTTCTTGGACCAGAACCCCCTTTTTTTAATTAATTAATTTTCTGTTATTCCTGTTTTATGGGGAGGGAAAGGGGAACCAAAACCAGTTATACTCAAGAGAAATATTTCCCCAAATTACTTTGAAACATGTTCATTACTTTGCTAGGCTCTGACATACAGTTTTATACAAAAGATGATAGCCTTTCCTAGTGCAACAGAGAGGGCTGGAAAATGAGGTTAATTGTACCATGTGGTCATTTCCAGAATAATGTTTTCTAAGCTGCAAGGTGATTTTTGCAGACATAGAAAATGTACTGTGATTAATATGTACAAACTCATGTATTTACTGTGACTTAGTGTAATTACGGTTAGATCATGCCATAGGAGGTAGCAGCAAGTGAGTGTTGTGAGCAGATATTACATAATGCCTAAATACTTATATATTTTGAATACACAGTCACTGGATTAAAAGAAAGACCAGCTCCTGGAAATAGGCCACAGATCTGGTCCTCTCCCTCTCTCCTGCCCCACTCCCTAGACTAATATCTCATGTTTTCTTGCTTGCTCTCCGTCTGACTTTTTGACTCTTGCTTCTCTGGCTGCTTAACAGGAAACGTCGACAGTGAGAAAATATTGTGACTCCTCCTCCTCCAGCTGCTGCCCTCTAATCTTCTCCTTCCTCAAGACTTTGACATCCCTCTGAGGAGGGCCTGTCCCTGAGACCAGAATCATGGCAGCAGATGCAAACCCTGGGCTGTTAGGCAAAAAGTAGTTGCTGCCTTCTCCACTGTCTAAACTCTGGATGGCAATGGAGTAAGTTAGGAGATAGGTACCTAATTCTCCAGCAGGATATTAATGAACATATAGACTGCCTACGTTTAGGCATGTGCAGAGCTTTTTGGTTAACTAAGGAGTTTAGTAACTAAGGGGTTTGGGCTAACTAAGCTTTAGGTATGTTCAGTTAAGTGTGCTGAATCACTTTTCTAGGCTGCCATCTTAAAAGTTTGCACCTAAGAGGCACCGAGCTCCCAGGCTAGGAAAAAACAGTCATTGCCACATTCTCCAACATTTACAAAGATGATATCTATTTTGCTATTGAAAATAGTTTTCTATTTCTGGCTTCTGCCAACTTAAAGGACTGACATCTGGAATTGAAAAATTTTGCAGGTCAGAAACCTAAGACATAACTGGTTCCTGGTAAATATTGCCCACTTCTGACACATTATTTGAGTTAATAAAGGGAATGAGAATAGGAAATTTCGTATACTGGTATCTGAAGAAGTGGTACCATGACCACATTAACTCTAACTTTGCAAAGCTTAAAATGCCTGAAAGAAGTGAACTGACATAGAGCTGCTGAGATAGTGACTATAATGGCAGAAACTCCACCACCAGATCACGTAAAGGTCTGCACGTCTTGCCAATAGATAAAGACTTGAGCTTTGGCTACACTGACAAGGATTTTACAATTTAGTGAACTGTGCCTGTCTGCTTCATAGGAGACCTTCTATAGGGATAACAAACAAGAAATTAAAAAAGGAAACTTTGCCTAAATTATATTTGGATGTAATTTAGTGTGATAAATAAAGGAAGACAACCATAGTGTTGATGCCTTTGTATCTAAAATAAATTAGCACAATATAAGACAGTGAACGACGGTGAGTTACTGTAGACAACTACTAATTTTAGTGTTAGACATCTTACAAAGCACATGAAAGACTGCAACGCCTGAAATTTTTATCACACAGAGGGACTGTTCTTTAAGAGTTTTTTCTCTTTTGTTGTGTTTGAAGATAGTAATGATAATGCTTTTACTGACCAATGACCAAAAGTTCTCCCAAGCTTCCAGCCTTGGAAATGATCAAGAAGTCTTCCTCCAACCTTAGGAACTGCTTACCACTTACTGATGTAGTGTTATCATCCTGGTAAACTGGCAAAATTAATGGAGAACGCAGGTTGGACTACACGCTTTAAAATCCCCTGCTGAGCTATGTGGAAGGGACAGTGAGCATCAAGAGTCTGTGAAGTTCAGTGTTGTGGCTCATGCGGGGTAAACCCATCTTTGTTCTGCAGAACAACATGCATTTGGTGCATGCTGCTGTGGCTAATAGAGGAGCATTGGCAGAGTGGAGAGCACATGACCAATTCCAAAATCAATTCTTTTCTTGCCAAGGCGTAATGGCTGTAATCTGACAGCCAGCAACATGGATAAAATAATGCCCTGGAGGCTAACAATCAAAAACCAAGGACCCTTCAAAAAGCTTTTTAGGATGCTTGGCAAATCACTTGGATCAAAATTTCAGATTCAAAGTGAACTTGGATATTATGGCAGGAGTAGGGGCAAGTTAAGTAATGTATATTTAAGGAAGGCAATTCTTTACCAGAGTATGTCGTAAATACCAGAAGTTTATATTTTTTCAAGGGAAACTGTACAAGTGCATGGAACAGGTATATACAGAGGAATAATAAAAGCCTACTGGCTACCTCTAGCTCAGGCAGTAACTGTACTGCAAGTGATTGCTGGTGGAGGAAATACTGAAGAGGAAATACCATATATTGTTAACCAATCCTTATACACTTTCTTGGGTAGTCACTTTTGTCAGAGAGTGACTGCTGAGCTAGTAGAACATTTGGTTTAAGCTGGTGCAATCACTATTCACCAAGATACATAAATTCAAATCTTATTTTTAAGGTGGGCAGTCTCACCAATATTGTCTGAACTATTTGTTTGCTGTCCTGCATAATGTCAAGTATTCCCTGTCCCAAGTTGTGGCCCTGCTTCTCCATTTTTGGCTTCACAGGCTACTTTTAAAATAAATATAAATATGTTAAGGGCAAAAACTTCTGTTGCTCACCAAAATGTCACCTGCTTGCAGGATAGGATACAGCTCTTCATAATATGATCACGTTACTGCTTCTTCATGGAATTTAGAAGCACCTTATCATATATCTTTTAACACATTTTGATGTCCCATAACAGTTTTTTTCCTTCCTGATAGAGATTTATTGCAAGCATATGCTTAACTCACAGTGAGAAGAGAGCTTGTGAGGAGTCAAAAAAAAGTTCATCAACATAGAAAACTACAGTCTAGAAGTCAAAAAGTAGACAGATAATATAAAACTAACCAAATATAAATTTTAATATGCCTATGGCAAATAAAAGAGAGACCAAAAGTTTTTTCAGTATAAATGGATTGAAATATAAGAAATATATAAATAGAAATGTAAGAATTGCAGGCATTACATAAATGATGAGATCAAGACTGAAGAAAACTTAGGTATAGCAAGAAATGAAGAAATGTTTTTCTTTCCTTTCACATCGGATGATGATGTTGAAGAGAGAAGAAAAAGGTTGGATGGCTAAGAGGAAGGAAATTATGGAAATTGCTACATCTGAAAAAGCGTATGCTGAGGGGAGGATTTAATTTTTTCGTTAGAAGGAAGAAAGCTTGTAGTATAAAAGGGTAGTGTTGACACAAGAATAAATGGGAAAACTATCCATGAAAGTATTTAAATTGGCATTTAGGGTTATAAATATCAGTGTGAAGCTCTGTGACATATTTCTAACAAGAGAGGAAATGAAATTAAGTCTAATAATATTAGAGTGGATCTTGACCATATTCTGAAAAACATTAGCATGGTAGTAGTTTTGATATACCAGTCCTGTGCTACGTATTTTCCCTAAATGAGGTTTTCCTTCCACAAGTAGTCTAATGAACTTGAGACCTAAGGCTGAAGTTACTACACCAATTAAGATAAATTCCTGTATATAGGAATCTATGACTGGCGATTTCTCTCCCTTTAAGAAAATAGAAATTTGTGTTCTGTGGGATAAGAAAGAAACTTCAGAATAAAGTATCACCTTGCAAAGCCACTTTGAGTTAGTTCAGTTCAGTCTTTAATCAAAAATGGGAAAGATATTTGTATGACATAACTACTGGCATACAACTTAGCTGCATCTCTTAGGAAACCTGTCTTATCCTCAGTTGTCTAGGGGATACTCTAAAGAACAATTCAGCACATCTACATTAAACTCCTGAGTTAGGCCCTGGAGGAGCCTTTCTTTTGCAGTGGCTATGGATGGAGACAAGCTTCCTACTTCAGTGCCTGTATTAAGTCTGTAAAAAACTGAAGTCTGAATTTCTCTGCCAGGCTATAGTTTAAAAATGACATAACAGTAAGTGAGGTCTGGACCGCAAAGCCTCTGAACTGTATGAATGATAATACATTTAATTTCTTTATGTTTTATCACATCAGAGCTGATCAATGCAACTCACTGTAGTCCGATAACACTGAAAATTCAACTAGGTGCTATTTATACTTAAAACTATTATTTCTGCAATGACACTACTGGAAAAGACAAAGACACTTAACTTCATTATCTATCCTATGAGTAATAGAGTTTGCATTTCTTCTATATTGAAAGGTATAGCCGGAACCCTTTAAGGAATTCTTAGCAATTCTCCCATTACTGTGGTCAGGTTCTGCATTGCTTTTGAATCTTTAACTCTTCTTTTTTTCTCAGATCTCTGGTGGATTGTTAACCCAGTTATTATTAACAAACTTTGTGTATGATGACGTATTTCGTTCCTTTTATATTTCTTTTAATTATTCATATGCATCAAGTACTTGCTTATATTTCTTTCTGTTTTGCTGCCCATTATATTTTGCTAGGTAGCCAATTTTTTAATAGTGCATTGCTCAGGGTTAATTAGATATTGATCTCTATTGTCATCAGGTGCTTTAAGACATTTTTCATGATCTGATTTTATTTTTGAGCCATTCGTTTGTCTGGGTAGGTATTCTAAAGGACCGGTAATTGTTCTGATTGATGTGTATTGAAGAATTCCTAATTTCTACCTTTTTGTTCTAAACTACAGTGTTACTAATCAGTAACAGTTACTAATCAGTAACCTCTGCAAGACCTGTTATAATTTCAATTGAACAAACACCAACACTACCTTCGAAACAGTGACAAAAATATCATAAGGCTTGAAAATCCAGACATGACTTGCAAAATTATAAATGGAACAAGTTAATGATGTTCTCAAAGTGTTAATGAAAAAAGCAGTGGATAAGTACCTTCAATCTCATTTTCTATCCCCAGCTTCACTTAAAAAACTTGGTATAGTCAACAGTCAATTATGCTGAAACAAGCCCATGCCATATATATTTTGAGATATACACAGAGAACAGTGAGGGACTTACAATGATATAACCACACACACAGAGGGTTAAATAATCCTTCTTCAGAGGAAAGCAGAGCAAAAATATTCCTAAAGGTCACATGCCGTCTCTTCAGACCTTTTAAGGCTTCTGAAATGCCACTCTGAAGTAAAATAACCTCTCCAGTAGAGTCATTGTGTTAGAGAGTCAGCTAACATCGGTACTGAGATAAATGGGAGTGTGGAAAATTGATTTTACACTTGTACTGTAAGTGTGGTCAAATGTTGTAGGCCAGTACCTCAAACACGATTCTATAGTACTGCTGTGCCTTAAAAATAGCAGCACAGTAAATATAGTTAAATACACCTTAATATATCCTTTCTTGTGAGCTTTATATTAAAATGGTCACTTACAAGTTTTATTTACAATGTGGCACAAGTTTCATTTTCTTTGTTAGTTGCTTCTCTCTGTTGATAATACCTATAAAGAAACTGACCTCCTTTTTCCTTCATCAATCACTTTGTTTCATTCAGCAGTTTCTCTTATTACAAACCAGATCTGGCAGTGTGACAGATAAATAAATGCATACTTCCCTTCAAGCAGGACTGACAAACTAGAGTAGGTAGAGAGGTTTTATGGTATTTCATCTTAATTATTTTTCAGCAGGATTGTTTTAGCACGGAGAGATTGTTGATATTAAATAAAAGTAGCATTTGCACAGATCTAATTTGGTTGTACCAGATCTGTTAGCAGTTCTGCGCAAGCTTCTGGCTGCCTGCCTCCTTTTTTCTGCTCTTTACTTTCTATTTCAGATGTTTCTGATTTGAGAAAGCTCCTGTCTTTTTTGGCTCCTTGCCTTAGCTATTACTGGTTAAGTTACAGTACTATCCAACTGGGACCAGCCATCTCTTTTCAGGTGTTTCAGACCTCATCATGGTTGAGTAACAGCAAGAACAATTAATGTAATATTATATTACTTTCTCCTCCATGCAGTGTTAAATAGTCTTCTGGGTATGTAGGCAGCAGGACAATGACATTTTGAGAAGGCCCAGTGCACTCTTGGCAGCTTAAAAAGAAATAATTTGGCTTTATTTTTTTCCTACATAGAAATTAAGAAGATTCATAGCAACCCTAGCATAGT